>NW_025791124.1:1201076-1562544 GCF_907164935.1 Osmia bicornis bicornis
CGTCGCTTGAAACGTTGCTACAACTGGAGATATTGGAATGTAACCGTCGGTATCTTTGAATCTATTTCCAATCGATTCGTCAAATTTTATAAGTACTGAGTCTGGCAACTCTCCCTGTTCCAGTTGATCTCTTCGAAGTGCCGGCCATGTAAATTTCTTTACTATTCCCATTGCGCCGTTTATCAAACCATCAGAAATTGATATATTTCGTCGCAGCATGATTCGAGATCCTTCAGTTAACGTTATTGCATGTAATAGTCCGCCACAATTATTTACATTTATAGGTATGACATTTGCTGGCGGCCTTTTTCCATATGTAGCTGCCTCACGGGACTCGTCCATTGAATCAATGATGTACATTCGATGTGATTTTGCTAATTCATCAGTCATTTTTGAATTATATTCATCCACTAATTTTATCGTTGGGAATATTCTTACTGCTGCACCATCCTCGAACTCTCCGGTTAGGGGAATTCTTCTTCGTTCGCATAGTATTTCCAGTTCAGAAGTTGTCACTTCTCCAAACCGAAGGTTATTCAATAAATCGATAAACTCAACGTCATCTCTTTGTCGCATATTAATGGTCAGTTCGCAGAATGAAAATTGGTGCCATAAATTAATTTCTACAGTACACCAATGTGGCTGTACAAAACACCAGTGTCCTTTTACTGGTGGCAACTGCATGATATCGCCAAAGAGAAGTACATTTACGCCACCAAATAGTTTATCATTTGTTTTGAATTCTTGCAATCTTAAATGAATTATTCGCAAATTCTCATAGGACACCATTGACATCTCGTCGATAATCAACCACTTTGTATGACGCCACTTTCGTCTCTCCTGTTCGATCCTTTGTCCTGTCAGTCGTCGATAGGTCATTGCAGTACCTTTTTCAATAGGTAACGAGAACAAGGAATGCAAAGTTTTTCCGAATATTTGACGGGCGGCGACGCCAGTCAAAGAAGCTACTTCAATGAAAGATGGTTTTATTATCGTATCAATTGTAGGATTATAGCAGCGTTTAACATGTTCAACAAGTAATTTTAAAATAAACGACTTACCGCTACCAGCTCCTGCGGTAATAAAAAGCAACATTTGTTCGGTATTTTCATCATCATCATTTTGTTTAATATCTTTCTCAATTACTTCGGAAACTGATTTCAATAAGTCTTTCTGGCAAGGAATACGTCTTCGGGCATTGCACGTGTTTCTTCTTGCTGTTGATCTTCATATAAATCACCTTGATCATAATATACTGTTTCGTCGGCATGAATTCGGACTGGTTCTCCTAAATGTTCATTATTAGTTTCTTCTTCGTGTACAACATTCAAAGCAACAGCCTGGGCGAGCGCCGCTTCAATAATTTGCTCTGCGTGAGTAAATTGTTCGACGGTTGCGTTACCCAACATAGGTTTCAACTCGCGTTGCCGTCGAAGGAAACATTATTCCCAGGATTCGTTTTCGGACATAAGTGTACTTTCATCACGAATTGGAATGTGACACACTATTATGTTATAGAAATATCCTTCCCTATCACTGTTTAAGGTATAATATCGGTGGCGAAGTACAGCTGGTATTTTTCTTATTCGCATTCGGGTATTGTCCTTTAATTTTATAAACCTCGACCTCGATATTTCTTCATCGTCATTTCTAAGTTCTGCGTCTCCATCCTCTTCTGTCCACAATCCACTTGAAACTGTTTCATATCGGACAGCAAATTCAGCTAAGCTTAAATCCTCTAGATTGTCTGGTCTCTTTACGTAACGATCGAATATGTTATTGAAAAATGATGTTTCATTTTCTTCGAATCGGAGAATTCTATATCTCTGTTCAGGCCGACAGCTGTTTATAAATACAGCTTTTCTCGAGCTCATTTTAAGGGGCAGATGGCATAACCGATATGCACATTCTATAGCACAAACCATACGTTGAGATAGAATTGCCATAAATCCCAAAAATAGTTGATCGCGGACGGTGCCGCTCTGGTGTTTCGCTCGTAAAATGGCTTCTTTAATAATATTTCCTGTGTCCTGCGGCTCGCATTTACTTGCGTATTTAGCAATATAATATGCGACAGCTGTAACATTTCCGCATGGTTGAATATCCATGTTTGCTTCCCAAAGCTTTAAAAGAGTTGGGTTGTAATTGTTCACCATGGTTTCATTTCCTGTTCTCTTAAGTACGCAGAAACGTCCATTGTTCGCAAGTGTGTCATCTGGACCTAAGTACATCGTTCTTTCACTTATCGGTCTGGGGAATCCAAAACGACAACAACGATTGTTACGATCTATGTAACATGTAGCAGAATGTTTGGACTTTTTGAACTATGTCCCTCATACCTTGATTTTCTGCCTCCAATGAACAAGATACAACTTTCTCAATAACGTTGCGGCCCTCGTTGGTAAGGAAATCAGGTACATTTCCACACCAAAGAAGCATGTGCAAATGTGGACTTCCCCTGTTTTGAAATTCTGTTCTATGCCAAAAATCGATAACAACGTCACCTAGGCAATCTGAGTTTCTCAAATATTGCATTAACGCGTGCACACGCCGCGTGAATTGTCTTGCGATAACTACAGGGTATCTCTGAACCAACTTTAGTCGATCTGCAAAAGTTAGGTTTTCGATTTCGGTAACGGGGCGACCATCGGCTAGTAGTAATGCTTTCAACATATCTGGCCATCGGCTAGTAGTAATGCTTTCAACATATCTGGCCAGTTCAGATCGTTGCAAGAGAACGTAGCAAACCATGTGGGCGGTCCAAGACTTCGGACCATGGCGATTAATTCCGAACAGCAGCGTTTCCAGTATGATGCCGATCCTCTTATGTTTCTCATCGTGAGATGTATATTATCTACTAATCCCTGTGGAGTATGCTCCCCTTGGCGCATTTTACATGATACTGAAATGCTAGCTTTTGCGCGGTAGTATTCAACAACAGATAATGTGAAGAACAAATAATCTGTTCGTTGGAATCGTTTGTCATTGCTCAGAATACGCGCTTGGAAGTAATTCAGTGGTGTTATTGGGATGTCTCGATGCTCTCCAAATCCATTTTTTCCATCCGGAAACAGGAAGAACCAACACAGTTCTTCCATCCTTCTCTCTCTCTCTAGGTTCAAAGGAGGCGCTGTTTTTCTATGTATATTCGCCAGTTCTATCGGGTCATTGTCTGCGTTATTATTAGTATTACTGACTGAGACGACACTGTCGATGTTGGGAACATCTTCGTCAACCGAACGTAACATGCTTGTTTCGAATATAATTCGTGTTTCGTCGGGTTTTGTTCGACGGGGCCCAACTGACAGATGTTGCATTCTTTCCACCAGTGGAGATCTATTTCTTCCGGATACAATTGTTATAGGTGTTAATGAATAGATATTTAATACATTGCTGTTGCCATCTTTCGCATACAAATTGCGACGCAATGTGGCCTGTAAAGCATCAATAGTAGTAAATTTCATACAGCATGAGGCGCCCCGTAATGGTGCTTTATATCCTTTTGGACCTCTTGCATGGGAATCAAACAACCAATAGTAGGTGGAATCCGACTGGTTGTTGCATGATACGGCTACTGATGTATAATTTGCAGTAAGAATTCCGTACATATACTGTTGAAACAACCTAATCAAACCATTTTTTAAATTTGGAAATCCTTCATCACCGTTATCAACATCAATATGACCATTTACAGTCATTTCATACCCAATATTAATATTGACTCTGTTATTATTAAATGATATGTTTGGCAATAATTCGGTAACTGCTAAATAGTCGACATTGACTTCTCTGGGGTCAGGATTACTTCGCGCTTCAATGCAATCACGGTAATATTTATCTCCTACTAAAAGTACATAATCAACATCACTAGTACACCACGTACTAGGGTCGAGCAAATGAAACGCAACACAAGCAACTGCAGCTATGCCGGTACACTGCTTACCGCGAGATTCAATACTGAACCGATCGCTAGCTTGATGGCACTAGCCTCGTAAAATAGCTACATTCTGTCCAACATTCGTAAATCTACTGTTTGATTCATTATTTCTTTCTGCAACTTCCTTTCCGTTTCTTACAATACAAGGCTCTTCAACGACATCAGCTATTTCCGAAATGTTATTGGTAATATTAGAAAAACATGGTCGTACATCTTTGTATAAAGCATTATTTTGTAATAGCCACTGTAAAGCTACACGAAGTTTGCCAACGTCTACTTCAAATTGTTTTTGTCGCTCCAAATTTTCGAGGCTTTCCACTACAATCATTATACCGGTTTCGTTTAATCTAAGTGGAAGTTGCTCGGCTACTTCGAACACATCGCGGGCAAATAGGACTACTTGATCTTTGCACCAATCCTGACTGAAGCGATTCTGAATTTTCATGATTTTAAGAAACGGTACTATTCTGCACAACATCTGTTTTTCGATTTCCGATAAATCTGATATCTCCAGAGGTACAGGCATGAGTTCCATTTTATTCCAGAATGCCTGTGATGGAACTTTATGTTTTTTAAGATGATTTAGGCAACGAGAACATGTTGTTATCTTCTCTGATTCTAATAGATTTGCAGGAATTAGACTAGAGAAAGGCTGCGTGGGTAAAGCATAACGTTTCTGCGGATATAAAGTCTTGTAACACACTGCACACGGTACATTAGCAAAAATATTAATAGCCGATTTAAAGTAGTCTTCCTGAAGGAAACGTTCTTTTCTCCGTTTCTTAGCTAGTTCACGCATATTTCTTAAACGTGTATTCCTTCATTCGACACGTTCACTTAGTAGTACTTTCCGCATACGATTTCTCACAACCATTAGACGTTGCGAACGTTCCTCATTGGATTCGTTCGCTAAACGGTTGCGGATTAATCCGATACGACGTGATCGTTCCGCAGGAGATTCGTTCGCTAAACGTCTGTGGATTAATCGGAAACGGCGTGATCGTTCCGCAGCAGATTCGTTCGCTAAACGTCTATGGATTAATGCGAAACGGCGTGATCGTTCCGCGGCAAATTCGTTCGCTAAACGCCTGCGGATTAATGCGAAACGGCGTGATCTTTCCGCGGCAGATTCGTTCGCTAAACGCCTGCGGATTAATGCGAAACGGCATGATCTTTCATACGCAGATTCGTTCGCTAAACGCCTGCGGATTAATGCGAAACGGCGTGATCTTTCCGCGGCAGATTCGTTCGCTAAACGCCTGCGGATTAATGCGAAACGGCATGATCTTTCATACGCAGATTCATTCGCTAGACGCCTGCGGATTAATTCGATACGACGTGATCGTTCCTCCGCAGATTCGTTTTTTAAACGATTAGAAATTCTGCTTAGCCGACGTTCTCTTTCGTCAATCGTTTCGCGCGCTACTTTCGAACTAGCGTATTTTCGTTTTGCAGACAATCGCGAACGGCGATCGTCAATAGTTTCTTCACGCCGTGCCTTTACGTTTCTTTCACGTTCTTTAGAAAGACGTAATTGCGTGTCGTCGTTAGATTCATTCGCACGATACTTCCTCATACGGGATGCATGTTTTGTAGGTCTACCCATTCCTCCAAGCAGACGCGGTTGGTTTATTTTTATTTTGCAAACAATTATTGGTCGATCCAAGCAGACACGGTTGTTTTATTTTTATAAACAATTATTGGTCGCTCTAAGCAGACGCGGTTGGTTTGTTTTTTATTTATTATTATTAAAAACAATTGTTGGTCGCTCCACGCAGACGCGGTTGGTTTGTTTTCACAAACAATTATTGGTCGCTCCAAGCAGACGCGTTCGTTTGTTTTTTATTACAAACAATTATTGGTCGCTCCAAGCAGACGCGGTTGTTTTATTTTTTTTTAAAAACAATTATTGGTCGCTCCACGCAGACGCGGTTGGTTTGTTTTTACAAACAATTATTGGTCGCTCCATGCAGACGCGGTTGTTTTATTTTTAAAAACAATTATTGGTCGCTCCAAGCAGACGCGGTTGGTCTGTTTTTACAAACAATTATTGGTCGCTCCACGCAGACGCGGTTGTTTTATTTTTAAAAACAATTATTGGTCGCTCCAAGCAGACGCGGTTGTTTTATTTTTAAAAACAATTATTGGTCGCTCCACGCAGACGCGGTTGATTTGTTTTTTATTATTATTACAAACAGTTATTTGGTCGCTCCAAGCAGACGCGGTTGGTTTTGGATTTTATAAAAAATATAATAAAATAATAGAAGTTAAAACGACTACCTTTGCAGCACTTTTCAAAATATTCAATTAATTATTACAGTAGGTATCAATCAATTGAACACCTAACGTTGCCAGGTTTTCGTTTCAACTGACTACGCGATCTGTCTATGGGCTGTAGCTGTATATGTTTATATTGTGAGGACGATCGCAATAATAGGCAAACTTATAGTAGAATTCCGTCACATTGTGCGATAAGTGGAAAATAAATCAATGCGATATATGTACAAAGCTCACGGCAATGTTAAATGGATCTAATATAACATAAATTTACAAATACTTGCAATTTAATTAAAATTTGCATTACTTAATATTCATTTACATTTCCACGCGTCTTTTTATGCATCCTGGCATTGATTCGTATGTTCATATCGTTATGATTTTATATCTCACGTTCTCTTATTTGCTTCACGAAGCTCATTTTTTTGTTTACAGGTTTTTTTTTATGTACATTACATTTTTCAATATTGCCAATAAATTCTTCATTGGGTTCAAATGAAGATTGTTTAATGCCCAGTGTATAATTTTATAATTATTACATTATTCTTCGAACTGATTAATATTCAACTTTTTTACCACAGTCAGATTGTAAAAGTACATCGCGACAGATTGCGTTGGATCGAAAAAAACGTATTTCGACAGGTTGTATACTGAGTGTAATAAAACAGTGTTCGGTTACCGTTTGAAACAGATTACCTCATTCAAAATTCGACCAAATAACTTGTGGTTTTTTGTAAAGTTATTGTTAGTATTTATGTTGTCTGGCAGGCTTAGTATAAAATAATGTACGAGTATGTTCAGTTTATATTGTATATATATATGTCTTTATTCTCTTATCTTTTACACACTTAGTTCCTTTCGCTAGCTGAGCTAGAACAGTAATGGACGGCTAGCTTAATGGACGGTGAGGGGAGCAATCGTCCTGTATTCCTACACTCCCTCCCGATTGTTCCTCGCCTCTCTCCGTTTTCAGTCTTATTTTCCTTAGCTTCGTTGCTCTTCAGTCTCATCTCTCCTTTTGAATTTGTCACTCGCCGTCTCGTTCTGTTTTGCTCTCACCTGTCTCTTCTTCTTATTTAACTCGCCTCTCGCCGTTCAGTTAGTCCCTGAAAATCAACGCTATGTTCAAATTTAGAGAATACTATTCATTACCTCACCTAATAGACTCTCGTGTATGCTGAAAGGAAGGGGTTTTGTGAATATATCTGCTATTTGTTCCTTAGACTTAACCCACTTGACCCTCAAGATACCCTTGCACACGCATTCTTTAATGTGATGCTGTTTTACTGCTACTAGGTGTCTTAACTTATTCCCACCATTTATTTCCATCGAAATGCTCGCCGCTCGGTTGTCACACCACAGGGTCATGGGTAGAAGTGGTTCCACCAGAATTTGCTGTAGAGAATTATAAGTGGACAGCATTTCCTTACTGTCTTCGCTCATAGCCACGTACTCCGCTTCACACGTGGACAATGACACATGCGATTGTTTTTGGGTTCGCCAGGCTATCGCATCTCCATACAATTTAATCACATAACCGCACGTTGTTTTGGAGCCTTTGCAGTCGGCAAAGCTCGCATCTGTATAGCCTTCTATTCCGTTTGCTTTACCAAGGTATCTCATTTTTAAGTTTCTAGTTCTACTAAGGTATCTGAACACTCGTTTTGCCATTGTCCAATCCTCCTCAGTCGGCTCGATTTGGTGCCTGCTCAAGATGTTGACTGCATAGGAGATATCTGGTCTTGTCGCACCGGCCAGATAAAGTAGACTGCCGACTGCTTCTCTCAATGGGACGTTAATTTTTGTTTTTGCGGTTTCTGCCACTGACTCACCGGTATCTGTTTCTCTTGCTCGGCTTGCTCTATGAGCCACCTGATTTGTAATCATTGGAGTTCTCTGAGGATGCGCGTCTTCACATCCGAATCTCTTTAGGATTTTATTTATATAATTTTCCTGGCTCAGCTCTTTTGCTCTCTCCTTTCTATCTCGCCTGATCGTAATTCCCAGAAATTCCCTTGGCTCACCCAGACTCGTCATTTCGAATTCAGCATTGAATTAGAATTTCACTTTGTCAAGCTTCTTGTCATCATTACTCGCCATCAGTATGTCATCAACATAGAGGAGCAGGATCAGAAACCTATGTCCTTCTCTCCATGTAAACAGGCAAGGTTCTAAATCCGTATTTTTCAATCCTAGCTTTAGTGCTACCTCAGTGAATTTTACATTCCAACGTTTGGGACTTATTTTCAATCCATACAGGGCTCGTTCTACTTTGCACACCTTTTCTCTCCTTTCCCTTTCCGTATGGGTTGTTCCCTCTGGTATCTCCATAGATATTTCCTCGTCTATGACACCATTTAGAAATGCTGTTTTCACGTCCAATTGACAAGTGTTCAAATCATATTTGTTTATTATTGCTAGTACTGCACGGACCAAAGGCAATCTGGATACCGGGGCGTAGGTCTCTTTTAGTTCATAAAAGTTTCTGTCCTTGAAGCCTGTTGAGAATCCGCTCAGCCATGATGGCGCTCACGGTCGATTGATTTATCGATCGGGAGTTGCCCATCTAGGTAACGCGTGAGCAGGGTTCTTCTCGCCGGCTCGCGCGTAACGCCGCCATTATTGATCATCGATCACCGCAAGCAACAAGTGCTCATTAGATTTGTTCAGGAATTTCTCTAAGTGCAGTTCAAACACCAGATCAAGATCACCAAAACGCTCACTGTCGACTCAGGATCTATCGCAATTGTGCAAGCGAACAGGATCACCAGGTAATGTTCACCTACAAATAATTCATTGAAGCGTGAGCCGCCAACCACGTGTCGATCAAGCACGAGATCACGGGCACCATCACAGCCGCGGGCCGAATTAATATAATTAACGGCGCTGAGAAGCTCGCCTTTCAAAATTGTAAAAGCATTGTTCATGTAACACCAAGCAGGTCACAGATCAAATCAATAATCTATATGTCTCGACTCATGTAAAATCATTGTTCACGACGAATCACTGTAATTGTAATTAGAATCATTCAGACGATTCATTTTCTTGTACACAAAGATTCACAGCTGATCATCGTAAGCTCAATCATTACTTGTCAATTCATCGTGTTCACGCAATTTTATCATTGACTCAAATAAATCAATTTGTGAAACCGACCCAGCAAGTGTAAAATTCTTTCCCAGCGCAATCCATCCAGGATTTCCATCATTCCTGAACAAAGCCTCTTATGACTAATCTCGCCTTGTATTTTGTCTTTCCATCTGCGCTGTGCTTTAATTTGAAAACCCATTTCGAATCTATTATCGTTGCTTTCCGACCATTCTTTAATCTCTCTGATCTATCTGTCAGCCTCCAGACCCTGTTTCTTTCCATTGATCCCAGTTCTTCATTTACTGCCTGTTGCCAGTGTTCTCTCTCCTTTGTCGTCATGGCCTCTTTATAGTTAGTGGGATCTTTGTTTATTTCAGTTAGCAGAGCGTGGTATATTTCATCATTCTGTATTATTGCACTGGTTCCTAAGTTGTCTTCTTGCGTCCACGTGAAAAACGCATTGGTTTTCAGATTCTCACCTGTTTGCAAGCTCGAAAAGCTTGTATCATTTATGGTCTTACTTTCTGATGAACTTTCAGGTTCCTTCTCTCCTTCGTCCCGTTTTCTTTTCCTGGGTCTGCCTCTCCTTGGTTTGTTATCTCCCTCCGGTTTCAATGATTCTGACTTCTCCCCTTGTTTCTCGCCTTTCTCGAATTCTACAAACCATTTATTGTTATCTAGTTTTTCTTGTATTAGTGGTAATCCCTCAATGTCTGTTTTAGCGTATTTGTCTCCGTATACCAATTTTTCATTGAACCTGGTATCTCTACTCTCATAGTATCTTCCTTCTTCCGGCTTCAGAAATTGATACCCAGTGGGAGTGTATCCTACTAGGACAACTCTCCTTCCTTCACACCCAAATTTGGGGCCCGTCTTCCTTTGGACTTTAATATATGCCAAACAACCGAACCTTTTGATCTGTCCTATATTGAAACCATGGTGAGGGGCAAATCTCTCCAGTGGCGTTATCATGTTGTTCGATTTGTGTGGTGTCCTGTTATACGCATATACAGCCGCTGTGGCCGCTAGGTCCCACAGGTTCTCAGGCAGTTGCATCATATATGTATGATCTCACCTTTTTCTGCAACGTTTGGTTGAACCGTTCTGACACTCCGTTATGTTCTGGTGTGTCAGGGCAGGCCAGTTGTGTTTCCGCACCTAGTCTCTTTAACACCTCAACTGTGTACCCACCAGTGTATTCGGTTCCCTGGTCGGTTCGCAGAAAACACACCTTCACATCTCTGCCTAACAGATTTCGACCACTCCTCACAAACATTTCAAAGCAATGCCCTGTCTCTCCTTTAGTTTTCATAGGGTATGCCATTCCAAATCGCGAGTAGTCATCTATAAACACCGAAATGAATCTATATCCTTTCGGATGGGAGACCGGGGAGATCGGTCCCATGACGTCGGAGTGTATTATTTGTAATTGAGCCGTAGCTCTTCCTCTGACTGAGCTGAAAGACAATTTATTAAATTTCGAGATTTGACACACCTCACATTCTTTGATAGAGTCGTCAAAAATGGCCCGTTTAAGTTCTTTATTTTCCGGGAATTTTATTTGCAGGGCCTTAAGGTATGCGACGGATGCATGGCCAAACCTGACATGCCACAACATGGCTCTGTTGTTCTTGAGAAAGTTTTTGTACTCATTGGTGAACGGACTCTCCTTTTCTGAACTTTTTGCCACTTGCATATCTTCGACATTGTGAATTTCCCGGTCCCATATAGTCACATCGAAGTTCGAGTGTTCATACGTGTTTCCGTGCTCGCCTACTCTCCCTCCGTTCTCTCCTGGTTCACTCGAAGTCTCGTCACCTTTCTCATCTGTTTTCAATTCTCTTATGTCCTCACCTAGGTTTGGCGTGCCCTCAAGCGTTGTGCTCTCTCCTTGTAGCTCATTTAATTTATTCTGCTGTTTTTCTTTGATCGCCACGCTCCTTGTGATATATCTTCTGCCTTCAGTGTTTTCCTCAGCCAGATTTACAATCCCACAAGTCGCACTGTGAGAAGTTTGGACTTTGGAGGTGTTTCCGTCTACCTCCAGCTCAATTACCCAGTAAGGACGCTTGTAGATACCTGTCAGGAACATTTCTTTGGATTTTGGATCAAATATGTTGATTCTTTGATCATCTAGATAGATGGCGAGCCCCATTTCTGCGAACTTTCGCAGCGACAGTAGATTATCCCTGAGAGTCTCGGCAAATATTACTTTGTCTATTTCTAAAGTTCTACCGTTCTTCAGTCTCACCTCAATCTTTCCTGTTCCATTTACCCTTATATCCGTTGTGTTACTTTTATTGGTACACTTTATCACACCATAGTCGCTTTCGTCAAGGGTTTTAAACATGATTTTGGTATTTGTTATGTGTTCTGTCGCACCTGAGTCTGCCACAAATTCTGGGGTAGACTTTATCCGAGTTTCAGTGTTACTGACCAACAAACTCGTCGGATTTCTGTTCGCAACTTTAACAGTATCTTCCCATTTGAACTTACAAGGTTGGATTCATTGTGATACTCACCCTTTCTCTCACCCTTTCTCTCACCCTTTGCTGGCTGGCTTCCACCACTGTAGTGTAAGTTTTTGTATACTCGTCTTCCCCTATTTTTACTGACATCGAACCGACCCCTTTTCGTTTCACTCATCTTTACACTCTCCCTTTTCCTTTAAGCACACCTTTTTGCCCGAGTCCACCGTCCGAACCCCGAGTGTAGTTATTAAATTTGTAACTAATATTGTACCTTGAGTTTCCTCTGAAGGGTCCTCCTTGTCTCACCACACCTCTTGAGCCGCTGGGTTTGTGCGGGCAGTCCGGGGCCCTGTGATTGCCTATCTTCTTACAATGATAGCACATTATGCCCTGGCCCCGGTTTGGGCACATCGCGCCTATGTGCCCATAAGCCTGGCATTCATAACACCTCCGGCTGTCAACGAGGGCCTGATTAGCTGACCTCACCTCTGTGCTTGACCCGCTCATCTGCTCTATCACCGCCTCATCCTTCATTACGAGGAGTTTCAAGTCATTATATGAAATTGTCGCATCTTTAGAATTTTTAACAAACTCAACAGTCTGAATGTTCGGAACCGAAATCATTACCGCGTTGTAAAATGCGTCTCTCTTTTCCTCTTCGAACAAGAGAGACGCCCCAGAGGAGTTTTCGTAGTTTCTTATCGTCTCTTCAAATTTATCGCAGAATTCAGCGGCTGTGGTCTTTCCTATGATGTACTGCATGCTATATAGCTGTTTCTTCACCGAATGTGACGTTACATTTACCTCGCTTCATTTAGCTTCCTTCAATTTCTCAAGAATATCTATAGGGTTTGTCAGGTTTGCTATTTTTGAGTAGTACGTCTGATCTAACCGATTAATTATCACATCCCTCGCCTTGAATCGTTGTTCCTTTAAAATGTTCTCGTCTATCCCGCCTACATTGTCCTTGTCGCTAATTACATGCAGTAGACCACAGGCTCTCAACTCTGAAGAGAGGCAATCGTGAAAATGCTCAAATTTGATATTATTGTTCAGTTTATACTCTCGCTTCATAGACCCACCGCTATTAACTATTTCCAATTTCAGAGTATCCTTGTTTTCTTTGTCCTTGAACTGGCTCACCTTTATATTTCTTAAATTTTCAATTTCCGACCTAACTGCGCCTGTGATCTCTTTCTTGAGATCTGAACCCCCCATATCATTCAGACTGCCGTGCATGCCAACGTTTGATTTTGGATTCTTTTCCTTTGGATTTCTCACCTCGTACTGCTGTCCACTGGATCTCTCACCGTAGTCCTTTGCTTGCTCTCCTTTGTCCAGCCTTTTGTATAAATCGGACAGCTGGTTCACCATCTCGTAGACACGCTGGATCTGGGTCGCGTGATCCTCTCTCACCGTTTGTCTGAGATCTCTCGGTCTCTGGCTCTCAGCTGATCTCTCCTCTTGCCACGATACTAACTCCTTTCTCACCTCGCTCATCATCTCATTCACGTTCGTTGCCACTGTTTCTATTTTTCTCACCGATTCCTGGTATTGGCTCAGAGCTTGTGAGGAGATTTCGCACAGTTTGTTGACTGACTGGATCAGTTCAGTCGTCTTTTTCTCCTGCTGCTCGATTCTTACCAGGGCTGCTTGTGTGGCAACAATTGCTTCTCTTATCTCTCCTTTGCTCCCCTTGCTCTCCTTGCTCTCCTCTAATTCATCTGTCCTCTCCTTTCCCTCGTCTTCCTCAACTTCCCTCTCACCGCTCGTATCCACATCTATAATTTTTCCACCTTTCCACTCGCCTTCGCACCCTTGAGAAGCAATTGTTCCAAGCTCCTGCTTCCTCCTTGGCATGATTGTCGGTTTCTCGAATAGCAGCTTTTCTTCGTGCCAGGTTGCCAAGCTATTCCACGCCTTTTCATTCAGCATTCTTTTCCCTGTACGAAAAGTATTTATATTCTACGTGTTTTGCCTAGGAGAATTTCCTGGAACCAACTAACCGAACTACAAGTGTCGCTAGTTCCCGGAGGTGCGAATACAGGAGGGCCCGTACTACAAGGTCTCTCCCGCATTCGCCCCAGGCCCCTGGGGGCTTGTAGACCGAAAAACAAGCCCACATGCTCCCTCAGACCGTCAGGAGCTTCAGAATCTACTTTCATATATGTATATACATATATAGGCCTATTTTCGATTCTGAGAGATTTTAGTGTGTGCATGTATCTGTGCAGGGCGGCGCCCCGTGTACGAGTATGCTAGCCTACTCGACACGCACAGTTCCTGACTTGATGCACACACTTAGTTCGAACTATTTATCAATTTCTTTCTCACCTCTCCTGAACTCATCTAATGTCGACATACACTCACCAGTTTTATATAGTTTTCCGCTTCCCGGTTTCACGGATATTTCCTCACCGTCTATTTCTATTGTTACCTCGTCTTTATTGTGTAACTCGTCTAGTTTAAACATATTTGATAGGGTTTCCCACACACCCGATAAACTGGTGACAGCTGAAAAATAATTTTCATTGTTCGTTTGTTTAAAAATCCGTGTATGTGGGTGCGCACACACTGCAAACTTAATTCTTCAATTTATCTCGCCTCGACTTGCAAGTACATTTTTCATTGTTTTACGTTGTTTTTAAAACGATCTAGTGCGCAGTTACAGGCACGTGCTTTTATATAGAGAGCGAGAGACGAAGGGGACGCCACCGCGCTCTGTCGTTGTCCCACCTTAGTTTACGCTCTCCTTGCGCACTGTGGCTATCCCCATCCCCCTCACTCTCCTTTCTCTTTCTCGCCCTCGCTTGCGCGCACGTGCCTGTGCCGGCTGGCTTCTCACTACACACCAGAAAATTTCCGTTATTTCAAACAAAGGAACGTCCTTTCCAAACGCGTGTCACCCCCCACACCGCGATATTCCGCCATTTTCTTTCGTCCAATTTTACCACGTGTTTTTGCACCTCACCGTATTTGCTTTCCGCTTTAATTAATTAACTCACACCGTTGATTCGTTTCGCTTTATAGATCATTTTAAAATATGAAGTTTCGTATACTTACATACTTCCTCCATCTTTTCACTCTCCTTTATCACTGTCTCTTTTTCCTCACCCATAGTTCTTTATTTCTGAACTTTAATTTAAACAAGTGCAGTTGAAACGTGCTGGTGCCCGTAACCTGTTAGTATTTATGTTGTCTGGCAGGCTTAGTATAAAATAATGTACGAGTATGTTCAATTTATGTTGTATATATATATGTCTTTATTCTCTTATCTTTTACACACTTAGTTCCTTTCGCTAGCTGAGCTAGAACAGTAATGGACGGCTAGCTTTCTCTCTAGCGCCGCGCGCTCTACGCCTTAAACTATATATGATAGAGAGGGGCGACTGTGAGGGGAGCAATCGTCCTGCATTCCTACAGTTATACACATTCATTTACTGAGATATGTGCTTTTGTCGTTTTAAAAAATTGGAATTTGTTGAAATCGTGAAAGAAAATAGTAGAAATCAATTTTTCTTTCACGATTTCAACAAATTGTAATTTTTTTAAACGACATAAGCACGTATCAGAATAAATAAATTTGTACTTTCTCATTAAAAAAAACCTCCAGTTATTTGGTCCAATTTTAAATGAGGTATGTATTCTGTTTTAAACGTTGACTAGACACTTTTTATTACACTTACTGTACTTATACTTTCTACATTTCATGGCTACATTAAGAGGGTATGAATATTTCTATCATTGACTATACGCCGTTTGGTTTTTGCGCATTTGTGGCGAATAGAATATTTACGAATATTTACGTTCAATATAAACTACTACGCACATACCAACAGGAATGTAAACATAGAGAATAATTTGTGCGATCCTGGAATGTGCCCCACCAACTCTCTCCCTTTGGAAGTCAGAGATTCCTGCTCAGTTTCATACGAACAGCGATTCGACCAAGTGGTAAGTACGAAACGTGCAATATTTCATTTTTGTCTACGTTGTATATAATAATATATATTAATATTTCTTAATGGCTGGTGGTGCGGTTCATTTAGTTGGTGTATTATTATAGTCACTTTGAACAAAACTATTTTTATTACATCAAAGTATAACTTATTCTTTTTATCATTATTTAACTTCAGATTTGGAATTGTTAACAAATTTATATTACAATTATTATAATAATTTCTTTTTTTTATTATCAATAAAACCTTTTATTTCTATTTATTCTGGTGTTAAACAACGAACGAAATTAAATGGGGGAACATACGAATAATTTTATTAATTTATACTAGTCGACAGCAAACTTGGTATGAAATCGCACATGCATATAATTAGAATTTCTTCTACAACTTGAATTTAAAAAGAAAATTTGAGTACTGCTACATTTCGAATGTCATTTTTATCACTTTTATCGATGTTTAAATATACGTAGTTGATAATATTTTATATATTTTGCAGTTAAAATAATCAAAAATGTCGATTAATGGTGAAAAATAGTTTCCGGATTCGTATTCAGTGAATATAATAAAAGTATACAAGAAGTACATATTGAATGTTAGTTATCCTGATACGCTTTAAAAAGTATAGATGTGTTTCGATGTACACGGTCTTGTCGCCGTTCGTGTGACTTTCGTTCCATACAACATAAACACTATGTCACTGTAATTGTAACATCCAACAAGAAGAATAAATAAGAAGAAATTTGATAATTAGTATTTATTAATATATTTATTCATTTTTCGTTTTTATTACAAATTTGTAACAGTTCATTTTATTTATTATTTGTACTACTATGATTTAACCTAATAATTATATTTATATTTAATAACTAAAGAGAATCTTATATTTATTAATATTTACATTTAACAACAATTCTATATACTTTAAAATATACGTCGATAATTCTACCGCGTCGATAATTCTACCGCGTCGATAAAAGATCGACACAGCGCGCGAAATGAATAGAGAAAGACAGCAATAGCGCGTAGACAGAGATAGCGATACGCACGGAGTCACGTACGCGCAGGTCAAAGTCCGAACACTTCCGGTATCAAAAACACAGGTAGAAAAAACTGCTACGTCAGCAGTTCTCCGGTATAAATACGAGCGTGCCGCGCAAAGAATTTTCACTTCGATTCTGATCGTAGTCCGAGATGGGTCTATGATACGATTTATATAGAATTCAGTAATCTTAGACTCTTTTGTCGGCAAAGTGGCAAAGGTTCCGCGTCAGACCCGGGGCGCTCAACTATCGGTTCGCAGCGGTTCTCCTACGTGTCAGGTTCGCACCCAAGCTTAACGAACGAGCGAAAGCCGAAGCTCCTTGGATGCGGCCTATCAGTACACTGGCTCTAGAGCGACGATACCGTTTTGCAGAGTTCGCTACCAAGCTTAACGAGCGAGCGAAAGCAGAAGCTCCTTGGATGCGGCCTGTTCACTGACGGCTAAGTTGCCCAGAAACCGAACTGCGGCCGAACGAGCCAACTCCTACAGCGTCAGAACGGATCTTGGCCAATTTCCCGACAAATCATTCAAATCATTTATATTATATTAAATTATATTAAATTATATTAAATTATAAATTCAAGTTTAATAATCGTATCTAGAACCGCATTTACTAATCAATTTATTTTCCTCTGTATTTTTATTTTAGATTGAATTATTTTGTAATTAATAATCTGATTTTCTTTTATTGTATCCCAATTTTAGCACAAACACGATTGTTATTTTCTTTGTATTTTTCAATCCAGGGCGTACTCATTGTACATTACTAATACTATTATTTTCTTTTTGTATTTCAAATACAGGGCGCAACTTTTGTTATTTAATTACATTATTTAAATTCAATATTTAATTACTTCAATTCATTATTTAAATTCAATATTTAATCACGATATTTAATTACATTCAATATTATCTTTTTATAATACTTACCCTTTATTATTATCACATTATAAACGAACGACACATAATTTCTTGAATAAATAAACACACATATAATTTTGAGAAAGGTATTAACGTTGGATTTTACTCCTTTACCGTGTGCCACCCGAACCTATAATCCCTTCCTTTAAATATATATTGTAACGTGGTGACACCTGTGCCCCCCCGTTACAATCGCTGCGCTTCTCCAACCTCAAATCCCACCTAAAAATGACCCTTAACCCTTCTAACACCTCACCCCTTTTCCCCGCCCGCCGGTGTCGGGCCGATGGAGGCGACGGAAAAGGGACAACAGGGATCACCCGCAAAAAGGAGCTACGAGGCCGGCGACAGACCTCCCACCCTCCCGGAGAGGAAAAGCAACGCGGGACTTCGGAAAACCAGACGAAGCGGCCCAGCAGCTGATACAAATGTCCACCCGGAGCCATCTGTCGCCGAGCTCGAAGACTTCAGTCCGCCCGCCACCGCAGGAGATCAGCCGGCCCCATCGATCCCGAACACCGGCCGATCGACAATCGATAACCAACCTATTCCGTTGCCAGAAAAGGCCCCCTTCCTATTCCCCCTCCCCTCCCCAAAAATCATCCCGCGACGGTCCCGTCGTCGCGGCAGCGACGACGAGCCGTCATTGAGCCTTAGGCTATCTAACTAAGCGAAAGCTGAGATTTCTGGCGAATAGCGATAATAGAGATTTTGGAGAGTACGATTGTGTGTGTGGAGTTTCAAGTAAGCCCTTCCGATATTATTGTAGAAGTTTGTGAGTTCCGGCAACGGCGATCTTCGATTGCGAACTTGTGTGTCCGCGTATCGCGCCGGTTATCCGTCGTTATATTATTTTGCGAACCCTTTTGTCCAGCCCCTGTTACTCCCGTCCACAAAATCCTCCTACGCGTAACGTATACGAACTTCCAGCGAACCGTCCAGACCTGAGATCTCCCCTCCCACGCTCATCCTCCTCGCGTACTCCCCCGCGAAATTGTAAGGACGTAAGTGCCACGAGTCCCGTCCTCTGTAACGACCCCCATTCTGTCCCTTTTTCAAAATTTTCGATTGCCACCGCGAGTGGCTGGCGCCCAACGTTTGTAATAGAGAATTGTAGAATAGTATAGAGTGAACCCCCGAAAGGGTCACAATATATATTATATAAAAATACGAGTCGCTTTCCCTTAGGCAACCGCTCTCCCTACGCGTCGGTGCAGTAGCGTGCTCGCGAATAATTTCGGGACGTTACACGTAGTTATTATGAAAAATTTGGTGACAGCGGTAGGATTGGTCGAGTCATTGTAACAGGTAGAATCCATCGAGTTAGTTCGGGTCATTCAAGTTTTCTGTTCGACAGTGTGGCAATAGAA
This sequence comes from Osmia bicornis bicornis, assembly GCF_907164935.1. Lineage (NCBI taxonomy): Eukaryota > Metazoa > Arthropoda > Insecta > Hymenoptera > Megachilidae > Osmia > Osmia bicornis. The sequence continues at coordinate 1,220,144 of NW_025791124.1, forward strand.
TACAATTCTTAGCGGACGTTGGAACCTTTCTTAAAACAATTTAGGAAATAAGCATAGATATAATTAATTATATAAATATTAATAAATAAAAGAAAGAAAAAAGAAGAAAAGAAAAAATAAATAAATAAAATAATAATAAATATATATATATATAATAAACAAAAGGAAAAAATATATATATATAAATAAGCAAGAAAAAAAAATATATATATATAGATAAAAAGAAAAAAAAATACATACGTAAAAAAAAAGAAAAAATAAAAATAAAAAAAAAATTTACACGCATATATATATATATATATATACACATTAATAAATAGTTATAAGATGGCTAACGAAGCCAATGTACCAGCCGAGGGCAACCGCCCAATTAGCATAAGGGATGCAGCGGACATAGTGCCACCTTTCGATGGCCACAACATATCCATGTATCAATTCACGAAGAATTGCCTTAATGCTAGGGGCATGATTTCACCGAACGCCGAATACGGCCTAGTCCAGTTAATTAAAAACAAATTATATGAACAAGCTTCGAGGGTAGTATTGAGCGGAGACTACAATACTATCGAACGGCTAATTACGGTGTTAAAATCACGATTTGCTCCTTTGTACTCACCGATACAACTATACGGAGACATGTCGAAGATGGCTCAAATGGCGAACGAAGCAGTCGTCGACTATAGCAGCCGAGTCTCCAGTATCCTGCTGCAAATTCAGAACTGTAATGAAATCGAAGTTCCTGATCATACGCAGCAATATAATGTATCTGCAGAAGCCAATGCTGTCAAAGCATTTCTGACTGGGATGAAACCAGAAATCTTCAGTCGATTGCGAAATTGCGAATTCGACACCTTAGACGAAGCAATTAGCGCAGCTATCAAAGGCGAAGCGGAATACAAGGAAAACATGATGAGAACGAAGATAACAGAGGGATATACCCAGGCCGTTCAATGCAGCAATTGTTTTGGATACGGCCACAGCACCAACACCTGCAGTAGCCGTTCATTCCAAAGGCAGCAGGTATCATCAATCCAGTGGCAGCCAAAATATTGCCAGCATTGCCAGCGCCCGGGACATACGATTCAAAATTGCTGGTTTAACAATAATAACAACAATTATAACAACTATAACAACTATAATCAACAAAGGAATCAATGGATGCAACCAAACCGGGTTCCACAAAACCAAACCCCGGTGAACCAGCTTCAAAATATGGGTCGGAATCCTTCATATCAACGCCAAGGAACGGGACAACCACCGGCTTTTCAACAATCGGCAAATCAACCTTTGGCAAATCCGACAAATCAACCCCCGGGAAATCAACCTCCTAATAACTGGTACCAAGGCACCGCAAACTGGAGAAGACAACAACCTCCAATATGCGCTTATTGCCAAAACATTGGCCATACTATTGAACAATGCAGGAAAAAAGCGTATCAAGAAAAAATCAAAAACCAACCACAACAACAAACTACAACTCAAGAACCACAGGTACGTAAAGAAACAAACCTGTGCCTAAAAGCAAATTATGCAGAAAAGCCTCCGAGCATCAAACTCATAAGTGAAAATTTTCATCAAGAAGTAGCATCATTAATGATCGATACTGGATCCGATATAAACATAATTAAAAAACATATTGTTGCGCCGGGGAGTGGAGCTCGCGCTTTCCATAGTTAAATGAATACACCAGGAGCAAACTAGACTGTCTATATTTCAATTACACAATTAGTTTAGTAATAGATCCGTACAGGTCGGCTTCCCGATACAATCTGATATTTAAAAAGACGCGCGGTTGTCTGAGAGACCTCAAGCATCCGGTGACGAGTTTCCGCTCGAAACAAGGGATAGCTTCACGTTATGACTCGACGACAGCTTCGGACGGGGCAGTCGATGGCTCTTTCGATACATCAAGAAGCGGTCGATGCGTCGAAAGAGCGGGAACTTCTCGCCGTCGCAACAATATTATATCAAATAAAGCGATAATTAATACAAATATTATCTTCGAATTAAATGGAATAACAGAAGGCTATCTTTCAACCCTAGGCTACATCGAAGTAAAAGCGCTGGATACAGAGTCCATATTCCATGTCGTGGAGGACCTTCCAATAGCGCACGATGGAATACTAGGAACGGAATTCTTCAAGAATAGCGGAGCGAACATTGACTATGCCAAATCTATGCTCATAGTCAACAATTACATCATACCATTTCAAGAACCTTTAATCACCATACCATCAAGAACTAGAACAACGATACCCATTAAAGTAGAAAATACAGAAGAAACAACAGGCTTTATACCAAAAATTGATATACACCCACAATTATACATGGGAAACGCAGTAGTAACAAACAGAACTGGCATAGCTTTCCTTCATGCAACAAATGTCTCTTCTGAAGAAATAAAAATTCAAATGCCTACCGTACAATTGGAACCATACGAAGAAATTAAAATAGAAAAAGAAGAAGAAGCACCATCAGACTCTACTAAGCGCATCACTACACTGTTTACATCACTTCGCCTGGAACATCTAAATAAAGAAGAATAATCAAGTATAAAAAATTTAATTTCAAACAACGCTGATCGATTCTATTTAAACGAAGATGAACTTGGAGCTACAAACAAAATTTTCCATCGAATAATTACAACCGACGAAGCTCCAGTTAATATAAAGCAATACAGATATCCACAAGCACTAAAGGAAAAAGTAAATCGACAAGTAAATGAATTATTAGAAAAAGATATCATCGAACATTCATCACAATTACAATTCTCCAATTTGGATAGTACCAAAAAAAGAAGATACACAAGGAAACAAATCATGGAGATTAGTTAAACTAAAATTAAACGAAAAAACCATTAGCGACGCATATCCATTGCCAAATATAGTCGATATTTTAGATCAATTGGGAAGCGCAAAATACTTCTCAATATTCGACTTAAAGTCTAGCTTCCACCAGATACCCATGCATCCAGACGATAAGCACAAAACAGCATTTTCAACGCCATTTGGACACTTCCAATTCAAAAGAATGCCATTTGGTTTAAAGAATGCTGCAGGTTCATTCCAGAGGCTTATGAACAACGTTCTGGATGGACTACAAGGGGTCGAAGCATTCGTGTACACTGAGTCCAATCGAAGTTGTCGCAGTGAAGTTCGCTACAAATTCACTACGCATTCACGCCGCGTCGGTGAGTGAATGCGTGGCCAACTTCACTGCGACAACTTCGATGGGACTGAGTGTACATTGACGACATAGTAATATATGCTAGTTCAATAAAAGAACACGAAACAAAATTCAATAGACTTATGGCAAGACTGAGAGAAGCAAACCTGTATCTCCAGCCGGAAAAATGCGAGCTGCTGAAAAAGGAAGTAGCCTATTTGGGACACATTATCACAGAAAATGGAGTGAAACTTGACCCAAAGAAAATAGAAGCGGTCAAAGAGTTTCCAGTTCCAAAAACAGTTAAAAATATTAGGCAATTCCTTGGTTTATGCGGATATTACAGAAGATTTATCAAGAATTTTTCAAAAATAGCTAAACCTTTATCCGATTTAACAAAGAAAGAACAAAAATTCGAATGGACGCAACAGCAACAACAAGCCTTCATCATCCTCAGAGATAAACTATGCGAGGAACCAATTCTTCAGTATCCTGATTTTACAAAACCATTCAACATCACTACGGACGCATCTGGAATCGCCGTTGGAGCAGTACTAAGCCAAGGCGAAATCGGGAAAGATCAACCGGTATCATATACTTCAAGAGTTTTAAACAAGGCAGAAACCCAATATTCTGCCACACAAAGAGAATTACTAGCAGTCATATATGCCGTAACTCATTTTAGGCCCTATATTTATGGAAGAAAATTTTATCTAATAACAGACCACAAACCATTAACGTGGCTGCATAATCTAACAGATCCCGCATCAAGATTAATGCGTTGGAAACTAAAACTAAGCGAATACGACTACGAAATTAAATATAAACCAGGAAAACAAAATATAAACGCCGACGCATTATCCCGAAACCCTATTGCAACACTACCAATTCAAGCAAAACGGAAACACTCTACTACGGATTCAAAAGAAGTTAAAAAGAAGAAACAATGGCACCAATATGCTACAAGACCTAGAGCAACTACTTCAACCACAGATTCAAGAGAAATTAAGAAGAAAAAACAATGGCATCAATACCCAACACGTCCTAGACCATCGACGACATCCGATTCTAGGGAGTACAAAAAGAAAAAGGAAACCCACCAATACCCTACACGTCCTAGACCATCGACGACATCCGATTCTAGGGAACACAAGAAAAAAAAGGAAACTCATCAACACCCTACAAGACCGAGACCAACAACATCATCAAGTTCAAGAGAAATCAAAAAGAAGAAAGAAACACATCAATATCCAACAAGATGCCGAGACACATCTTCAGAACAAAACAGAGAAACAAAAAAGAAAAAACAATCGTATCAACACGCCACACGACAAAGAGGTACTTCCTCTGAATCCGAAAGAAGTATTGTAAGAAGAAAAACAACACACCAATATTCTACACGCCGCCAGCGAGATACTTCATCTGATTCTGAGAGAGAAATAAAAAAGGGAAAAATTACACAACATCATAAAAGACCACATAAAACAAGCAGCAGTCAACATCAAAAACGTCTAAAAGAAGATACTACCTCCAGTGAATCAGAATATTGCGATACTGATGAATTCCAAGATCAACAACACAGGAAGAGGAAAAAGGAAACATCAAGCTCTGCAAACAAACAATATAAAAAGAGAAGACCGAACGAGAAAAAAATCACAGTAGAAATTCACCAATTACCTAAAAAACAACTAATTTCTGAACCTCCTAAACCACTTAGAAGGAGACATGAACCAATAATAATTGGTGATGAAATTGAAGATTTTGAAGAGGGAATAACTCTACCCAAACATATATATAGAGAGCCACCCAAAATAGATTCATCTTCAGGAACAAAAAGAGCATCTTCAGAAATTAAAAAAGCATCTTCAGGAACAAAAAGGACATCTTTAGGAACCAAAGAAGAATTTTCAGAGCTGAAAAAGGAAGAAAAAAATGATTCAGGAAGTACATCTACAGCACCTATAACTCCCATTAAAATTATTAAAGAAGAAGATCAACTTACCACACATAAAATAACACAACCAAGAGTAATCAGCAACCTACCAGTCACATCCAAAATAGTAGAGACAACTGACCACCTCTGGATGAAGAAAGGGATAGTAATTGTATTCCTAAATGAAGAGGGAAAACCAATAGACAATCAATCAAGAGAATTTTTACATAAGGAAAAAATAAAAATACACATACCTCAACAGGAAGAAATTATCATACATTTAAAAAAGAAGAATAAAGAAATATTTGGCTTAGTAACACTTTCAAGAGAAGACCTACCTAAAACACTGAAAATACTTTATCAAGAATTCTGTAAAAGAGAAATTCAAGAATGCTCTATACCTGAATTAAAAGGATTACATAAACTCCTACAAGTAATTTTTGCAGAATCAAACATTTCCATCACACTATGTAAAGGAACCATAATCACACCACCTAAAGAAGAAAGAATACAGATCATTAGAGAAAACCATGAGAGCCCAGTAGGAGGGCATAAAGGAATAAAAAAGACTTACCACAGAATCAGAAATAATTATTATTGGAAAAACATGAAAAAGGAAATCACTGATTATATTAGAACCTGCGTCAGTTGTCAAAAAGTAAAATTAGTAAGAATGAAAAACAAGGAACCTATGGTCATCACTGACACCCCTATTGATGCATTTGACAAAGTATCTTTAGACATATTAGGACCACTACCAATTACTACATCAGGAAATAGTTATATACTTACCATCCAGGATAATTTAACCAAATATTCAGCTGCAATACCTTTAATATCAACCACATCTGAAGAAGTAGCAAAAGCTTTTACAGAAAACTTTATATGCAAATTTGGCAGTCCAAAAGCCATACTTACAGACCAGGGTACATGTTTTACTAGTTCATTAATGAAGAAATTAGCCAAAGCATTCCAGATCAAAACATACAGAACATCTTCATTTCATCCTCAATCAAATGGATCACTAGAAAGAAGTCATCATGTTTTAGTTGAATATTTAAAACATTATATTTCAAAAGAAAAACATTGGGATGAATGGTTACCACAAGCAATGTTTTCCTATAACACCAGCATCCACGAAGGAACGAAATTTACACCACATGAATTAATTTTCGGAAAGAAAGCTCGACAACCATCAAGTATCAAACCGATTGATAGTTTAAAAACATACCCCGATTATATTGAAAAACTAATTCAAACACTGTACAATTTACGAGAAATAGCAAAATCGAATTTGGAAAAAGAGAAACACAGACAAAAACACTACTACGACAGAAAAATTCGACCAATAAATTACGAAACAGGTGAAAAAGTTATGTTATTAAACCCGCCTAGAAGAAACAAATTTGAAAAAGAATACACTGGACCATACACTATACTCAGAAACATAGAACCAAATAACATAGAATTGGCAATAAGACCCAATAAAAAGCGCATCGTTCATAAAAATAGGCTAAAGAGGGCCTATCTACCAATCAGCAACATAGATCAAACGTGAAAATCGATGCAAAAATCAACTAGGTTCATGAACACACGCATCCGTATTAACGAAAATCCGAAAAAACCGTTGGAAGCAAGTGGAAGCACTCTAAAAAGAACGCCACTGTACTATACAGTGTGTCCCACGTAACTGGAAACACTTCAATATTTCCTAAACTATTAAAGATACAGGAAATTGCTTTGGTGGTCATTGTATGATAAGATAGAGCAACATTTTGACGTAGACAAATTTTTTTTTGCATCATTATTTTCAAAAATATAATGGCAAAGTTTGGTTTTTTAAATGGAACCATATATTTTTCTTTCGATCATTTGATAGTGCTTTTGGAATCGAATTCATTAAGCTTGCATGTATACGCTTGATTTTCATTTGTTTACGAGATATTGCGCTAACAAATTTGGAGATTTTTCACGGGAGAAATTCCCTTCAGTGGGAAATATCAGCAGGGGTCCTGTTCGCGCGTGAAGTTTGGGCCTGCCGTCCTACTGGCCGCCTGTGGTATCCATTTCAAGCGGTCCTGCTTAACACGTGGCACTTGACGCGCGAACAGGACCCCTGCTGATATTTCCCACTGAAGGGAATTTTTCCCGTGAAAAATCTCCAAATTTGTTAGCGCAATATCTCGTAAACAAACGAAAATCAAGTGTATACATGCAAGCTTAGTGAATTTGATTTCAAAAACACTATCAAATGATCGAAAGAAAAATATATAGTTCCATTTAAAAAACCAAACTTTGCAATTATATTTTTGAAAATAATGATGCAAAAAAAAATTTGTCTATGTCAAAATGTTGCTCTATCTTATCATACAATGACCACCAAAGCAATTTCCTGTATCTTTAATAGTTTAGGAAATATTGGAGTGTTTCCAGTTACGTGGGACACACTGTATACATTGCAACCACCGAGCGTAACGGAGCAGAGATGTCTCTTAAGAAAAATAGAAAGAAAAGTGCCAAAGAAGATTTGTGAAGTAAAGAAGAATCATAAAAAGAGTAAGTATTAAATAATTAGTATTCAGAAAAATAAATACTAAATATTATAATAACTTATACAGATACAAAATGCGTGCACCAGCGACGGTAATTGACGCCCTATGCATCGTCGATGCAAGCATAGCGTTCCAGAATATTTTCAATTTAACAGCAAAAAGAATGTGCTTCCACTGCACAAGGCGAGTGATACCAGAAGGCCGAGAACAGTGGATCCATCAGGGAACCCACCACGTGGTTGTGAAAGAGTTTGGGATGAATCCTGCATAGCTTGCGGATGGGAGTATGCGGATTTCCAGCCCGCCATAGCATGCACCATGTGCCAAATAACTATCAGAGACATGAACGAAGAAGACAAGGAAATCTTCTTACAAGGTGTACCCTTTCCCTCTGAAAGCAACGACATAATATACTGAAACTATCGTAACAGATTTCAAACTAAACAAAAACTCGGTTCGACCGAGGAGAGATATCATAAACAGCGTTCGCTGCGCAGTTAGCCAGTGCTTCGCATTATAGGGGTCTCCTCAGGTTAACTGCGCAAAAGCGTAAAGATCGATTTATCTTTTGGATTTTCAACCGATACTCTCCTCTTTTGCACGCGTGGGCGCCAGTCGGTCCCTAATTCGATCGTATGCGTGAAATGAGTGCTGGAATGGAAACGCGGATTAATCTATCTATTTGAACATTTGGTTCACAGTCAAGCGTTAGCAAGCGTTCGAAGACTGTTTAGGGGCGAAGGGTCGAACGAGGCAATAAAAGTCTTTGTATCGAATTCCGAGAATTTGCCTAAAACCAAGACCCAACGGTAATTTTCGAATAGTAAGAACGTTCTAGAACTAACTACGCTGCTAATGTAATAGCGAATATTCGATTTAATAATCAAATGATATGCTAAATAATCGAGGATTTCATTCAAGTACGGAATGTTTTACAACATGCGTACCAGCGAAATTCGCGTTGCGACTTGTGAACAACAATTACGAAACCGCCAATTGTTAATCAAAGAATTTCGCGATCCCTGATCAATAGTTTACACATAATAGTATAATATATTCATAATTATTCGTTTTTATTGTTTAGAAGTTCTGATTTAAATATTAGTTCAGATTTAAATAATTGCTGATGTCCGTTTATATCTGATATTGAAATTATAAGTGAGAAATAGAATATTCCAGAAAAATTCTACGGCGTAGAAACACCAAAAGCCGTTAGACAAAGATGGAAACCAAGAGAGAGAAAGAACATAGTCTAGAGGAATTTAGCTAGCACGCGTCTTCGACCAATAGCGACGCGCGCGACGCTGTCGTCACGCGCTATGATTTGTTGGAATGTCCCCACGCAGGACATCATCCTCCCGACGGGCCCTTCCGGCCAGGATCGCGATCGGTTCTGATCACTCTTCGTCGAACAATCGAGTAAGTCATGACGGGAGCCCGTGCGTTTAGAGATAGAGTTCCCGATTGTACTTTGTGTAAATTAGCTGCGCGGCAAGTCCTACCCGTCAGGCAGAGTGTCGTGAGGGTGAATTTCGCGAATACGCGGCAAGGACTCAGAGACGCGCACGTTAAGCTTTCATACTATTAAACCTCTATCTTTTTCTCTTTCTTTTAATCCGTTGATCGCGTAATTTTCGTATTAAATTCAATCGCGTTTAATTATTCTATTTTTCAAAATCGTAATCGTCTTGTGTTCGTTTTAGTTGAATTTTTCATACGCAATAAAGGGCAATCGGGCGCGCGACAAGTGCTAGTGCGGCAGCTTCCTCATCATCTCTCTCTTGGTGTTCCAGACTCAACAGCGATTATTCAGCGACTCTATAGCGATTCCAAAGCGATTTATCTATCGTATATCATATTCTACATTTCCACGGTAAGCCTGTTAATTCCTAATTCGTCGAGCACGGCATTGTGATTATTTTCGACCAGGCAAAACGGGCGATCTAATAAGCCTACGGGTTATGAGAGTCTCTCCATTTTAGATCGTCTCGATTTTCACGTTCAGGTACCGAATTATAAACTATACGCTATATTAATATTCCAAATTTTGATCTGTGCGACTTCGTGTGTGACGATTGTCTCGACTGCGATATTTTATCAGGGCCGACCTGTAAAGCCCTTTCGGGGGTTGTGAGAGTCTCTCCATTCAGGTCGTTTCCTCGCGGATTGCCGCCAATTTTTCTATCTTCACATTATATTTGGTCGGGTCAGTCGTCTGGCATAGGGTTTCAACTACAAATCGGTTTAAAAATTATATTCGAAAGTCTTATTGTGAATCAAAGGAAAAACACCTTTTCTGATCAAAGGCTATATATATATATATATATATATATATATATATCTCACACGTTTTTCGGGTAAAACAATAGTCATTATTATACAATAGGTTAAGCATCTTTACCCTTGTTAAACCAGTATTGTTTTTGGATTGAATTTATCTAATAGTAATTATTAATATCATCAAGTATTAATAGCACTAAACTCAATAGTCATTTTCAGTTGTACTACCTTCAATAGTTTTTGAATTACATCTTTATTTGTTGCACACTATCCAGTCTACTTTATTTCTTTGAGTTACAACACCTATTCTTACATCAAATCCACGCACGCCAACACAACGTTTCAAGGAGGGACCCGTACGGGACCTAGAACACTGACGAACCCAACGGAAATAAATTCTATCTAAATTTCCGTCTTTTAAAAATTGCTCTGTTCGTAGAGGACGTTAACGCGTCATACGCGGTCAGAGCTGGTGGCAGCGAAACCTTTCTCATCGCACCGATTAATCGAATCAAGAAAATTGACAATCGATCTTTCCAATTTTCTTTTCTTTTTGATCTTTTACAAGAACAATTTAAAAAGAATCGTTTTATTTGAAGTAAGATTCTGAATATAATTATTGAGTTCGTCAATGCTCTGGTCCTATACAGGCCCTTCGTGTGAATTCGTGCAAGAAGGTAGGCGTGTTAATAAGGAAATGTTAAGGTGTTTGAATGCAAATTATTAGAAAACTGAATATAGGTAAGACGTGTATAATTCTGAGAAAGATAATTACAAAAATAGTTTGTTTAACAAAATGTGCGAGCTGTATGAAATATATGAATAAAATGTTAGAAAATAATATGTTAGAACGGATATTAGATCAATGTAATTTAAACGGAAAGAACCTTTAACATAAAACTGACTGGAAGAAGCAAACTTGGTTTTTGATGATCGTGATTCGAACTTCGGTGTTTCGTTTTATTATATATATTTTATTTTATACGATCCGAAAGAAGACGGACCCAGTTGGATACTTCCAGGAAACTTATGGTCTCGATGGCCGTCTTCGTGCGCGTATAGTCGGAAAATTATTTAGTTGATTACCTCGATTTTTACAATTGGAACGGGTCGATCTAGTTGGATACTTCCACGACTAACAGTCTCTCAGATTACCGTTTTGCCCTCACTCGACACTAGATTCGTTGTGTTAACGAAGATATAAAATGTGCAACTCACCAATTCGATGTAATACAAAACTAATATATTTGCGATATGTTCAGTAATCTGGACGCTGTGGTGATGGTCTGAAATCTGGAAAATCGAAGAGAGGATGAGAACTATTTGCACACGCACTACGCGTTCGCGTTTGAGCCTTAGATATTCACGGCGTTACGGATACGAAATACGATTAACGAATATACGAAATACAACGCGACGCGGAAAAGGAATATAATTATTAACGGACGATTTAAAATAGAAAGAGAAAAAGGATAGAAATTGAAAAGTGTGAAAGATTTTACGTATCCGTTTGAGTCCTTGACACGATAAACGCGAATTGACACACTCCCGACACTCTGCCTCGTTACACGGAGGAACTTTGCCGGGCAATCCGATCTCGCGATATCATAGACAACTCTATCTCTACGCGAACACGGGCTCCCCGTCACGTACCTTGCGATTTTTCGACGAAGAGTGATTTGCCTCAGTCAAGCGATCGTATCTCAGGGTTCGACCCGCGATCATGGGCCCAAAGTGGGGACATCATTTGGCAAATCGGGGTACGTGTCGTAGGGGAAGGCCCGCGCGTATTGGTTTTCTCTAAGCGCGTTTCCCGAGTTCTCATCCCTCCTTGACCTTCTTCTGACTCTATCTAATGGTTGACCGTCTTTCTCTTTTACCCCCTACAGCGCTGATGAATTTCGTGCGTCGCAATTTCTATGCCTTCTAGAACCTTCGAAATACCTTTATTTGATCTTATTCGGTTCTTAATTAATTAACGAAGTATTTAGGAACTCTGGTGTCGATTAACGTTTTATTTATGTTAATTGTTATAATATTCGTGTAGATGATAGTACTAGGGCTTTTAATTTGTTCGACGTATTTTATAATCGGTGTTCGTTTCATTATGCGCATTTTACGGCTTCCGTGACAAAAGATTGATGTTTTAGTTTTAATTAGTTTCGGGAACATTCTATTCGTGTTTTCGCAAGTTCGCGCATATCGAATAATATACATATATCCGTTAACATATTCTTGGAATCTGTTCCAGAATATTGCTTGGCAGTTTTTGTTGCCTATTTGTGACAATACGCGTTTACGATCCCTGTCGACCGTTGTCTCGAATGTTCCTAACGTTCGTCGACGTTTTCAAACTCTCAGTGGTTGTCACGCAAACCTCGCTTTTCATTCCCATTCAGATCATTCTATAATATTTCAAACAAACCACTTTCATCCTTTATTGCACTCGTTCTCCCGTGGAAGGACCGGCTGTGCATGCTTTACAGGTATGAGAGGTATCCGCTTGTAAAATAAGGGCGAAAATCGCATTCTCTTTATTCTGCGAAGTTAAGCTGGGATACCTCCAAGTGCGTCGCACTGCTTAACTGCGCGGCGAAGGATGTTATGATACCTCTCCTTGACCTTAACGGATTCAAATTTCTGTACATTTCTAACGCGTGGTTCCAACGACAATCGTCCCAAGGAAGATTAACTTGTATTATTTGAAAGAGCCAAATACAGCCTTCTTTGTGTTCCTCGCCTGGGATACTTCCAAGTGCGTCGCACCGACGAGGCACACAAATTAGGTATACTGGAAAGTAGCTATTGAAAATAAAGTAAAGAAAAAGGGAAAATAGATCCTAGCCACGATCGGATTATTAAAAATAATCCGGACGTAACAGCAGCAACAGCAAGAGCAGCAACTGCTACAACTGAGGGGGGAGCTCCTTCCTCAGCGTGGACAGGGCGATCAACCGAGGGAGGAGCCCCTCCCTCAGGAGCAGAAGAAGGCGGCGGAGGGGGCGGCGGTGGGGGCGGCGAGGTCTCCGCGAAGTATGTATTACAGATTACTCTTTACTATACTATGAATTCTTACCTCGTACAGAGGAATACAATATTGCCCTTATCAGAACATCTTTGTTGTTCAATATAAGGGCAAATATTTATAATAATAATATTTTAATAAAAATAAATACATATCTAATAATTTTAATTTTACATTACAGAAAGAGGAGTAGCGGCTGGCAGGTCGCGGCGCCTTAGGGGGTGCCGGGGTGGAAGGGGAAGGGGGGTAGGGGAATAGGGGGAAGGGGTAGGAGAGGTAGAGATAACATTGTTCAATTCAGTTTCTATTAATAAAAATGCACATTTGTTATTATATACTGTAACGTGGTGACACCCGTGCCCCCCCCCCCCCCCCGTTACAATCGCTGCGTTTTCCCCCACCGATACGCCCACCTAATGATAACCCATCACCCTTCCCTCACCTTACCCCTTTCCTCCCGCCCACCGGTGTCGGACAGATGGAGGCGACGGACTGACCCACAACGAGGACCACCCTCAACGGGAGCTTCGAGGCCGGCGACAGATCCACCCCTCCAGCAAACACTGAGCAACGAGGAATTCTTCAGAAACTATGATGAAGCGGCCCAAAAACAGACGAAAACGTCCACCCAGAGCCACCTGTCGCCGAGCCCGAAGACCTCAGCCCACCCGTTACCGCAGGAAGTCCGTCAGCCCCATCGATCCCGACCACCGGTGTATCGAAGCTCGATAATCGATCGGTCCCATGCCGAAAAAGGCCCCCTTCCAAAACCCCATCCCCTCCCAAAAATATCCAGCGACGGCCTCGTCGTCGCCACTGCGACGACGAGCCGTTAATGAGCCTAAGGCTACGATAGAGAGAGTTAACGAGTTTGCGAAAGAATTATATAGCGGGATTATCGAGAGTGAGTGCGAGAGTCGGTTCGTGGTGTGCACCATATTTGGTAAGCCCCTTTTCGTAATCATCGAGAGATTTCATTGTATTCTGAGAATTGGCAACGGCTACCCCTTCTCGTTTCGACCCCTGTTATCATTTAAACTACGCGTAACGTACAGAGACCCTGCGAGAACCCATCCCGACCCTGTACCTTCCCGTCCCCAGCTATTTCCTCCTCGCGCACTCCCCCGCGAAATTGTACGGACGAAAGTGCCCGAGACCCCTCCATTTGTAGACGTCCCCTTTTCCCCTTTCTCCCCCATTCGATTTCGGTTGCCACAAGAAGTGGCTGGCGCCCAACAAGTTCGTATTTTGCGATCACCCCTTTTGGTATAGAGTGAACCCCCGAAAGGGTCACAATACATAAAATAATAAAAAATAACAAAAAAAAATCCGACTTCGAAATGCACTAAAAAGTATAAAATAATTTCTATTTCATTTATATCTGTATTCCATAGCTATTAATAATATCTACTTAATCATTAAATAGAATACCAAATACATTTCAAAGTTTTCGGAGGCGGCGCAAAATTAAAAACTTTTCCTCTACTTGCCAGATCCTAACTCGTGCGTCGGCAACCTATGATAAATGACCCAGTTGATAATTTCAAGTAAACAATATTCAACGGGAATCATCATACCTATTGCGAATTAACTATACTGCAGTTCAGGAGTGACCGCACTTAACTCGCGCAGCTCATTAGGTCTAGGGAGATTTTTAAATGCGTGTGTGATTCCCCTATACAGCATGCTTCTTATTTTGCGTTCACATCATTGTTTCTCGGAAAATAATAGATATTTCATTGTATCGTGAAACTTTACAATATCATCACCGGTTATCAGTTATCGTACGTCATATATTTCTGCCCACCATTTATATAATCGCAAAGTATAATAAGAATCAAGCTGTACAGGGGAATAAAACACGTTATTAAAAATCTATCTAGACCTAGTGAGCGGCGCGAGTAAAGTATGATCTCATGTGAACTGCAGTATAGTGCATGTACATCAGGAGTGCTGCCAATTTCTCATATAATCATTACAATTACAAATGTTTTCAGCCGGTCCTATAATTTTTCTCTTACTACTTATTAATTACCAAGTTTGCCATACCGCAGTCAAATCGTTATTGGCAGCATCGTTTGTTCGGGTATTTTTAATTTTGCGGCGCCTCCGAAAACTTTGCAATGTATTTGGTATTCTATTTAATGATTAAGTAGATATTATTAAAAGCTATGGAATATTGGTATAAATGAAATAGAAATTATTTTACACTTTTTAGGGTATTTCGAAGTCGGATGTTTTTTTTGTTAAAAATTATTTTTAAAATATTCTGTTCCCAAAATTCCGTCTTGTTCTATCGGTAAGTCTTCGATGATATGGAATATGGATTCTGTCTCCAGTATTTTTATTTTGATGTATCCTGTTGTATAAATAGAGCTTTTAGTTATCCCGTTTAGTTGAAATATTACATCTGTATTTATAATTATTTCGTTTGAAATTGCTTGTTTTTTAATTATATTAATATCTGATCCTGTGTCGACCATGAATAAAGCTTGCTGATTCTTGAAACTTTCGCTTAATAGCTCGACACTGGGAGACTTATTTATTTCTCCTAAGTTTAGGTACAAGTTTGATTTCTTACATACCTGTTGCATTTGAGGAGTTTGTTGGAGTCTCTGGCTCTTGATACGCTCTTGATATGCCTTTTTCCGACACTCTTGAATCGTATGGCCGATGTTTTGGCAGAATTCGCAAATTGGAAGTCTGTTTTGTGTCCAATTTCGACCTTGTCTTTGCGTAGGCTGGTTTCTATAGGCCTGGGTTGGCTGCGCAAAGTCCTGAGGGACCCCTGGTCTTCCTTGCTGGTCTTTAAACCAGTAGGTTTCCAAGGTGTGACCCGACATACCATTTTAATAACAGCTTCCGGATAAGTATCCCATGCAAAGAAGCCTGGGAAGCAAACTGGGAGGGACTCCTTATTCCAGGAGGGCTGATCTGGTACACAGACGGCTCCAAAACCAAGTCGGGTACCGGAGCAGGAATCTGGGGGGAGAGGCCCAGGGCAGAAATAGCAATATCCCTGGACCCACACGTATCCATCCTTCAGGCGGAACTGTATGCCATATGGGCCTGCGCCAAGCTATGCTTGGAATGGGACTATAAGGACAAACACATCTACATCTGTAGTGACAGTAAGGCTGCGCTTGGATCCCTACGTGCTACGATAGTGCGATCCAAGATGGTACAAGACTGCACAGACATGTTGGGACGGTTGGTCAACAACAACAACCGCGTCAACTTAATCTGGGTACCTGGACATGCAGGTATCCCGGGAAACGAGAAGGCGAATATGCTGGCAAGGAAAGGAGCCAGAAGGCCCGGCCCAGACACAGCATACCGCATAGGTGTCGACAGGGGGACGGTAAAGGAGATGGTGAGGGAGTGGGCGAGTACCCAAACCCACCTGACCTGGAACAGTACACAAGGAATGAGACACACTAAGGCCATGTTCAAAGGGCTATCATCACGGCTAGGCAGGACTGTGAGCCGCCTAGACAGAAACCAACTGCGTTTACTCGTGGGACTCATCACTGGGCACTAGTATACGAGGAAACACTTGATCCACCTAGGAACCGGCAGCGAACCAAGGTGCCTGAGATGTGGAGAGGAGGACTGGAGGCCCTCAGGCGATCCAGATTTGGAGCCTCCGTCCTTGACGACGCACGTGTGGAGGATATTGGAGTGGGAAGGCTTCTGGGCTTTGCCAAAGAGGCCGGCCTATACAATATACCTCAATTTTAGTACTGCCCACAGGGGTTCGGGCACAATGGTCCCGGGAGGACTGAGCGCCCGGAAACTGCGCAGTAATACTAGTAATTTATTTTGTATCATTTATCCTTTATCATTTATCATTTGTCATTTGTCATTTATCATTTATCATTTATCATTTATCATTTATCATTTATCATTTATCATTTATCAGTTATATTAAACATGGCTTGTATCGCCTATGAATCCGAATATCTAGCCATTCCTTACAAAAATAACATGATATCCAAACCAAAACACTTCGTTTCAAACTTTACAACTTAGGGAACTTGGCGTCGGCGCTAGTACTAGAGCACTAGAGCATTTGGGAATCCGGATATACAATTTTTTCATGCTAGTCAAAATACTAGTCACTGGCACTAGAGCACTAGAGTATTTGGGAATCCGAATACACATTTTTTTCATGCAAGTCAAAATACTAGTCGCAGCGCCGACGCCAAGTTGCCTAGCTTGTAAAGTTTGAATTTGGTAAGCGCAACAATCATTGGCCTTTTGGAATTGGTCCTTCCCGATATCACAGCCCTTATATGCAAGAGGAACTTGATCCATTCATCGTATCACAACTTTGATTGGCGAGAGGA
Source organism: Osmia bicornis bicornis (assembly GCF_907164935.1). Classification (NCBI taxonomy): domain Eukaryota; kingdom Metazoa; phylum Arthropoda; class Insecta; order Hymenoptera; family Megachilidae; genus Osmia; species Osmia bicornis. Next base: position 1,237,448 of record NW_025791124.1, read on the forward strand.
ACTTGGTCCATCCTTCATATCACTGAAGTGGATGGGCCGGGGAACTTGGTCAACATTTACACGAAGTGTTTTGGTTTGGTTAGTACTTTATACTTTATACTCCATTTTATTTTATCTTTTATTTTATTTTATCTTTTAGTTTAGTTTATTCTATTTTCGTTTTATTGACTTGGACATTTTGATTATCGATATCTGAGATGAGTGACCCAAATAGTGAACGGTTCGTTCAAGACTTTAAGGAAATTTGTGGAACGGAATGGTCAGCATCCGGCAGCGGTAGTAACCTGGGTGCCGGGATGACAGGCAGCTCCCCTAGACTTGGGGAAGCGGACACTGAAGTGGACGAGCTGGCAGACGAGGGGGAAAGAGAGAAAGAAAGGAAGAATAGTATTCCCGTGCGTGGTCTTTTAGAGGTACCGGCCGCTCGCGGCAATCGCGGCGATCGCGAGAGTGTTAGAGGAGCGGAGATGCGCCCCAAATCGGAAGCTGGGGCCAAAGGTGGTGGATCGCGGGATAGGATTTTGGGCCCGATGGTTCGAAGGCTTGACATCTTGCGTTCCCCGCGATCCGAAAAGGCTGCCGATGTCACCATCAAAGGAGGAAGCGACCGAGTCGGCTTCGGAGTACGATCACGGCCAAAGCTTCCTAAGCTTTCATCCGTCACGTTGAAGAAGTTGAGCGCCTTATCTGAATGTTCGGTGCTTGGTACTGAGTCGCCACCGGCAGCACCGACGGTAACGGCGTCAACGGCGACCGCGCTTAGCGTTTCGAGGATTCCGGGGGCTCTAAAGACGGTGGTCATCCCTGAGACTTCGGAGGCTGCGACCTACGCGACCGGTACGAGCAGTACGAGCACCGGTGCTGGTGCTGGCCGTGCGGTAAGCAAGAATTGAGGCCGGCTTCCCGCTGGGCAAAGGATTGAGAGAGCTGGTGAAAATGAGGCCGGAAATTTGTGAATTGTTTTCAGACCTTCTGGAAGCAAGCGGGTCGGGGCGCAGGAAACCTACGACCAGTCTACTCTCGTCGTGGAAATCCTGGACGACGCGGACGAAGCAGATACTGATTTCTTCCCCTTGCGAGCGGCGGCGTCTTCGGGCTCGGGTCCTGGCAGGATGGCTGCGGGCGGGATGATGACTGCTAGCTGTGCCATTGAAAGCAGCAACGGCGGCAAAAGCAAGGATGGCGGTGGCAGCGTCAACGATGGACCTAGGAAAAAAGATGGAGACGGTTGCTCATCTGGAGCCCCTCGAACCTGCGGCGGGTGTGATGTCTGCAGGTGGTGCAGGAAAGGCAGGAATGGCACCAAACGAGCAGAAGGAGAAGAAAACGGTTGTACAGGTTGCGTACAACAAGGGGTACGGGTATGTCGAAGCCGTACGGAAAATTAAGAAGTTCGTTGGTGGTTGCGTAGGAGAGAACAATGTGGTCGGGATTCGCCGAGCACCGGATGGGACGATACTTTTTATTTTCGCGGCAGGAAGAAAGGTGGTGGCTGAAGAGTTTGTCACAACTATCAGGACTCGACTTGGTCACGGATGGAAGGCGTGGATCAAACGCAAGTTCCTGATGGTGGAGGTTTTCGAGATCGACCCCACTGTGGAGGCTGAGGAAGTTGTTCATGCCGTTAGGCGTGCACTGGGTAAAGAGGATGACGGCAGCAGCATCAAGCTTATCTGCTCCGGAATGGACCGGGCTGGCAGACTTCGGGTCAAGCTGGAGTGTGCGGAAGAGTTGTTACAGTGCGTTATTGAACTTGCTAATCTCCAGATAGGAGTATCGTGCGGATACGTATTTGTGAAGAACAGAAAAGAGAGGATGATGACGCTGGTTCCGTGGATTTCTCGGCTGGAGGAAGTCCGGTAATTGATGCTGGACTGGGAGGGCAGTCTCGACGGTATGGGAAGAAATCGATTGGGGATCGTGTCCGGTATCGATGATCGGTGCAATCGATCGTTCAATAATGTGTGTGTGGTGTGTGTCAGCTATTGTGTCGCGGCATACTGCACTGTATTATTCTGTATCGTGATGTATTGTATTGTATTGTATCGTATTGTGTTGTACTACTATATTATTTTATATCATCCTATGTTTATTTTTATTTCATTTTATTTTATAATCTCTTGTTACGTCGCGAGCGAGATACGGCGCGCGACGTACAAAATATAAAAAGTGAAGAATTATTGGTTAGTTTAGTTACTGATTCTATTAATTTTAATGCGCGGTTGAGAACGGTATTAGCGCTGCCACTAGTCCTAATCGTACTCGACGATGTTAGGTAATTCACGATTAGAACAATTTAAAAAGAATCGATAATTTAGAGTAGATTCAGGATTACCTGAGTTCGTCAATGCTCTGGTCCTATACGGGTCCCTCGTGTGAATTCGTGCAAGAAGGTAGGTGTGTTAGCAAAGGAAATGAAGAGGGTGTTTGAACGCAAATTATTAGAAATTGAATATAGGTAACACGTGTATAATTTCGAGAAAAATAATTACAACAAAAATGGTTTAATTAACAAAATGTCCGAGCTGTATGAAATATATGGAAAAAGAAATCATAATATGTTAGAACGGATATTAAATTAGAACGAATATTTGTAGTGTAAATGTAATGAACTTTTAACAGGAACTGACAGGAAAACGATATTGTTATTAGAAATAATGATTCGAACTTCGGTGTAGTACTTTACAATAATTGTAGCGATTGGAAAAGAGACGGTCTCAGTTGGATACCTCCAGGAAAAGCAGTCTCGTGGGCCGTCTTCGTTTGCGTAAGATTGGAAATTTTTACGGTCATATTCTTACTTTTGATATCTCGAACTTTGTGTTGAACGGAAACGATCTAGTTGGATACCTCCAAGACAAGCAGTCTCGTAGATCGCCGTTTTACCTCACTCGACACCAGACTCGTTGTGTTAAAGTAAATAGAATAAGCGACTCATCAATTCGATGTAAAATAATATACTTAGATATGATTATCTTTATGTAATTAGCTGTGGTGATGGTCTGGAAATCTGGAAAACCGAAGAGAGGATGAGAACTTGTTGCACACGCACTACGCGTTCGCCTTTGAGCCTTTGTTACGGTGTTCGAAATTACAATACGATCTACGGAAACAACGCGACGCGAAGAAAGGAAATAATTAATTAACGGTCGATTTAAAAACGAAAGAAAATGATAGAGTAGTGAAAAGTATGAAGAAGATTTTACGTATTCGTGTGAGTCTTTGACACGTAAACCGCGAATCGAAACACTCTCGACACTCTGTCTTGTCACACGAAGGAACTTTGCCAAGCAATCTAATTTCACGATTTCGTAGACAACTATGTCTCTACACGAACACGGGCTCCCCGTCACGTACCTTGCGATTTTTCGACGAAGAGTGATTTGCTTCAGTCAAGCGATCGTGTCTCAGGGTTCGACCCGCGATCATGGGCCCAAAGTGGGGACATCATTTGGCAAATTAGGGTACGTGTCGAAGGGGAAAGCCCGCACGCATTGGTTATAACTAGGCGCGTTTCCCGAGTATCTCATCCCTCCTTCCGACTCTGTCTAACGTTGATTATCTTTCTTTTTACCCCTACAGCGCTACATGAATTCCGTGCGTCGCAATTTCTATACTTTCTCGAATCTTCGAAATGGCTTCTATTTGATTTTATTCGTTTCCCAATTAATTAATGAAGCTTTTATGAACGAGACTCTGGTGTCGATAAAACGTTTTATTTATGTCATTTATTTACTCTATTTGGTCTCTAGTTTATTCGACGTATTTCATAATCGATGTTCGATTTATTACACGCATTTTCCGGCTTTTGTGACGGGGGATATGACAATTGATCTCTTACTTCTAATTAATTACGGGAGCATTCTATTCACATTTTAACGCAAGTTCATGCGTACTGAATATATATATATATATACAATATATTAACATTCTAAGAATTTATTCCAGAATATTTCTCGTAAATGCTTGGCAGTTTTTATTGCCTATTCCCGACAATACATGTTTATGATCCCCGTCGACCGTTGTCTCGAACGTTCTTGAACGTTCGTCAACGTTTTCGAATTCCCAGTGGTTGTCACGCAAGCCTCGCTTTCCATTCTTATCCAGATCGTTTCATATCATTCTAAACAAATCACTTTCACTCTTTATTGCATTCATTCTCCCGTGGAAGGACTTTGACTCGAAATTTCTCCAAGTTCCAGCGGCGTATTGCTTTTCGATTAAAACAAAAAAAATGAGCAATGTCAGAAAGCCGGAAATATAACATCCAACCTTCACCAATTTCACAATTTCTTCGACATTCGTGTATATATGATTTATAATATATAAATCTCTATTATTATTCTCTTTCTTTCCGTATTCCGTATACGCACTCGTTCCTCTCGGTGCGTATTTTACGACTGGGGCCTCGTCTAACCGACAAGACGAATCCCCAAGCAAAGGGCTGAGTCTCAACAGATCGCAGCGTGGTAACTGCTCTACTGAGTACAACACCCCGCCAGGTACCTAAGTCGTCTACAGACGATTCCGAGTCTCGACGTCGAACTTGGAGTACCCATGATCGACCGTTAGAGCGCCGCGGCCGTCGTTCGGCGAGATCCCGACGTCGAATCCGATGATGCCCGTACGGCAAACTGGGGCCCGTGCGATGACCGGTCACGAGGGCCGGCCACCTAGTAGTGTCACATTGTTTTGAGCCTTTGGACCCACACGAGACTCCTAGAAATATCGTTGCCACCTTTGTCTAGAAAGGATACGGCCTTAGAGGCATTCAGGCATAATCCCACGGATGGTAGCTTCGCACCACCGGCCGCTCGACCGAGTGCGTGAACCAAATGTCCGAACCTGCGGTTCCTCTCGTACTGAGCAGGATTACTATCGCAACGACTAGTCATCAGTAGAGTAAAACTAACCTATCTTACGACGGTCTAAACGCAGCTCACGTTCCCTGTTGGCGGGTGAACAATCCGACGCTTGGCGAATTCTGCTTCGCAATGATAGGAAGAGCCGACATCGAAGGATCAAAAAGCAACGTCGCTATGAACGCTTGCCCGCCACAAGTCAGTTATCCCTGTGGTAACTTTTCTGACACCACTTGCTGAAAACTCTTCAAGCCAAAAGGATCGATAGGCCGTGCTTTTGCCAGTGATCAAGCCAGCTTTTGCCCTTTTGCTCTACGCGAGGCTTCTGTCCTCGCTGAGCTGGCCTTAGGACACCTGCGTTATTCTTTGACAGATGTACCGCCCCAGTCAATCTCCCGGCCGGGCAGTGTCCTCGAATCGGATCACGCCGGAGCATTATCGGCGATCGGCGCAAGGCCTCACACCACTCATGTACGCTTGGTTCTAGAATTCCGTGACAACCGGGTCGAAACCACGGTACACGCGCTCCGTCTAACCGAGTAAGTAAAGAAACAATGAAAGTAGTGGTATTTCACCGGCGATATAAAATCTCCCACTTATGCTACACCTCCCATGTCTCCTTACAATGCCAGAGTAGAGTCAAGCTCAACAGGGTCTTCTTTCCCCGCTAATTTTTCCAAGCCAGTTCCCTTGGCAGTGGTTTCGCTAGAAAGTAGACAGGGGCAGAGGGAATCTCGTTAATCCATTCATGCGCGTCACTAATTAGATGACGAGGCATTTGGCTAGTATCCTGCGCAAAACTACATCAGTAGTATGCGGACTGCGTACGGTATTAAGCCCCGTACTTGGCTAAAAATAAACATTAAAAAATTAAAAATTAAAGGTAAAAGAAAAAATTTAAAAGATAATTGACCAGATTTAGGGATGATTGTAAATGACCAGACCAGCAGAATTAGGCCATGCAATATGAATAAAATAGACAATAAATGTCCTAATATAAAAATAGAATTGTAAATATAACAACGTTAAGTCATCAGTAAAATTTGACAGTATAACCGTCCCTTTTTTTATAAATAATAATATAGATTAAACATTATAAATAATTAAATAAATAGAATTCAATGGACATGATTCAATTAGATTATTAAAATGAGATAGCCAATTACGGTCGCTATGTTATGCATAATTAATAAACGTGTTATATATCTCAATAGAGCTCCGTAAGGCGATCATTGATATGGTCACCAAGTCTTTTCGCGGTATACCAAGTAATCGAAGCTCATTTTTTGTTGTTGTGGGTAATGCTCCACGAGATCCTACAACGATTGGTATCACCCTCGCATATTGTCGATTCAACATTTGTCTAATTTTTGGCACTAGTGGTGCATATTTTCCAATCTTTTCATCATGAGCCTCTCTCAGGGATTCACCTTTTTCGTACCGGACAGTTATATCGAGCACGACTGCACCAACCTCATTCAGATTAATGACGAGATCTGGCTTATACAAGTTTCCTGAGTGATTGATCGTTGGCTCATCAAGTACTTCATATTTAGTACTCATCTGTTCCTTTATAAAATCTTTTATTTCGTTGTGCCTGTGTATACGCGCATCTTTAGTAGTAATGCATTGTCCCAATATGTGACCAAGTGTCTCTCTGCCTTCATTACAACGGCGACACATGGTGTCCATATCGGCCGTAAAGCGACTTAATATAGTTCGGTTCCCTGCAGTATTTGTTCGTAGTCTTATGGCGTCAGCAATGCGGGATGGAATCAGCATATCTTTTTGTCTCAGCCATATATTACTAATAGGGTCATCGCAGAAGTATAGCACACCTTGACCTTGTGCTGGGTCGCTAGCCTAATTATATATTCTTGATTTTTTAAGCCGGTCTTTATAATGATCCAATTCAGCTAGACTCACCGGCCAAAATTAAGCCTTAGGGTTGTAGCATACTTTTTTAAACGGGTTTCAATAGATTCCCGCTGCATTACCTCTTTCATAACTGGATCTGTATTTGTTACTACTTTAAGTCCATTTCTAAGTGCTGCTATTAGTACCTGTTTTTCCACTTCTTGTATGCCAAGTCCACCCGACTTCATTGGTGCGCAAATGAAGTTTGTCGTTACTGATTGACTAATATGCAAGATTTCCTTAATTTGCGTTCGTATTGTTGTGTCAATCAATTTAAGGGTGCCTATACTCGGTGGTTTGGTTATGAGAGAATACATATATCGCGGAAATAAATACGTTTTTAGTAAATCAATCTTTTGAAGCGGTCTGAGTGGCATACGGCGCACTCTTTTTATCACGTCCGCAAATGCCTGGTGTTCAAACCCATCGATTAAACCTCGCCATGGGCTAATTATCGTGCCCAAATAGGTAAAAGTTTCATCAGGGGTTACAGCTATTATTTGCTCCCTTCCTAGTTGAAGTTTGGGGTCTCTCATATACCACGTTTTATTACCAGAGACTATCTCAAATGCTGTGCATTTGCTAATAGATAGCCTCATCCCAAGTTTATTTAAAAAGTTGTATATGATCTTTAATTGCTGCTGCCCAGAATCTTTGTTGGCTGCTAATGTTACAAGGTCATCCGCAAACGCGAGAGCTGCTATTCTCTTCTCTCCGATTTGAATCCCTTCTGTAGTGTCGTTGAGGGTTTCCAAAAGTGGCTCTATACAAAGATTGAAGAGAAGTGGGGACAGCGGATCACTCTGTTTAACTCCTCTACGAATTTCAATTGCTGTGTCTCCGTCTCGCATTTTAATTATAGTGGTGCAATTGGTTTGAATATCCACAATGAATCGAGTCACAGAATTTGGTATACCTTTCCGTTGCAGGGCCGATCTGAGTGCCGCGTGTGGTATGGTATCAAAGGCCGTTTCAATGTCAGCCACCATACAAACACCCCCGTTTATTTTGGCTGCTTCAATTGCCGCGTTTAGGGCAGTAACATTAGCATAGCATCCATTAGTTGGGGCAAAACCTTTTTGTCGTGGATGTTGTTGGATGACGGCTCTAAGACAGGTATCTAATATACTCGATAGAATCCTGGTCAGCATAGAGCCACTGGTCAATGGTCTCCAATTCTTCACGTCTCTTTTATCTCTACCAGGCTTAGGTATAAGAACAGTCCGATTACTTCGCCAGCTTATCGGATAATAGTCTTTTAAAAGAAGGAGATTATAGTACGCTGCTAGGACTGTTTTAATATCTTGGTGATTTAAGTGGTACCTTTTTATTTTATCTAGACCAGGGGCGAAAGTACTGGCGATTTTGTTGGTCTTTTTAGTGATTTCTTCAGCCGTTATTGGTACGAATATAATACTGGCGTTAATTAGAGGTTCATCCTGGCCTGTAAAAGCGACGACAGGACCTGGCTGATTCGATAGGTCTCCATAAAGTCTTTCGACGTCTGCTTTGGGCGGTAGTTTAGCGGCATCAAATAATGATAGGTTGTTACTGGTGACCATATCAGCTGAACGTTTTGGGCATTTTGTATACAATTCTTGGCATCTGGCAAATTCGAACTGTCTACGTTGGGCTTTATGCCCTTTCCAATGTTTATTATTACGTCTATTTTGGTTTATTGTCTGAGTTTCTCTTTTGTTGTTGCGCTTATTTGATTTAGTTTTTTCCTTGGGCTGTGCCAATAATTTGGATGTTATTTTTCCTACTATATTATTGATACTTTCCGCCTGTGTATCAGGGGCTTCCGCGCAAGTTTTTATTTCACTCATAATTTGTGCCCAGTCATGGGGGAATTCAATATCATTTATAGCCTGTGTGAGCGTCTCTTTATATGTTAAATCTGTTGCCCCTTGACTGTTTATATCTAGGTTAGAGTCTTCAGGTGTATTTGTAATGATTTGTCCGGCGATTTCATCTGTTGTTATTTCACCTAATTCAGTCATCGCATCAACCTCATCGTTATCACCTCTATCTTTTACGATTTTTAAGTGGCGCCTTTTATCAGAGATTGGTTTGGCGGTCTTGTCGGGTAGGAATTCAGCTATCTTTCTATTTATTTGTTTTATACTTGGGTCTTTACTGAATTCTTCTTCCAACTCTATTAGTGTTTTAGTTTCTTCATCCGACCAGACTTGCGCACAGTTCACACGTTCCCTAGCGGGCCTTGTGGCTGCCTGAGTTCTTTTTAGGTTACGCAGAGAGGGATGCTCATGTCTCTCATGTTGGGCTAGCCCTGATTAACTGCCAAATGTAAGGGGACACTGCTCACATCTAAAGGGCAAGACAGCCTTTTCTTGTGGTCCTTTGCACCTATGCTTATGTATTAATAGACCGTGCACTTTCGTAAATATTTTTTTGCATGCAGAACATTCCCATTGGGTCCTTAAATGTGGGTGGGCAGTGTCGCAGTGGTCTGCTAGTTGTTTCGGTTTGACAAAGGAGATACGATGGCCTTTATTATTACATTCTGGGCATAACAACGTTTCTGACTCGGACACTCGTACTGTCAGATCCACACGCACAAGCAATTTGGTAGTGCCAGTAGGATTTTGCCTTAAGTTCCCTTGCCAATTTGTGGAACGGTCCACGGTCTGCGACGTACCAGGAACAACAGTCACGTCGCCGGCTTCCCCTAGCTCGTTTGCGATTAGCTCCGCAGCAGGCGGCACCTCAGCGACCATAGTGCCCCCTGCCTCCGAGGCTTCATTATCTCCAGACTGCATCATGGTTGATATTCCCGCAAGGGGATATTGTGGATGTATAAGGGCACCCAGCTCATTGTAATATAGTGAGGCAATTGTCTCACTTTCTGGCCTACACTAGATGTACTGTGCAGCTAAACTGGTTTTTGGACTAAACGGCTGTTAGCCATATGGGGCCACATAGCCCGAGGTTTTATTTAGTTATCCATCACGTTAATTCCGAGCGATATTATGCTCGCTGTGCAAGGCATCATCGATACCTGCAGAACCGCTACCTTTACATAGGACAACGGCAGCCGCACTCCGTTTAGCTATGGTCACGGTTCGCAGAGCTTGCGCAACTAGTCCTCTGCGAATCGCGGCCATGTTATCAGCAGGAACCCCGAGGAGGTAGGTCGTGCGACTTGGACGGGAGAGGCTGAAGGGTCAGAGGCCTGTATTACGCTTCACCGTCCCTGTAACTACAACTCTCAAGGGCAATCTCGTCGCCCCCACGGTGCCACACGATGTAAGGTGGCTCCCGATCCCTCCGCACTTCCACGAGGTGGGAGCTGGGCAACGTCCAGTTGGCGACAACTGGGCGGCTGAGCCGGAGGGAAGGCACCGTGTGAGCGACGAGGAAGTCCCTTAAGAGAGTCACAGTTACTCCAGCCAGCGCATTTTGTCGGCCCTAGGTACATCCCGGTACGCTCCAGCGGACGGTATTCCAGTACAACGAGAGCTATAAATCCTGGGGAATCCATAGGGGGGTTCAAGGCCTTGGACTACACTTTATTTTACATGATATTAACAAAAACGACTTAAGAGAGTCATAGTTACTCCCGCCGCTTACCCGCGCCTTTTATCAGACTGCGAAAAGGAGGAGGATACTCAATTCGATCAGTATATTTTTTGTTTATAATTTTTTTTTCCTGGATTTGTTCACCGATTACTCCGAGATGAATGAACCAGTCGGAATGAAATCTTTTGCGTCTTGTAGGATATGTCTTCCGATTGGTCCCGTTATAAAAACATTTCGCATTTTTTTATTCCGAACGGTATTCATTATTGCAAAATACGTTCTGGTTCAAGAAATGCACCGATTGCGATGAAAGTTTTCACATTTCGTAGATCATTCCACGATAATTCCATTTCCCAAAATTTATGTAACTTCTTATTGTTAATAACTATTGTTATTATAATAAAAAGCCTATTCTTTAGGGTTACCCTCCAAGGAACATACCGATCGCGATTTATCAAAGTTGTCCCTGCAAGTAAACTTCGTAAGTTTCTTTACCAATTGGTTGCTAATACGGTATCCTTCAAATACTGCTCGTTCCACTAAAAAGTGTGAAATAAAATAATTTTTAACAAAAAAAAAATCCGACTTCGAAACGCACTAAAAAGTATAAAATAATTTCTATTTCATTTATATCTGTATTCCACTGCTATTAATACAATCTACTTAATCGTTAAATAGGATACTAAATATATTTCAACCTTTTCGGAGGCGGAGCAAAATTAAACATATAGTTTTTTCTTTGAAAAATAATAGGAATTTCATTATATCGTGTATCTTTACCATATCATCATCGCTTATCAATTATCGTACGAAATATATTTCTGCCCACCATTTATATGATCGCAAAGTATAATAAGAAGCAAGCTGTAGAGGGGAATAACACACGTTATTAAACATCTCTCTAGACCTAGTGAGCGACGCGAGTTAAGTATGGTCTCTTGTGAACTGCAGTATAGTGCATGTCCATCAGGAGTGCTGCCAATTTCTCATACAATCGTTACAATTACAAATGTTTTTAGCCGGACCTATAATTTCTCTCTTACGACTTATTAATTACCAAGTTTGCCATACCGCAATCAAATCGTTATTGACAGCATCGTGTGTTCGGGTATTTTTAATTTTGCGCCGCCTCCGAAAAGGTTGAAATATATTTAGTATCCTATTTAACGATTAAGTAGATTGTATTAATAGCTGTGGAATACAGATATAAATGAAATAGAAATTATTTTATACTTTTTAGTGCATTTTGAAGTCAGATTTTTTTTTCCTTAAAAATTATTTTATCTTGGTGCGTCATGTGATAATCAGCTTCTATTTGCATTTGCATTGACATGATCATTTACCATTTACCATTTACAATTTAATTTATAATTTACTTTGATAAAATAGAGTAAGTGACATCATTCGGTAAACAATTTCTAATTTCTAATTTCTAGTTTCTAATTGCATTGACATAATCAGCTACTATTTATAATGTATAATTTATTTGCATAAAGAAATAGAGTAATTGAGCCAATAATCTTTATGGTTATATTTTACTGAAATTCATTTCACTGTATTGTATTTTATTCTATTTTATTTTGTTTCACATTACATTACATTATGTTGGTTAGGTTTGCATGTACATTACACTCATGATTTCACTCACGCTCTCTCTATTTTTCTTAATCTCTTAACTTCCTTAAGAGGGTAGGCACGGCACGTGACCTCTCCGATTCGGGACGTCGGTATTGCAGCAGTTTTTTCGTTGGGCCTGGTGGAGCCATTTGCGTGTTTTGTTACGAATTAGAAAGGTTTAATTCTCAGCTAGCGTGTGCGCAACACGATCGAGGAAGGCAACAGCGCCTCAAATATTTTTACAAACACATTCAAACGCTCATCTCGCCAGAGGCATCGCGACAATACGCCTGAAGAACGAAGGCGAAATATTAGCGCGTGTTTAGAGTGAGATGTACGGTGATCATGCTATCCTTCTTTCAACCCAAATGATAGAATTGTCCCGCTTGGATAAATTCTGACTACCAAACGCGTGGATTTTATATAGCGCACCGTAGCACCACTCGCTGCTGAAAAATATATGCCTACTCTGACGAACCGAAGGAATATGGAATCTGAGAATTATTTTTAGAAAAAGTTATTAACTTCTTTAAATAAATGTTTTTGAATTAATAAAAGTATACAGGATACGTCATGCAATTAGGACGAGTTATATCTTGAATTTGGTAAGAGATAGGAAAAAGCTGTTCATGTAAAAGTTCAATGGTATGATGATGTTTATTTTTCTATGACTTCATTTTCTTCATGAATGCAACAATGCACTCAAAAAATGCTAATCCACTTTTTATTTTAATTCATTTTTTTTTACTTGTGTCAGCTCCTTGAAACATTCTGCATAAAAAAGTACAGTATAGACTCGTTATAAGCAAAACGCTCGGGACCAGACTTTTGCTTATAACGTGTAGTTCCACCATTGTTTGATATTTGCCGACTACTTCGAACGTAGAAAAGGACAGCGAGTGAAAAAGAGGACGAAGCGAAAACAAACCGCTCTATATCGGTAAGGCAACACTAATGCAACAACCTAACTTTGTTATTTTTCATTTTTTTTTTATAAAACTTTTTCCATGATATTTCGGAGATTTCTCTAATTGAAATGACACCAAACACGATATAATTCGGACCATATTTACTTGAAACAACTTATTATGTATCATCATTTCTATTAAATTAGAAAAAAGTTTTATCTCAAATATCTGGTTAATCAACTACCGTATCACAATAACCAGTTTTTATTAGATTATATAGTTTAGTTTTAGTTTATTTATTTAACGCATCCCTTTCGGGTTTGCGTGGCGCTTTTATCGGAGCGTTCCCCCAACCGTACATATTGCCATTTACATTGTTTTACTCTTCCGCTTAATCCTATATACAGGGTGTTCGACAACAGGTGGGCAATATTTTAAGGGGTGATTCTAGGGATCAAAATAAGACGAAAATCAAGAATAACGAAATAGCGTTTACGGCTTTGTTTTCCAGTTATTAACGTTTAAAAATTCGAGTAAAAAGTGCCAGAAACCTGCAATCCGCTCAGCAGCGAAGACCGAACGTCAGCTGAGCAGGGGTCGGTACAGTCATAACCAAGAATCGAAGCCGAATGGTGGGGTACCGAGAAACAGAATAGCACGAGGTAAGTTTCTACTATTGAACGATTCTTGGTTATGACTGTACCGACCCCTGCTCAGCTGACGTTCGGTCTTCGCTGCTGAGCGGATTGCAGGTTTCTGGCACTTTTTACTCGAATTTTTAAACGTTAATAACTGGAAAACAAAGCCGTAAACGCTATTTCGTTATTCTTGATTTTCGTCTTATTTTGATCCCTAGAATCACCCCTTAAAATATTGCCCACCTGTTGTCGAACACCCTGTATACAGTAGCTCTGCAGTTCCAATAACTATTACTTATAATTCTATCCAAATAAACTAAATACTGCTACTAACAAAAGATACAAAAAGCGAATATCAAAAAATAAAAATATAATTCCTATAATTCCTATGCATGAGCATGTAAATGAAAATCTAAATAATCTAAACTAAAATACTGAAGCTCTAGCAACTAAATAACGAAGTAAGAACCAAACTAAAACTAAAGAACAAATTATAGAGCAAAATAAAATAAAATATATAATGTAAAATATAAAACAAGAATAATTATTTGATGTGATGTCAAGTAAAGTAAAGTAAAGTAAAGAAACTATCATTTGTGATTACTTGGCTTGATTTTATCTCTAGTTTGGTTTGAACTATTAATCTTTTAGTCTTCAGTCTTCTCTCCTTTTGTTTACGCCACTCCTTCTTCATCTTCCTCTGCTACCGCCTTGAGTGATTATCCTCCGTCCTCCTTGCACGTCCCTCTTCAACTCTTCTTTCTGCTTCTCGCGCCTTCCTGCCTACTTTTGCATCCATTTTCCTTTCTTTTCGTCCCACACCCACTCCTTGCCCTCTATCCATAACTTCCTATTGCTGTATTCTACGTCCTTTCCCTTAGCCTTTTCCTCTGTGACTTTCTCTTTTATTTTCCATCTCATTCTCCTTTCCTCTCTCGACAGGTCCTCTTCCACGCTTACCCTTCATAACTCCCATATTGCGCTTTTCTTTCTTAACACCTTCCTACAGTCATCTTCCTCCTCCAATTCAGTCAATATAATCCGTCAGCTTTCTTATCTCCACTTTCTTCCCTAGTTCCATTTGCAACATTATTTTAACCCTTCTACCCCTTTCTCCTTTTTCCTCTCCTCCCACGTTTTTCCATACTATACTCCTGCTTCTTCTTTCTTTCCTCTCCCTTTCCATTCTTCTTTCCCAGTTCTCTGTCCAACTTTCCTCCTCTTCTTTCCCTTGATTTCTTTCTTCTCTCCACCTTCTCCTTTCCCCCTCTTACCCTTCCGATCCTCTCCTCCCTTGGGCTCTTCCCTCCTTTCCTCATTAGGCTTTACCTCTTCTTCTTCCTCTTCTTTTTCCTTCTCTCCACTCTTCACATCCGCATCATTTTCCTTCATCTTTTCTCCCATGTTCTTTCCTATCGTTGGAATTTTAATTTGTGCCCCCTTCTCTTCTTGTTTTCCTGCACCTCCCTCCTCCTCTTCCATTCTCACTCTCTTAGCCTCCTCCTTTTCTTCTATGCTGGAGCCCTCTTCCTCGCTTTTTTCTACATTCATTTTTTCCACTTTCTCTTTCTGCGCTTCGCCTTTTCTTTTGTCCTTCTTCCCCCTTTCCCTTTCTGATCTTCCTCCACACATCACTTCTTTTATCTCCCCTATCACTTCCCTTATCTTTTTTAGTTCCCCTAACACTTCTTTTCCCCATTTGTTTTCCATATTTATTCCTCCGCGCTTTCTTTCCTTCTTTCACACACTTTTCCTCGTTTTTCTCTTGCACTCCGTCCTCTCTTTTCGTATTCGTTGTCTTCAATGGCCGACTTCCTCAGCCACGCTTCCTCCGCACGTGTTTGTCCTCGCCTGCCAACTTACTTTTCGCATCTGCATGTCTACCACGTGTTGCGTATTTCCCACCCCTTCCTCTTCTCTGGGCCTTCTGCCGGTATTGTCGGTCTCCTACTTTCCTCCTTTATAGTATACCTTCCGCACTATTCTCTTGTTGCTTTCTTACACTTTCTTTCCCGTTCTTTTCTCTCCTGCCTCATTTACACCTCTTTTTCTTCCCCGTTCTCTCCCCTTCTCCTTTCCTCCCTTTCACCTTTGCTCCTGTGTACTATTATCTTCTCTTCTCCTCTCCCTGCCTCCTGTCTCTTCCTCCTCCCTCGCTCCCGTCCTGTAGTCTTCCACCACTTTCATCCACTCCTCTCCCTCCCCTCCTCCTCCCAAAATCTCTTTCACCCTCTCCTGCCATCCCTCCTTCCTCTCTTTTCCTATGGCACATCTCTCCCATATGTGTTCCCACGTTTCCTCCTCCCATCCGCAGACTCTGCATTTCGTTAGCTCTTCTTTTTCCCAGTATTTTGCCTCGTTCACTTCGTTCCCCAGCCTGAATCTGGCCACTCTTCTCCATCTTTCCTCTTTCCATCCTTTTTCCAGGTACGCCGGTACCCCTGGCTCCTTTATTATTTTGTACCATTTATTATATTTGGATTCCCTTATCTTTTCCCATCTCTCTTCTTCCTGTATTTGTACATCCTTCTCTTCTATTTCTTTGTATCCCATTTCTCCGCTACATCTCTTGCCCTCTAACTCCTCCCTTTCCCATCCCCTCTCTTTGAAAAACCTTTCTCTTTCCTCTTCCCACTTATTTCTCTCCCTGCTCCTGTCTTCGTCTCTAACTACTTGCTCCCAGCAGCTCCTGACTAGCTCTCCTCCTCTTCCTTCCCAGAGTTTTTTCTCATATTCCCATGCTCTTTTTCCTGCTCTCACCCTCATTTTCCACCTTTGTAGTTCCTCTCTTACCAGATACCCCGGCGTGTGCCAGTCCACCCGAGCGTCCATTTCAGGAACCTCTCACGGAGTCCCTCTATCTCCTTCCACTCCCTCCATCCCCATACCTCTGCTCCGTATGCTATGACCGTCCACACTAGCTTATCCCATAGCCAGATCCTTCTCTTCCAGTCTTTGCCGAATCTTCTTTTTCCTATCCCCCAGACCTGTCTCATCACCACTCCCGCCTTCCTGATCCTATCCTTCACCTGGAGTTCGCTTCCTCCATTCCTTCTAAAAACAAATCCTAGATATTTAAACTGATCTACCTCTTCTATTTTCTTTCCCTTCCACCACCAGCTCGTTCTTTTCCATCTTGCTGCCCCTTTCCTGAATCTCATTATTTTTTATTTGTCCTGGTTCAGTTCCAGTCTTTTCTCGTCCAGGTACCTTTCTAATCTCTCTGACAGAGCTCTCATATCATCTTCCTCTTCTGCCAGTACCACCACATCGTCCGCGTAAGCTAGTGTGTATATTTTCCTCCCTCTAATCTTTATTCCTCCGCCTCCACCCTTACTCATCTTCTCTTCCATATCTGCTGTCAGTAGGTTATACAGCAGCGGACTTAGTGGACACCCCTGCCTTACTCCTCTCGCTTTCCAGAATAGTTCTGATATCCCGTCCCCTGTCCTTACCCTGCTTCTCGTCTCTCTCAGTATTTCTTTTACCCTTTTCCTTAACCCTTCTCTTACCCCTCTTTGCCTCATCGCTTCCAGCAACACTCCTCTATCCACTGAGTCGAATGCTGCCCTCAGATCTATGAAAAAGGCTACCACTTTTCCCCTCACCCTCTTTATCTGCCTGTTCACCAGATAATTTAATACGTATATATTGTCAGTCGCCCCATCCCTCTCTTGAATCCTTTCTGGTTTACCGGTAGCATTCCCGTTTCCTCCACCTCCTCCCTTAGCCTTTCCGTCAGGACCGTCGCGTATATATTATATAGTGTGGGTATTAGTGTCACCCCTCTGTAATCCGTTGCCCTTGTCCAATCTCCTTTTTCCTTTATTGGCGCTATTATCCCTTCCTTCCATCCCTCCGGCCACCCCTCTCCTCTCCAAATTCTGTTACATATCTCCCAGGCCCAATCCAGCACCTCTTCGCCTCCGTATTTCCACACCTCATTAGGGATTCCATCCCCCCTGTCGCTTTCCCATCCTTCAGCTTGTAACCGTACATTTGTTCGTTACATAGTATAATATAAAGTAGTATAGATTTTTCAAGGGAAATCGGAACTGTAGCGATGGTACGTGCTATCCCTTCTATTTTCGTCATAGCGGTGCGCGTGCGCATGCGCGTATCCCCTCCCTCGAACGCCGGATCGAAGGAGCTGAGTGTCGATCCAGCGATTGACACTCTGGTCACCAACGACAAGCGGAACGGGTGCTTTCGCACACGGCTCTCCTCCTGGAGAAAACCGTCTTTTAGATTGCAATCCAGCAAGTCGTGACTAGAGTCGAGCCCGGACATTTCCCTTTCAGTTTGTGATAGCCTTCCATCTTGGGACTCAGCACCCTCGAAGGACCGCTCCACACAGACACAACAAAACGCAGTTTTGCTGTGCTGTGGCAATTTTACATTCCAATTTGGAGGGCCGTGATCTCGCTCTTGGCAGTCTTAATTTCTTCCTTGCGTATGCCTCGTACGACAGGAAGAACGTTAACGGATTCCAGCAAATCCACGGTTATCGGATACTCTTAAATTTACGTATTTCAATCTGCAAAGGAGTCGAGGGTCGGGACTTAGTGCGCGACTTTCTCATCCTTTGATTGTGAGTGAAATCGTGAAGTCAGTGCCCCTGTCGATCTGAGGTTCGCAGGTGAAAACCTCGCTGGACCGGAAGTATCCTCGGAATCCACTGGCTCGCCATTCTGCGATTTAAGAGGCGCGTAAAAACTAATATTTCGCTGCACGGTTAGTAAATTCAAACGTTCCTTTTTGCCTACGCGCTCCACGATCACGCGACCTTCGTGCGTCGTGATTTCGGTGTATATTTCCGAAACAAATCGAGCGAACAATAACTCGTCCTTGGCGAAAGGAGTATGAATCGTAGACGACCAACGAAATTTTGTAACCGTCGTGTATATATTACTTTTCGCATTCCGAGCAGAGTCACGATTTTGCGTTCTGATACTTTGCGTTATTCTTTTCATATATTTTCTTATATTTCTTAAAATGCGTTATTCAACCAATCATTTTTCCGTATAAATGAAGACTGAGTTTTTTGAGTCGCGTTAAATTCGCTCGACTGGTTGAAATATTTTCTTTTGCGTTACCATTTTTTGTATTACACTACTAATTCGTGTAAATCCGATCTGCGTGCTTGGTACGAATTATTGACGATCAATCTAGTCAAGTCCGTTATACATATTATTATATTTTTATAATCAGCGCGTCTATTGAACATCTAGTAGATGGGAATTGCGTTCCGTTGATTGTTAAAACGCGTAAACCGCCATAATATTTGCGGTGCTTTTACCATTCTGTGATAGGCTCTTTTGCCTTACTCCAGGCACCATTTTTTGAATAAATCAATATTTTGTTACACCGCAAAACTACGTCCCGTTACTGACTTCACCGTTCCTTCTGCCTTCGCGAACGCGCAGCGAACGCGAACCACTGCTTGAGACGCGTAGGGGAAATCGTACGCTCATACTGCTAGCGTTATCTCCTCCTTCGCACAAGTAGCATAAAATAATTTTTAACAAAAAAACATCCGACTTCGAAATGCACTAAAAAGTGCAAAATAATTTCTATTTCATTTATACCAATATTCCATAGCTATTAATAATATCTATTTAATCGTTAAATAGGATACCAAATATATTTCAAACTTTTCGGAGGCGGCGCAAAATTAAAAACTTTTCCTCTACTAGGAAGATCCTAACTCGGGCGTCGGCAACCTTTGATAAATCACCCATTTGATACTTTCAAGTAAACAATATTCAACGGTGTTGTGTATGGAGAGAAACTCAGCACCAGTCGAGAACTAATTTATTTAAATCACTGCTTACGATTAGTACAACGTGTCCGCACGGTTCGGTAGCCCGGTCGAGGAGAGTTCGCATTCTTCCGTTTATGGAGAGGGCACTCGCGTAAACATTAGGTACCTGGCGCTCGTTGTCGCTAATGTTATTATCAAGTCGCGGTTTATTTAAACTGTCTATAACACTCCCCCTTCTTAAAAATAGGGGGTCCTAAAGGAAAAACAATTTGAAACAAAAGAATTGAAATATAAAGATTTACCCACATGTATATGTATGTGTATGGTATGAAACTAAAGAAAAAAATTATATAAAATAAAACAGAACGATTACTCTTTTATCTACTATCTCCTATATGGGAAGTAGATGACCTTGTAATTACTTAATGAACTCTAAAGTCACCGTATCTCATAGGCGGTGCTCTAGTTCTATCTGATCTACGAATTTGTTGTACATTAATCGGTTGTTCTACAACGCATGGTTCTTCTACTCTATTATTTCTTAACGTATCCACTGCTTGCTGGGGTTCTGTATTTGCTGCATAATCTATGTATCTGCTTGGATTTTTATCTTCGGACAATAAACGCGAAGGTGTGTATTCTCCAATTGGTCTCATCTGATTTATATGTCGCTTCCAAGTTCGTCCATCGTCTAATTTAATCGTATAATGTAACTTTCCAATACGCTTTAATATTCTACCGAAAATCCATTTATCTCCGCATTGATAATTTCTACAACTCACTCTCTCCCCTTCCTTAAAATTTCGCACGCTTTCAACATCGTATTCTTGTCCCTTTTCGTCATTTTTAGTGCACATTATGTCTAAACTACATCTAATTTTTCTATTATACATTAATTCCGCCGGAGAGGTTCCTGTTGTACAGTGCGGAGTGATTCGGTATTGCATTAGTATTCGCTGCAGGGCTGCTTGTAAATTTGAATTTGATGTATTTATTGTGCGTAAAGCCTTCTTTAACGTTTGTACGAAACGTTCGGCTAACCCATTTGTAGCTGGATTATAAGGAGCTGTTAGTTTTTGGGTAATTCCATTATTTTGTAAATATTTTTGAAATTCGTCGGATACAAAGGTACGTCCATTGTCTGACACCACTTGCATTGGTAAACCGAATCTAGCGAAAGCTTCGCGACATTTTTGTATCGTAGTATCTGCCGTGATATTATTTACTATAAAAACTTCCGGCCATTTAGTGTACGCATCCACTATTATTAAGAAATTATGCCCTTTAAATGGTCCTGCAAAGTCAATATGTACGCGTTCAAAGGGAAAAGTAGCAGGCTCCCAAGTATGTTTAATCTTTGGTGGATTATTTCTATTCGCATTACATTCTGCACAGTTTTCTGTAATAGTTTTAATATCGTTGTCTATACCTGTCCACCAAACGTAACTACGTGCTAACATTTTCATTTTTACAATTCCAAAATGTCCATTGTGTAATTCTTTTAGTATCTTAGGTTGCAACATTTTTGGTATGACTACCCTATGTCCCCGCAGAAGGACTCCATTTTTGACACTGAATTCCACTTCTTTACCGCGGAATTTATCATTTTTAGGTAATGACGTACCAGTTTCTATCGCGTGTACTATTTGTTTTAAAGACGCGTCTTGTTTCGTCGCTTCTATTAGTTCGTTAAATGTAACAGGCAATGATTGTATCGTATCTATTTGGTGTATGTCGACTACGTCGTGTGTAGTATTATTTTGGTTTGCAATTGGTAATCTAGACAAACAATCGGCATTACTATGTAATTTTGTATTTTTGTACTTAATCGTATAGTTGAAACCTCTTAAAAATAACGCATAATGTTGCATACGCATTGCACTGTATATCGGTAAACTTTTCGAAGGGGCGAATATGTGTACTAAGGGTCTGTGATCTGTATATAAAGTGAACTTGTTCCCGTAAAGGTACTGGTGAAACTTCTTAACGCCAAAGATAATGCTATACGCCTCTTTATCGATTTGAGCGTATTTCTTTTGTGTATCATTTAATGTACTTGAAGCATATTGTATGACCCTTTCGCTACCATCCGGATAAACGTGGGATAATACTGCTCCCACGCCGTAAGAACTTGCATCGGTAGCTAAAATTAGTGGCAGTTTAGGGTCATAATGAGCTAATATCTCGTTGCTTTGAAAAGTTCGTTTTGCATTTCTGAAAGCTACTTCGCATTCTTTGGACCAAATGAATTTTGACTCCTTATGTAATAACTTGTTTAATGGGTGTAATATTGAACTAAGATTCTTAATGAAACGACCGTAATAGTTTACGAAACCTATGAAAGATCGTACTTCTGATACGTTACGGGGAGTAGGCATTTTCTCTATAGCTTCGATCTTTTCACTATCCTTATGTATTCCATTTTTATCAATAATGTAACCGCAATATTTAATTTGATTTGTAAAGAAAGTACTTTTCTCTAAATTAATTTTAATGTTGTATTCGTTTAGTCTTTGGAAAACTAATTCTAGCCTGTGCAGGTGTTCTGCATCACTAGTGCCAGTAATCTTAATATCATCGAGAAAAACCGTAACTCCCGGAATCCCCTTTAAAATATTTTCAATTTCACGCTGCCATATAGCTGGTGCAGAGGCAATTCCGTACATTAGTCTCGTAGGTTTGTATAATCCCCAGGGTGTATTTAATGTAAGTAACGCTTGATCTTCTTCCCTGACTTCTAATTGTAAGTAAGCTTGTCGGAGATCAATTTTTGTAAAAGTAGTACCACCCGCCATAGACGCGAAAAGTTCATCGATTGTTGGTAATGGGTGGTCATCCACTATCAAGTTCGGGTTGATTGTAATACTATAATCTCCGCAAATTCTAACGGTGCCTTCTTTTTTTAAGACCGGAACTATCGGTGTAGCCCACTCCGAGGTATTAACTTTTTTTAGAATTCCCGTTGCTTCTAAATTTTGTATTTCTTTTTCTACTAATGGCAATAATTTGAAAGGAATTGTACGGTGTTTCACGTATATAGGCTTAGCATTATCTTTAAGCGTTAAACGTGCTTGTTTATTTGTAATGCGACCAAGACCTGGCTCGAGAATCTCTTTGCATTTCTGTAAGATCGTATTTAATTGTACCTTCTTATCGGTTTCAATCGCATTTATTGTACAATGGTTTAAAGAAATTTTACGTAATTCTGTATCATTTAATAATTGGCGTAACCATTCGCGCCCTAACAATGGTATTCTACTTACATTTGTAAGATATATATTTAACTGGTGTACCATATTACCGTATTGGACATGTACTGTTATGTAGCCTTCCGTTTTCAGTGTATTTTTACAATACGTAGTTAATTTAAGCGTAGTTGGTTGTACGGTCGAACTTGGAAACAATTTAAGCATATGGGTTTTATTTGCGATCGTAACAGCCGCACCGCTATCTACTTCGAACTCTAAAATCTTATTATTTACCTGAAGTTTAGCAAGAAATTTGTCTCTGTGTCTCGCTTGCTCTAATTGTAGTACGTCGTTGTCTGTAGCGTTGTATAGAATTTCCTCGACGTTATGTGTTTGTCCTTTATTTTTGAAACAGACCGATTGGAGATGACCTTGAACCCCGCAAGCAGCGCATCGAATATTTCGGTTTAAATTACATTTTGTGGCTAAATGCCCTTTTCCGCATCTGAAACATGAAATATTTTTAGAATTGCTATAATTAGTATTACTAGGGTTTTTAGAGTTTGTAGGTGTATGTATAGAACGTGGCTGCTGCGTTTTCTTCGTATGTTTAGGCTGGTAATTTGATGATCGTCTTTGGAATTTCTTGTTATCCGCGACTTGAACCGTTGCTGTTGATCCTTGTAGTTGATCGGTGTCTTTTGCCGACATTTCCATGCCCGTTGCCAGCTCCACAGCCTTGTCGAAGGTCAAATCCTTTGTTTCAAGTAATCTTGACTGTATCCTCGTACTCGTAACGCCAAAAACAAACTGGTTACGTAGCGCCGTCTTCAAGTAAACGCCGAAGTTGCAATTTAAACTTAATTGTTGTAGGGCTGCAACGTACTGCAGTATACTTTCTCCTTCTTTTTGACGCCTCTGGTGAAAACGAAAGTTTTCTGCAATCTCAAGCGGGGCAGGAGCGTAGAATTGCCTGAGCTTCTCGATCAAATCTCTGTAGGTGCACGTATACGGATCGTCCGGTGCACACTTATTGCTTATTACGTCGAAAGCCGACGCACCAATGTAATGTAATAAATACGGGACTTTGTTGTCGTCCTCAACTTTGAATAATTTGAACGCGCCTTCCAACCGTCTTACCCATCGTTCCCAATTCATAGACGGTTCGAACGGCTCAATGTTGAAAATAGCTTGTACCCGTGCTTCGGACATTGTGTATTTCGTATTTTTCTACACGTGGTCGTTACTGTTCATGGAACTTTTGGACGGCGAACAAATATTTGAATGTGTGCACGTACCTTTGAAACACGTGGCGTAATTTTGTAGGCAAAATTCGTCGCAATTTCTTCGGCTTCTGTATTTCTTTTGTAGATACTTATTTCTTCTGTATACGTTTCTCAAAATCCCAACGATCCCATCCTCGTCGCCATTCTTCTTGTTGTGTATGGAGAGAAACTCAGCACCAGTCGAGAACTAATTTATTTAAATCACTGCTTACGATTAGTACAACGTGTCCGCACGGTTCGGTAGCCCGGTCGAGGAGAGTTCGCATTCTTCCGTTTATGGAGAGGGCACTCGCGTAAACATTAGGTACCTGGCGCTCGTTGTCGCTAATGTTATTATCAAGTCGCGGTTTATTTAAACTGTCTATAACAAACGGGAATCAACAAACCCATTGCGAATTAACTATACTGCAGTTCACGAGTGACCGCACTTAACTCGCGCAGCTAGTGACCTACTGAGGTCTAGGGAGATTTTAAATAGTGCGTGTGATTCCCCTTTACAGCTTGCTTCTTACTTTGCGTTCACATCATTTTTTTTGCGACAAATAATAGGAATTTCATTGTATCGTGAAACTTTACAATATCATCACCGGTTATCAGTTATTGTACGTCATATATTTCTGCCCACTATTTATATGATCGCAAAGTATAATAAGAAGCAAGATGGAGAGGGGAATAACACACCTTATTAGAAATCTCTCTAGACCTAGTGAGCGGCGCGAGTTAAGTATGGTCTCTTGTGAACTGCAGTATAGTGCATGTCCATCAGGAGTGCTGCCAATTTCTCATACAATCGTTACAATTACAAATGTTTTCAGCTAGACCTATAATTTTTCTCTTACGACTTATTAATTACCAAGTTTGCCATACCGCAATCAAATCGTTATGGGCAGCATCGTTTGTTCGGGTATTTTTAATTTTGCGCCGCCTCCGAAAACTTTGAAATGTATTTGGTATCCTATTTAACGATTAAATAGATATTATTAATAGCTATGGAATATTGGTATAAATGAAATGGAAATTATTTTACACTTTTTAGTGCATTTCGAAGTCGGATGTTTTTTTTGTTAAAAATTATTTTATTTCACACTTTTAGTGGAACCAGTAGTATTTGTAGCATAGTGTAAGGTGATTTTAGATTTCTGTTGCTTAGTTAATAACCATAAACCGAAAAAAATTGACCGAATTTAAGTTGTTAATAAACAACAAATTTCATAAATTTTTGCAAGTGGGATTATCGCGGATATACCTCCTACTAAATGTGAAAGGTTTCATCGCTATAGGTACATTCCCTGGAGCATAAACGCCGGAAGATATAAATGAAGTATTACGTATTTTGCGATAAAAGTCGTTAGGAATGAAAAAATACAGAAATTTTTTTCCAGGACTAATTACAAGATATACTCTACAAGATGCAAAAGGTTTCGTTCCGATTAGTTCATCCGCTTCGGAATAATCGGCGAACATACATTTAGAAAAAAAAGTCGTTAGGAATGGAAAAATGCAAAATGCTTTTTAGCGGGACCAATCGGGAGACATATTCTACCAGACGAAAAAAGGTTTCGTTCCGATTGGTCCATCCGTCTCAGAGTAATCGGCGAACATATATTTAGAAGAAAAAATCATTAGTAATGAAAAAACGCAAAATATTTTTTTACAGGACCAATGGGGAGGTATACTCTATAAGACGCAAAAAGTTTCGTTCCGATTAGTCTAGCCGCCTCGCAGAAATCGGCGACCGTACGCCGCACGTACATGAAATAGTACGTTTTTTTGTAATAAAAAGCGTTCGGAGTGAAAAAATATAAAATGTTTTTATAACCCGACCAATCGGGAGACATACTCTACCAGATGCAAAAGGTTTCGTTCCGATTGGTCCATCCGCCTCGGCGTAATCGGTGAACATACATAAAAAAAAAAACAAATACACATCGAATTGAGTATCCTCCTCCTTTTCGAAGTCGGATAAAAAGAAATAAACGTTACAAGCTTCGCTATCGCTTTCCTTATTTCCTCTTTACTTATGTCCGCTTCCTCGTCCCCTTCCATGTCCCTTTCACCCCCCATCACTACTTTCTCCTCCGCCCAACAGATTGACGAAGTGTTTTCTCCACTCCTCCTCTTTTTATCCGACTTCGAAAAGGAGGAGGATACTCAATTCGATGTGTATATTTTTTTTTTTTTTTTTTTTTTTTTAATGTATGTTCACCGATTACGCTGAGACGGATGGACCAATCGGAACGAAACCTTTTGCATCTGGTAGAGTATGTCTCCCGATTGGTCCTGCAAAAAAATTTTTGTATTTTTTCGTTCCTAACGACATTTATCGCAAAATACGTAATACTTCATTTATATCTTCCGGCGTTTATGCTGATGGGAATGTACTGATAGCGATGAAACCTTTCACATTTAGTAGGAGGTATATCTGCGATGATCCCACTTGCTACAATTTATGAAATTTGTTGTTTATTAATTCTTATTTATTGTTGTTAATTTAAGTTGTTAATATTAAATTCGGTAAATTTTTTTCGGTTTATGGTTATTAGCAAAGCAACAGAAATTTAAAATCACCTTACACTATCCTACAAATACTACCGGTTCCACTAAAAAGTGTAAAATAAAATAATTTTTAACAAAAAAAACATCCGACTTCGAAATGCCCTAAAAAGTGTAAAATAATTTCTATTTCATTTATACCAATATTCCATAGCTATTAATAATATCTACTTAATCGTTAAATAGGATACCAAATACATTTCAAAGTTTTCGGAGGCGGCGCAAAATTTGAAATACCCGAACAAATGATGCTGCCAATAACGATTTGATTGCGGTATGGCAAACTTGGTAATTAATAAGTCGTAAGAGGAAGAGCGGAACGTTATAGGTCCGGCTGAAAATATTTGTAATTGTAACGATTATGTCAGAAATTGGCAGCACTCCTGATGTACATGCACTATACTGCAGTTCACGAGAGACCATATTTAACTCGCGTAGCTCACTACGTCTACAGATATTTTTAGTAACGTGTGTTATTCCCCTCTACAGCTTGCTTCTTGTTATGCTTTACATATAAATGGTGGGCAGAAATATATGACGTACGATAACTGATAACCGGTGATGATATTGTAAAGTTTCACGACACAATGAAATTCCTATTATTTGTCGCAAAAAAAAATTATGTGAACGCAAAGTAAGAAGCAAGCTGTAAAAGGGAATCACACGCACCATTAAAAATCTCCCTAGACCTCAGTAGGTCACTAGCTGTGCGAGTTAAGTGCGGTTACTCGTGAACTGCAGTATAGTTAATTCGCAATGGGTTTGTTGATTCCCGTTGAATATTGTTTACTTGAAATTATCAAATGGGTCATTTATCATAGGTTGCCGACGCCCGAGTTAGGATCTTCCTATTAGAGAACAAGTTTTCAATTTTGCGCCGCCTCCGAAAACTTTGAATTGTATTTGGTATCCGATTTAACGATTAAGTAGATATTATTAATAGCTATAGAATATTGGTATAAATGAAATAGAAATTATTTTACACTTTTTAGGGCATTTCGAAGTCGGATGTTTTTTTTGTTAAAAATTATTTTATATGCCCGTTTTCGCCTTCCCTCTACTTTTCCTCTCCCTATTTATTATTTTCCACACATCTCCTTCTGTTTTTGCCTCCCCTACTTCTTTTTCAAATACCTTCTTTACCTTTTCCTTCTTTGCTTCACACAGTCTATTGTATTCCCTTTTGGCCTCCCTGTATTTCTCCCCACCTACCCTTCCTTTTCTCCAGTCTCTTAGCGCCTTCCTCACTTCGTTTTTCCTCTTCATGCTCTCTTCGTCCCACCATCTTTTTCTCACCTGCGTTTTGTTATTCTCCCTTCCTCTTTTAAGGCCCTTTCTGAACTCTTCCATCATTGACTCCATGTCCTCTTCTGGGTTTCCCCTCCTTCTCTCCTTCCAATTGATTTCCTTTTTGAACTTTTCTCTTCCTTGCTGTGACCAGTTTCCTCTCGCCACTGGTTTCTTTCTTTCCTTTTCTTCTTCCTTCCCCACCCCCCAACCTTCCAGTTTCAAAATCATTGGGTGATGGTCCGAGTCAATCCTGTCCCCTATCTCCATTCTTTTAATCCTCTCCTTACCCTCCTCTTCCGCTATCACATAATCTATCACTGTATTCCCCCTTGCTCCCGTATACATGAACTCACCTTCTTCGTCTCCACTGATGTTCCCGTTCATTATCTCCCAGCCTGTCTCCCTCAGTGCTTCCAGTAAAACTCTCCCCTCTGCATTACGTTTTTTGTCCTTTGATTTTCTTCCCCCCTCCTCTTCTTCTCCCCCTATCTTCTTCCCTCCCCCTTCCTCCTCCCCTGTTTTCGCGTTGAAATCCCCACCTATTATCGTTGTTCTTTCATCTTCTATGTCTTCCATTCTTGCCCTGAGCTCCTTCATTTTCTCCTCTATATCCGCGTTCACATATACCCCTATTATTTTCCACTTCTCTTCCCCTCTCATGAATTCCGCTGCCATTATTCCATCCTTCTCCTCTTCATTTATTATCCTCCCTTCCTTCCCCATCAGGTTCTCCCTCACCCCCATAAGCATTCCTCCCATTGCCCTTCCTTTTTTGTTTTTCCTTTCTGCCAGCTGGGCTTCCCACCTATAAGCTTTTGGTAGTCCTCCTTCTATCTTCTCCCACCCTTTCCGCTCCAGCCATGTCTCCATTAGGACTATTACGTCCCATTGTGTGATCGTCTTCCAGAAGTCCTCATCCTTGTTTCTAATCCCCGCACAATTCCAAAATCCTATTTCCTACTCTTCTTTTTCTCCTCCACCCTTTGCGTCCTTTTCCTCCTCGCACTCTCTTTTCTCGTTTCCCATCCCTTCCCCTGGCCTCTTCCTTTTCTTCTCGTTCTTTTATTCTCTTTTTCTTTTTCCTCCCCCTCCTTCGCAGTTCTCCCCCCCCCTTGTTCTCTTCTACCCTCCCGTTCCTCCTCTTTGTCCATCACTTCTCTTCCCCCCTACAGCATGTTTCCCCCTGAATTTCCAGCCGTTCTCTTCCTTCCCAGTCCTTCAATGTCTCTCTCTCTTCATCCCACCTCCACCAGTTTCCTTCTATTCTTATCCTCCCATAGTCCACCCATACGTCTCTTCCTTTTTCCCTTTCTTCCTTTGCTATCCTTCTTATTTTCTATTGAATCCTCCTCTCTTTCCATATCAGGTCTTCCTCTATTCTTTCCTCCTTCCCCCTCAGTGTTTTCTTCTTCGCCATCACTTCTCTCTTGAATTCCATGGCCTTCAATTTTACTTGCACCATATTCACCTCTCTTCCCCCTTCCAGCAGCCCTACTGCTTTCACCTCCTCTACCGCGACTTGTACCCCCATTATTTTCATTATCTCCTCTGCCCTCTCTTTTATCTCTTCTCTTTCCGTTTTCATTCCTCTAATTATTATGTTCTTCCTTTTTTCTTCCTTTTCCTCCCGTTCCCACTTGCTCTCCAGGACCCTCAGCTTTTCCTTTATTACTTCTTCCCCCTCCTCTGTCTTTCCTTTGTCTCTTGTTCCCTGTTCCAATCTTTGTATTTTCTCTTCTATTATTCTCCATTTGTCCTTTTCTTTTTCTCCTCTTTCTAGCTCCTCCACCTTTTTCTTTAGCATTTTCATCTTCTCTTCCATCTCTCTCTTCTGCCTCCTCCAGTTGTCCTCTCTTTTCTTTATTTCCTCTTTCAAATTCCCTATTTCTTTCTCTATTTCCTTTTTTACTCCCGCCATCTCCTCCCTCATCTCCTTCCCCTGGCTCCTTGCGCTGGCGTCTATTTTCTCGCTTAGTCCTTCTCCTAGCTCTCTTATCAGCCTCTTCAGTTCTCCGATTCCTCCCTCCTCTTCTGTTTTCTCTCTTTTCTGTTCCGGGGACCTCTCCACCAGCTTGCTCTCTTTGAACAGCCACTCCGCTGCCTGAGTGCTGTGGTCTCCCCCTCCTTCCCCCCTCCTTCCTCTTCCGTTAGTTTCCCTCTTCGTTTTCCATATTTCCTCTATACTCGCCATGTTTCCCAAACTTAGGCTCTTTTCTTTTTTCAGTGCCTCCACGTTAGTCGGTCTTCCTCTCTTCCCCGCTTTATCTACTCTTCCCGGATCTTCTTTTCCTTCCCCTGCTTTTTTCCTTTCCTTTGCTTCTTCCGCCCGTTCCGCCACGACTCCGTTCTCTCATCCGTCTATCTCTTCCTTACCAGCCGTGGCTTCTTCTACGCTGTCCTTTTCGCCCCTTCTCCTAGATGTCTCCCCCAGCTCTTCCCTTCGCGCTCTTTCGTCTTCTCTTACCTCCTAACCTCACAATTCGTGACCTCCTCACTGTCCGTTTTCCTCTTGCTTTCGCTGTTATCCGTTTGATCTACTCTCTCACTTTTCCTTCCCCTATCCACTTGCACTTTCTGCTACCCTTATACTCACTTCCCCACTTATCTGCCACTTTTCACTCCTTTTCCACTCCGTTTGACTCGACACACGACCTTTCTCGACCGTTACCGCAACGGAACCCTATTAGATTATATAAATATTTGCATTTCATTATAAAATGATAGCTTCATTTTATTGGTAAAATGATAGTTTCATTTTAAAAACTGGTATTGTGATACGGTATTGGAAAAACTGGTTATTGTGATACGGTAGCCGATTGAACAGATACTTGAGATAAAACTTTTTTCTACTTTAATAGAAATGATAATGATACATAATAAGTGGTTTTACGTAAATATGGTCCGAGTTATATCGTGTTTGGTATCATTTCAATGAGAAAAATGTCAGAAATATGATGGAAAAAGTTTTATTAAAAAAAAAAGAAAAAAAAAAGAAAAAAGAAAACTAACAAAGTTAGGTTATTACATTAGTGTTGCCTCACCGATATCTGATTCCAGATCCTGTTACGCTACTCGGCGAGCGAGCTTCACGGCGCGCGGCGTCTCGAGGGGTATACCCCCTAGTGGTGGGGATGGTTTCTTTGCAAATAACGTAGAGATCTTTTTAGCTTATAGCAAGTCTATACTGTACTATGGTACTGGGCCACAAAGATGCCGTTGGGACCTTGCAACCAGCCCCGGCGGTGACATACGCCAACCCTTCCTCCTCGTGGTGTGGCCCGGACACCGGTTTGCCGGTGGCAAACGGGGCTCTGGCTGTGGAGGTGAAGCGCCTCGTGGGTTGAGCTGAGACCACGCAGGTAAGCTTGATAAAGTAGAAGCGTCCTAGAGCAAAACTCCTTACACGCCGACGCAGAGTTTGGTGTTGGGTCTTCACCCTGTGCGATGATTGGTTCGCCATGAGCGGGATTGATCCGGCCCGTCTCCCCTTTGTAAGGAGGTTGCGTTGGGTGGTAGGTAATTCAAGCACTATGCGCCATTTAACACCGCCGGTATAAGCGAAAGCTTCGGAACGGCAGAGCGGGTTTCCCAACCCCACAAGGCTCACATTTGACAATAACCTGTACTATGGTACTATTAGAACTAATAAATGGAGGGACCTTGCGTCTATCCAGTAAAAACTGAATATATGCAACAGAGATTGGGAACCAGACGTTGCATACATCCAGCCGAGGTGTCGAATCTCGGACTACATGCGACGACCAGCCAAGCGTGAACGTAAAAAGGGGCAGACAGTGGAAGAGAGAGAGAGAGGTCCGATGATCAAAGGAAAGAGCCGACACGTATCGGCGTGACTAATACTAATTCAATTATAAAACTTTTATATTTTTGACTTTTTTTTACTGAAACTTTTACTAGCGCATTGGTGAAATTTTTCTGATTAAAATGATACCAAACACGATATAGTTTGAATGGGGCGAGATTTGTTATGGGGTGCTGTGAAAAATCCAGGCGGGCGGCAGTCAAAACTTAGCGAAAAGGGACAATCTCAACATTCAGAATGAGAGAAGGATAGCATAACTGTAGTGCGTCTCACTCTGCGTTCGGGCGATGTTGCCTTTTTCGCTTGCCTTCGTAGCACAGTTCGAGTGACGTAATCAAGCTAACGCTTGATTCTGACTACGATTCCAACTCGGCAGCCTTTCTACTTAGCCGACACCTTATAACTACTAGCTGAACTAAATTTGTCACGTGACTTGCTCTGTATTATCCAGGTAATGGCGGAACTCGTCTGTGGGAATGCAATCGCGATTTTTCGCTTTTCATCCTTATATGAGAATATTTGAGACTGGGTGAGGGCTCATTCGAAAGAGAAAGGTTTAGTGCAGCGCGCTCTGGTCATCGTTTCAGTCACAAAACTCTTTTAGTGACCTAAAAATACCTTGGATTCTGCGTATGTATTTTCTCGATTTTTCCTCTTTGGACACTCATATTATTAGATATTAACAAAATCTCGTTCAATCATGACCAGAGCGGGCTGCATTGAACCTTCCTCTTTCGAATGAGCCCTAACCCTGCCTCAAATATTCTCATATAAGGACGAAGAGCGAAAAATCCTGGACCCCTTTTTAGGCCCATTTTTGCCGGTAAAGTCACCTCGCTGCATTACCCGTGTCTACCCCCTTAATCCACTGGCCATTGATTCATTCATTCATTATTCATTCATTCTGATCAACTAAAGTGAATGGATATTATATTATTTATTTTAATCTTTGCCCTTTCTGTGATGATAGATGGTTTTGTCTATTCAAGTGCTTTGATGGTGCGTGGTTACTGTTATAATCTTATAATATCATCATTTAAATATCATACTTAGTTATTTATTCTTAGATTATACAGTGGTATAGTGTTAATTGAACTACGCAGTTTATATTTGATTTTATTTGATTTATTTGTCGCTTTAGTTATTTTATCTTGATACGTCATTCAATAACCAGTTTTTATTTGCATTTGCATTTGCATTGACATGACCATTTACCATTTACCATTACCATCTACAAATTAATTTATAATTTACTTTGATA
This sequence comes from Osmia bicornis bicornis, assembly GCF_907164935.1. Lineage (NCBI taxonomy): Eukaryota > Metazoa > Arthropoda > Insecta > Hymenoptera > Megachilidae > Osmia > Osmia bicornis. The sequence continues at coordinate 1,270,098 of NW_025791124.1, forward strand.
AAGAAATGGAGTAATTGACATCATTCAGTAAACAGTTTCTGGTTCGGATTCAGTTCATTGTATTGTATTTTGTTTTACATTACATTACATTACATTGTGTTGGGTAGGTTTGTTCACACATCAGCTTTACGCTTTCTTATTTTCTTTAATTTCTTAATTTGGTTAAACGTTTCACTGGCCATTAATTCATTCATTCATTATTCATTTGTTACGTTGCGCAGCACGAGGCGAGCGCGCAACGTAAAAAGAAAATTTAATTAAAATTATTCTTATTTCTGGCCGATGAGAAAGGTATCGCTGCCACCAGTTCTGACCGTTTATGACGCGTTAACGTCCTCTACGGTCGGAACAATTAAAAGACGGAAATTTAGATAGAATTTGTTTCCGTTGGGTTCGTCAGTGTTCTGGGTCCCGTACGGGTCCCTCCTTGAAACGTTGTGTTGGCGTGCGTTGGATTTTGAAATGTAAATTGATATAGGAATGGTAATCGAAAAAAAATGTTAATACTGGTTAGTGTGCAAAGAAAATAAATATAATTCAAAGCTATTGAAGCTAATACAGAACTGAAAATGTCTATTGAATGAATACTGATAAATTCTGTTAAATACTGATAATTTCTGTTAGATGAATTAGAACAATACTGGTTATCAAAGGTAAAGATGCTTAACCTATTTTACAAACGTGATTTTTATCAGAAAGGTATTCTTCCGTTGATTCACAATAAGACTTTCCAATATAAGTTTAAACGGATTGTAGTTGAAATTTTAATGTTAGACGACTGGCTCGACCAAATATAATAGGAAAATGGAAAAGTTGGCGGTATCTATCCGCGTGGTAACGACCTGAATGGAGAGGCTCTCACAACTCCCGAAAGGGCTTTACAGGTCGTTCCTCATAAAATATCGGAGTCGAAACAATCGTCACACACACAAAGTCGCGATAGAACAAATTTCGGAATATTAATATAAGGTATAATTGATGATTCGGTACCTGTACATGAAAACCGAGACGATCTAAAATGGAGAGACTCTTATAACCCGTAGGCTTAATAGATCGCCCGTTTTGCCTTGTTGAAAGTGAATTGCAATGCCGTGCTCGACGAATTAGAAATTGACAGGCTTACCGTGAAAATGTAGAATATTATGCACGATAAAATCGCTTGAAAATCGCTATTGATTCGTTGAATAATCGCTGCTGAATCTGGAACACCAAGAAAGATGAGAGGCTGATATCGCACTAACACTTGTCGCGCACCCGTTTGCCGTTTATTGCAAATAAGAAATTAAATAAGACGATACACAAGACGATTACAATTGTGACGGGTAACCACCGTGGGTTTGCCGGCTCAGCCGGTAAGTCCGGGGTTCAGGTGAACGAATGAACTGAAGTCGGTAGGTAGTGGGTAGAATAGGTATATTTGCTTACTATAATTACAAACTAGCTTAAGACTACGGTCCTGGGGTCCTATCAATTTAAGCAACTTAAAACTACGGCGCGGACTTATAACTACGGCGCGGCACGGTGCGGACTTAAGACTACGGCGCGGACTTATAACTACGGCGCGGCACGGTCGCGGTCGCGAGACGGGATGTTGGCCGTCCTTAGCGCAATGTTTCGGTGCGGCGGAGGTAGCGCGATGTACTGGGTGATCTGGCGTTCGATGCCTTCATGGGTGGACGGCCGTGAAGACAACCCGTCCTGTACCCAGGCAGTCAGGGGACCGTAATCCGGTGGACGCCGTAAAGACGTAGTACGCCCGGTCCGGCGGTCAAGAAGCCGCCGAGAGCGAGCTCTCGGCCGTGGCCAAGGAGACAGCTGACTTTATCGGAGGACGGCCGTAAAGACAACCCGTCCTACCGAACGCTGCTGGAGGATTCGTAAGGTACCCAAAAATGAAGATGATCGTGTCTCTTTATCGCTTGCCTGTAAGGTTCGCTTCCGAGTGTCAATCTGTCGGCTGTCGCGTCGCGGCCCGGTATATCAATGCTCGCGAGGCCGTTCGCCTCGCGAGTTCGCGGTGCGCGCGGTCGCCACCTGTCGGCGGCGTCGGTACTAGCGCGCTAGCGGGGCCCGCGGTTTTGCGGCCTCGGGCTCCTCACACAATTTTCGGGAAGAATAGAATAATTGACGCGAATGAATTTAATACGGAAACTACGCGATCAACGGATTAAAAGAAAGAGAAAAGATAGAACTTTAATAGTATGAAAGCTTAACGTGCGCGTCTCTGAGTCTGCCGCGTATCCGGAATTTCACCCTCGCGACACTCTGCCTAATATGTAGGACTTGCCGCGCAGCTAAATTACACGAAGTACAAATCGGCAACTCTATCTGTAGACGCACGGGCTCCCTTCACGACTTACTCGATTGTTCGACGAAGAGTAATCTGAATCGATCGCGATCCCAGCCGGAAGGGCCCGTCGCCCGTCCTGCGTGGGGACATTCCAGCAAATAATAGTGCGTGAAAACAGCGTCGCGTGCGTCGCTCTTGGCTGAAGGCGTGTGCTAGCTAAATTCCTCTAGATCATACTTTCTCTCTCTCCTGGTGTTCCATCTTTGTCTAACGGTTTTTCGGTGTTTCTACGCCGTAGAATTTCTGGAATGTTCTGTTCTCGTCTATAATTCCAATATCAGATATAAAACGATGCGATTATCAACTAATAGTTTAAATCAGAATTACTGAACAATTAATATGCGGATAATTATGAACATGAATTATATCTGTTGTACTGTTCAGGATTGTTGGAAACCCTGAAAGGATTGCGCCGGTGGAAAGAATTGACACTTGCTGGTTCGGGTTTCACAAATTGATTTATTCTAGTCAATTATAAAATCAAGTGAACACGATGATCTGAGAATTAATGTTGATCGTATAATCATCCGCTTTGATCTTTTCCACGCAAGAAAATGAATCGTCTGAATGATTTTACAATTACAATGAGGCGTTGTGAATTTGATACATACAAAATATAGAATTGACCTGTCACCTTGATCGTCGTGATTGATCAATGCGGTTACGAAATGCAAACAGCGAGCTTCTCAGCGCCGTTAATTATATTAATTCAACCCGCTGCTGTGATAATGCCCATGAACGTGTGCGTGATCGACACGTGGTTGGCGGCTCACGTGTGCAATGAATTTATTGTAAATGAGTGGTACCTTTCGCAATCCGATCGCACTGAACTGTTGCAGCGGATTCCTGGGGTCAGTTTTGAGCTGATTAATCGTCTTCCGTTGTTGAGTCGCACTTGAACAAGGTTTCTGAGCACTGAACTTTTGAACACGTGGTGAGCTAGCGGTGATCGTTGATCAATAATGGCGTCGTTGAGCGCGAGCCGGCGAGAAGACCCCTGCTCACGCGTTACCTAGATGGGCGACTCCCGATCGATAAATCGATCGATCGTGAGCGCCGTCATGGCTGAGCGGATTCTCAAACATATACTATTATATATAAATAGTTGATCGGCGATCTCGTGGTTCCCTGATTAATAATTGGCTTGTTCATAATCATTTATTCGTAGATAATTGATTCGCAACACGAATTGCGCTGGTACGCACGTTGTAAAACATTCGGTGTTTGAATGCAATCTTCAATTATTCAATACTAGCTGGTTACTCGGGCTTCGTCCCGGAGTATGTACATGTAGGGCAAATAGCTGATACTCCGCATCTATGTATTCTCTTCATCTGTTTACAATACATTCTAAGTGTAACGACCCAACGATAGGTACGTCACTGCACCGACTTGTAGGGAGAGCGTTTCCCTTAGAAGGCGACTCGTAATAAGTATTAGGGATTATAGGTTCGCGTGGTGTGCGGTTAAGGAGTAAAATCCAAACACTAATGTGCTAGAACTAATGGTAGCTTGTTTATTTAATTCAAGAAGGTAAGTGAATATTAATTGAATATAATATGATAGTTCTGATAAAATCGCTAGTATAACAATAGGTGCGGCTAGAATAGGAATACAATGAGAAACTATAATAAGTTCGCCCTAGATTGGAAATACAGTGAAGAATATATGATTAGTAATTAATATACGAAAATAGAAATTAATAATTAGTAGTAAATGATAATTAATAACTATAATAACGCTAATGCTAACGCTAACGCGAATGTGGCTTAGTCTTCTACCACAGTCAACACTCTGTTTAATTTGCCAACTACTTTAAGTACTGGAAACTATTTTCCAATGGCTTATACAGCACCTTCGGACGCGAGCGGACTTTTCCTACGAGTCGCAATCGGTTTCTGGGCAAGCCAGAGCTGTGTTAGATACAGGCCGTTTCAAGGAGCTCGGCTCCTCGCTAGCTCTTTACACTTGAGTATTGGCTCAGTAAAACACCTGGTTAACACGTTGCGTACCGTGAGTAGGATGTCCACAGATCCTTAGTATTGCACGTCGCTAATGGAAGAGAAGGATGAAGCTATTACTCGCGCTCCACTGTTGCCTAAGCACTTCAGCGCAAGCTTTCCTCTACTTTTCAAGTGTTGCCTGCCTGTAACCGTGGTTAGAGAAGATCTGCGCTGATACCGTGTGGAACGCCTCTATTTATAGTCAGATTATGCTGACTTAGCGCTTTTTTTCTATATAGAATTCCTTTAGGTAGCCGGAATTCCCCATCACGTGACGGTCGAGCATCCCTGCTCCTTAATTTACGCGGTATCCCTACTCTAGAACTTCACCCCACCGCGTGATTATTGGGGTTGCGCCGGCGCACACGTGGTCAGCCGTCGATAATTTATCGATAATCTGTTTTATCGTCTGACTTACCGACTATACGTTTATCGATCCATTTAACAGACTCAGTTATCGACAAAAATAGAAAGTATTTATTACAAAGATTATTATACATATTAAACTAAATATTAAGAATAAAAATTAAATAAAACATTTTGTACGAAATATAAAAATTAATTATAATAATAAAAATGAAATGAAAAAAAGGTGTTGTATCTTCTCAGGTCGTTACATAAGCGTAAACTTCCGTTTGATAAGGAGTGCGACACTCGAAACACGTTTCCAAAGTGGACAATTAAAATGTCTCGTAAGTATTACACGAACTTTAAACATCTATGTAATGTAATTGTAATTAAAGTTAGGGACAACTTCATAAATAAAGATGATTTTGTTGATGCAGTTGGTGTTGCTGTTGCTGCAGCAATTGTTGCAATTGCAGCGGCAACCGCAATAACAGCAACAGTGACAACAGGAGCAGATACGACAATGTAAGTAATAACACTGTACATTTTTATCCGACTTCGAAAAGGAGGAGGATACTCAATTCGATCAGTATATATTTTTTTTTATTATTATTATTCTTTTTTTTCCTGGCTTTGTTCACCGATTACCCCGAGATGAATGGAACAATCGGAATGAAATCTTTTGCGTCATGTAGGATATGCCTTCCGATTGGTCCCGTTATAAAAACATTTCGCATTTTTTTATTCCGAACGGTTTTTATTGCCAAAGAACGTACTATTTCATGTATGTGGGGTGTATGTTCATCGATTATTCTGAGGCGGATGGACCAATCGTAGTGAAACATTGTGCATCTTGCAGAATATAACTCCCCATTGGTCCCGTAAAAAAATATTTTGCATTTCTTCGCTGCCAAGGATTATTATTGCAAAAAACAGGAAGTTTCTAATCTCAACATAGGTTGATTTCAATGACCCTTTAATATATTGTCGGGGGCATGATGCTGAAGAACTTTTTTATTATGCATAATCAACTGAAAGCTTTAGTTTCCGAGATATTCGTGAAAAACTATTGTTACTACTACATTGAATTCTACGTATGCCTACGTGTATTCTACCGCCTACTCTGGTGGTGTATGGATCAGAATGCAATCGCTTGTGTCTAGTGTTTCTATACACATATCGCGTCGACCAAAAACCAGTATACAGGTAGGTCTCGATTAATGCTAGTTCACATAGTGCGATATTCGGTTTAGTGGGAATTTTAAAATGATACCAGGTCGCATTTAATGCGAACAAAAATTCAGTTATTGCGAGGTTTGCGAGGCTTTTTTCAATCCAGACATGGATCGAAGTATGCAAGTTAACAGAGAATCTACACAATGTCTGGTCATTTTACGAAATGCCCACATTGAACACATTGCCCGTAATACCTTTCGCATCTAATAGGAGATATTTCTACGATGATCCCACTTGCAAACATTTATGGTATTCGTTATTGTTAATAACTATTGTTGTTGTAATTATCCAATACGAACGGAAAACCACCTTACGGCATCCTACAAATACTGCTCGTTCCGCTAAAAAGTGTGAAATAAAATAATTTTTAACAAAAAAAAAATCCGACTTCGAAATGCACTAATAAGTGTTAAATAATTTCTATTTCATTTATACCAGTATTCCACAGCTATTAATAAAATCTACTTAATCGTTAAATAGGATACTAAATACATTTCAACCTTTTCGGAGGCGGCGCCAAATTAAAAATACCCGAATATACGATCCTGCCAATAACGATTTGATTGCGGTATGGCAAACTTGGTAATTAATAAGTCGTAGGAAAACAAATTCGAAAAGTTATAGATACGGCAGAAAACATTCGTAATCGTAACGATTGATTAGTAGTTGGTAGCACTTCTGATGTACATGTATACTGCATTTCACGAGAAACCATGCTTAACATACGTAGTTCACTAGGTGTAGGGAGATATTTAATAACGTTTGTGATTCCCCTCTACAGCTTGCTTCGTACTTTCCGATCATATAAATGGTGGACAGAAATATATGACGTAGGATAATTGATATGCGATGACGACATGGTAAAGCTACACAATACAATGAAATTCCTATTATTTCTCAAAGAAAAAAATTATATGATCGTAAAGTAAGAGGCAAGCTGTAGAGGGGAATCACACACGTTATTAAAAATGTCTCTAGACCTAGTAAGCTACGCGAATTAAGTATGGTCTCTCGTGAACTGCAGTATAGTTAATCCGCAATGGGAATGTTGATTCCCGTTGAATATTGTTTACTTGAAATTATCAAATGGGTCCTTTATCATAGGTTGCCAACGCCTGAACTAGGATCTTCCTAGTAGAAGAAAAGTTTTTAATTTTGTGCCGCCTTCGAAAAGGTTGAAATGTATTTAGTATCCTATTTAACGATTAAGTAGATTTTATTAATAGCTGTGGGATACTGGTATAAATGAAATAGAAATTATTTTACACTTATTAGTGCATTTCGAAGTCGGATTTTTTTTTTGTTAAAAATTATTTTATTTGTTATGAAGTAAATAAATGATCACGAATATGTGTTGTAACGTGGTGACACACGTGCCCCCCCCCCCCCCCCGTTACAATTGCTGCGCTTTCCCCCACCCATGCGTCCACCTAACAATAACCCATAACCCTTCCCTCACCTCACCCCTTTCTCCCCGTCCACCGGTATCGGGCCGACGGAGGCGACGGACAGACCCATCGAGAATCACACTCAACAGGAGCTTCGAGGCCGGCGGCAGATCCACCCCTCCAGCAAACACGGAGCAACGAGGAATTCTCCAGAAATCATAATGAAGCGGCCCAAACTGACGCAAACGTCCACCCGGAGCCATCTGTCGCCGAGCCTGAAGACCTCAGCCCACCCGTCACCGCAGGATGTCCGTCAGCCCCATCGACCCCGATCACCGGTATATCGAAGATCGATAATCGATCCATCCCGGGACGGAAGAGGCCCCCTTCCAAACCCCATCCCCTCCCCAAAATATCCCGCGGGCATTGAGCCCTAGGCTATCATTGTGGAAAGCGTCTTAGAGTTATTGAAAAGCGATACCAGAGTAGAAAGCGATTGTAGAGTTTGCGAAAGTGAGTTTGTGTGTGAGTGTGGAACGCAAGGCGTGGTGAGCCCCTTTGATTACCATTTCTCCGATTATATTATATTGTCCGAGTATTGGCAACGGCTACCCCTGTTACGTTGCGCGGCGCGCGGGGCGAGCGCGCAACGTAAAGTGAAATGGGAATTTACTAGGAAAGAAAATTGGAAAAGATCGATTGTTAATTTTCCTTGATTTGATTGATCTTTGCGATGAGAAAGGTCTCGCTGCCACCAGCTCTGACCGCGTATGACGCGTTAACGTCCTCTACGATCAGAACAATTTTTAAAAGACGGAAATTTAGATAGAATTTATTTCCGTTGGGTTCGTCAGTGTTCTAGGTCCCATACGGGTCCCTCCTTGAAACGTTGTGTTGGCGTGCGTGGATTTGATGTAAAAATAGGCGTTGTAACTCAAAGAAATAAAGTAGACTGGATAGTGTGCAACAAATAAAAATGTAATTCAAAAACTATTGAATGTAGTACAACTGAAAATGACTATTGAGTTTAATGCTATTAATGCTTGATTATATTAATGATTACTATTAGATAAATTCAATTCAAAAACAATACTGGTTTGACAAGGGTAAAGATGCTTAACCTATTTCATATAATAATGACTATTGTTTGTCTGAAAATCGTGTAAAATATAGATTGCCTTTGATTCGCAGTTGGACTTTGAATATATTTTAATTTTAAACGTGTTATCGAATCTAGGTGTAAGACGACTTCCTCAACCAATTAATATATTAATTGAATGGAAAATTAGCGGTGTTTGGCCGCGAGGGAACGACCTGAATGGAGAAGGCCCTCACAACCCCCGAAAGGGCTTTACAGGTCGCCCCTGACAAAATATCGTAGTCTAGAAATCGTCATACACACAAAGTCGCGATAAATCAAAATTCGGAATATTAAGATAACGTACTGTTTATAATTCGGTACCTGAACGTAAAAATCGAGACGATCTAAAATGGAGAGACTCTCATAACCCGAAGGCTTAATAGATCGCCCGTTTTGCCTTGTTGAAATTCAATGATAATGCCGTGCTCGACGAATTAGTAATTGACAGGCTTACCGTGAAAATGTAGTTTATAATATATGGTAAAATCGTTGAAAAATCGCTATTGGTTCGTTGAAAGATCGCTGTTCAATCTGGAACACCAAGAGAGAGATGAGGAAATCTGTCGCACCAGCACTTGTCGCGCGCCCGATTGCCCTTTATTGCGTCACAAACAGAATCTAAACGACACGATCACAAACGATTACGATTTTTCTTGGAAAAATAGAATTATTATTAACACGAGTGAATTTAATACGGAGATACGCGATCAAACGGATTAAAATTGAAAGAGAAAAGATAGAATTTTAAGAGTATGAAGAATTAACGTGCGCGTCACTGAGTCTTTGCAAAATATTCCCGAATTTCACCCTCGCGACACTCTGCCTAATCTATAGGTCTTGCCGCGCAGCTAAATTACGCGAAGTATTATTACAACTCTATCTCTAGACGCACGGGCTCCCGTCACGACTTACTCGATTGTTCGACGAAGAGTGATCGGAATCGATCGCGATCCTGGCCGGAAGGGCCCGTCGCGAGGATGATGTCCTGCGTGGGGACATTCCGACAAATCATAGCGCGTGACGACAGCGTCGCGCGCGTCGCTATTGGTCGAAGACGCGTGCTAGCTAAATTCCTCTAGACTATGTTCCTTCTCTCTCTTGGTGTTTCATCTCTGTCTAACGGCTTTTCGGTGTTCCTACGCCGTAGATTTTTCTGGAATATTCCATTTCTCGCCTTCGATATCAGATATAACGAATATCAGCAATTATTTAAATCTGAATTAATGTTTAGACCAGAACCATTCAACAATGAAGCGAATAATTATGAATAAAATTTATATCCATTATACCATTATATATTAATAATTTGATCGATTGGCAATCGCACGATTTTGACTAGCAGTCGGCGTAAACGATTAGCATTATCGGTAATTGTTTGTTCATGAATCGCAACGTGAGTTTCGCCGGCGCGCATGTTGTAAAACATTCGATGTTTGGATGAAATTCTCGATTAGCTAACATATTCCTTGATTATTAAATCGAATATAAGTTATTTCATTAGCAGCGTAGCTAGTTCTAGAACGTTCTTGCTATTTGAAAATTACCGTTGGGTCTTGGTTTCAGGCAAATTCTCGGAATTCGATACAAAGACTTTTATTGCCCCGTTCGACCCTTCGCCCCTAAACAGTCGTCGAACGCTTGCTAACGCTTGACTGCGAGGGTTCTCATTCCTCGTTCATTCTATCGACCAAATGTTCAAATAGATAGATTAATCCGCGCTTCCACTCCAGCACTCATCTCACGCATACGATCGAATTAGGAGCCGACTGGCGCCCACGCGTGGAAAAGAGGAGAGATTCGGTTGAAATTCGAATGATAAATTGATCTCTACGCTTTTGCGCAGTTAACCTGAGGAGACCCCTATAATGCGAAGCACTGGCTAACTGCGCAGCGAACGCTGTTTATGATACCTCTCCTCTGTCGAACCCGAGTTTTTGTATAGTTCGAAATCTGTTACTACGCAGTTGAGCACGACGATAGTCTCAAGGAGGGGTAATAACTAAAGAAAAGAATTGAGAGATGTAAGGAGAATAAAGAATAGGAAAGACAAAATAGAATAATTATAGACTCAAACTCTTCCCTGTGCCTTTCCCACATGAAGAAGACTCTCATAACCCGAAGGCTTGATGAGAAAACACAGAGTCGAGGAGAAAATTGAAAAAGATGAAGTAGTAATTCGCCCTCCCCACGTCCCTTACATGAGGAGACTCCTATAACCCGAAGGCTTGATAAGGGAACGTGAGGCGGACAAATTTGCAAAATTTTCCAGACGTAACAAATCCTCCCCCCTTAAAACTATCGCCGCCCTCGGTGATATGAAAGTTGAGCACGTTGCTCACGCCACGCGTCGCAATGTGGTTAACTTAATGTAGGATCGGCGCGTAAACTCTATCGCGGATTATGTGTAGGACCAGGCTCGGCCGTACGGTTGTCCAACGACCGGCACTCGTCCCACCGACACTGAGCCTAAGCAATGCCGTTCTCCCTTGCCGACGAACTATCTCCGTTACCCCATGGAGCGTACGATCAGTTACCGCGAGGCATCCCTCCACGTCCAATATTCTCAAGCGGAGGCATCCCGTGGCAGCTCCACAAACGTCTTCGTCGTTGATTCCTTGGCTATCCCGGTCTCGTATCTCCTCCAGGCTGGCGATCATCCCCAGTGCTTGTCCGCCCACAGAAGGATGTAAGTTGTTGATTGTTAATCGCATCAGCTCTGGCAACGTTGATAGTGGCTCCAATGCGAACTGGCCGCGAATATTGGAGCAGCCGGATAGATCTAGCTCGGTGAGCCTCACCAAGTGGCTCCCGATATTGGTGACGAAAGCGTTCGCCACCCATCCGCAGAACATGGTGGTCAATGTTCTCAGCTCGACGAACACCTCTGCGACCGTGCGAGCTGTCTCCGCTGGGCCTATTTGCAATTCAATGTACTGTGGGTCGAGCATCCTGGGTGCCTCGATTTCCCATTCTTGTTCTTCGTCCGGTAAAGGCGAGAAATCGACGTCGGTGATTATCAGCTCCCTCAACGTAGCGTGCAGCGACTCGTTTTCAACAAGCGCACGTAACGGCTCCTCGGATGTGAGGGAACGGCACTGCGTAAGCTCAAGCGCGGTGAGAGAAGTCAACGCCGCGAGTGCCGCGCCCACAGGTGCCGACAGTAACCCCTCACAGCTCTTCAGTCGCAGATCACGAACTGCCGGCGATACTCGCCCCAGCGCCGCCCCCGCGAATTCCGTGGTTGACGCCACGAAAACCGCAAGGCGCGACGCGGGAGCAAGCACCGCCGAGAGCTCGGTCTCCACATTACCGAAGCTCTGCCCTACTCGAAATTCTATCAATGCCGAGGCCGCGCTCGCCAGGTCCCGCAGGGCCGCTGGACGAACGCGCGCTCCTGACAAGTCCACACAAGTTAGGAATGGACAACTACGAACCGCGATCCCTATCACCTGTGGACGCAACCCTCGCGCGATTCGCCGGTCGTCGACTCGAAGCTCGGTCACGTAAGGTCCCACGCGTTTTACCGCCCAGTAGTATGCCTCGGTGGAAATGATGTTGTGGTCCCAGCCTGCGGGCCAGCGCCAATCTTCCGTGGTGAGTGCCCGGGTACCAGCGTAGGAAGCCAGGGATCCCAAGCGCCACGCCCGACAAACGCCCTCCATGCGCGCTCGACCAGCAAAGTCCAAGTAGCGGGCAATGCGCGTAACTGCCTCAATAGGCAACGGCGGCGATGTTAGTGGTTCCCGACCTGGAGACGGAACGGCCCTGTCCCTGGGACGTAGTAATTTGGCCTCATGCCAAGGGTCGGCAAGTGCGGCCCTAACCTTGCGTTTGTGGAAAACTGGCTCGGCCTCCTTCACCCAGGCGATGGCCGCAGCTGCTAGTGCGGCTTCAGGGAAAGTAACGTAGCCATGTGTTCCCGTTGGCTTCCGGGCCACCACGGCATGCTGCGGGCGAAACTCCTTAAAGAGTTTCAATAGCTCTTTGGTCCGGGTGAACGGTGGAATTCTAGTCACAAAGACGATGCGTCCCTCGTTCTCCTCGTTAGTATTTCGGTACCGTGAAGCCATGATGTTGTATCCTAAATTATTTAAATACAATGAAAACAGCGCATAATTATGTACAAGATTTCGGATTGAATACGTGTGCTTTTAATCGGTTCGTTTCCTGTAATAAAGGTGTAAAGTATACATATATATATATAATACGCAATGCGCCAGTCGGCCCCCCCCATCATCGAGGTGTGATGTACCCCCTTCGTCGAACAATTTTATTACTAATTACGAAGGCCAACTGTGCGTGCGATCAATCTCTCTTGGCTCCCACGAACTTCAATTTGTCTATGTGTTTAACAAAAACGCTGCCTGTTTCGTCTTTCAGCACGACATTATTTTTCTCGGTAAAGTCTATTATCTCATAAGGACCACGATACCTTTTGCCAAATTTCCCCTTACGCGGTTCAACCAGGACGTATGCCACATCCCCTACCTGACCTTTAAACGGACGAGCTTTGGAATCGTAATAGATTTTCGAACGTACCTTCGCACTGTTCAAATTTTTGGATGCTATTTCGTGCATCTCGCTTAATCTTTCGTTTAGATCTCGAACGTACCCGGTGTACGTAGGCAGGTCGTCACTCGCAGGGAACGAGGTTGGTGCACGTGCACGCTTGCCAAACACCAACTCAAACGGAGTATATTTCGTTCCTTCGTGAACCGAGGTATTATATGCAAACATCGCAAATGGTACTAGCCTATCCCAATCATCAAAATCCCCTAGGTAGTGAGTAATGTAATCTACTAAGACTGCATGACTGCGTTCTAAAGAACCATTAGTCTGAGGATGGTAACCAGATGTGGTAAGGTGGTGAATACCGAACATCTGGGCTATTGCAGAAATTATCTTATTTAGAAAACTTGTCCCTCGATCGGACAAGATTAATTTCGGGGCACCAAATTGTAAGATGAGACTAGTAACTAGTGCGTGAGCGATTGTTTCAGCCTTTATATTCGGAACCGGTACCGCAATACAAAATTTTGTTAAACTATCCTGGATTGTTAAAATGTGTCTATTGCCTTCAGGAGTGGTAGGAAGAGGACCTACAGTGTCGATTGAAACCTTCGCGAAGGGTTCCGCTGGTGTATCCGTGATCACCATTGGTTCGCGAGTCTTGTGTCTCGAAATTTTTCGCGTCTGACAACTTGGACAATTCCTCACATACAATTCGATATCCCTTTTCATACTCGGCCAATAAAATCTTTCGCGTATGCGGCGGTAAGTTTTCGTTACCCCCTTATGTCCCCCAATTAGGCTGTCGTGTAATTCCGAAATGATTTTCGCTCTTAATTCCGCGGGTGGTATTTGTACACGGCCGTAACATAAGGTAATCTGAATATCGGTGTCCCGGAATGTTTCCCGTAAGATTCTAGATAGTGTGTGATGCGGTAACGTTTCAGTTAGATCGTCTACCCTCGAAATTCGGAATGATTTTACCTTTAATTCGAGTAATTTCTGTTTTAATTTTTGCAAGACAGCAAGTAACCTGTTAGTTGGCAGGTCATCGGTTGCATTGTCCTTTGCAACAATACTGAAAACCCGATATTTACCGCATTCGCAAACGAGAATATTCCCCAATTTCAATTCCGCATCCGTGAATTTAGTAAGGTCAATTACACCGAGATCCGTTAATAACTTACTCGTTGGCGTAAGAAATCTATCCCTACTTATGAAATGTATATAGTTGTCTCGACAGTAAGTGAGGTTTTCGGGCGCGAAATGTACAACCTTCGCAGGTTTGATTTCCCGGTCTTCGGAAACGTCTATGCTGGATGTATCAGTTAAAACATCGAAATCAATCGTGATTGGTGGTGTTAGCTTTGACACAGAAGGTTTCTCTGGTACTATTTCAGGGTTTGGATTAATCATGGATGGTCTGCGCGGTGTCGACAATGCTATGGGTGGAGTAGACGGTAAACTAGTAGGTAATTGGGATTGGTGAATTGGTTTGTAGACAACAGTATCAGAAAAATTTTTTGTTAGTTTGCTTAATCCATCTAACTTTTGATGCAAATCATCATCGTCGGTAGCCTCGTCTTCTCCGGTTTGACCCTGTTCTTCACGGTCGGATTGAATGTCAAAATACTCTTGACTCGCGTTACTCGAGAATGGTGTTCTAAATACCTCTTCATCCGGCGGGGAGCCTCCGAGACCTGGGGTCTGAGGAACTCCTATAACTCGGCTACCCGAGCTGAGCCCCAAGCTCGGAAGGACACTCCGCCTACGGATGAAGATCGGCGGTTCCGACTCAACGCTGGAATCCGAACTTGACGAGCCAATTGAGCTATTAGACGAAGCCGACGTAGGTGTATTAGATGTAATTACAATAGATGGTTTCTGTAACGATTGTGATAAGGTCACCGGTTGATCAGCTGATCGTTGCCTAGTTCGCGTCGCGATAGCATCCGGATCTATTATTCTCGGTTTTGGATTCGATTTAGTCCCCGGTGGACGACCTCGCCCCCTGCGAACAACGTCTGCCGGTGGTTCGGAGTCGGACGAGCGCGGTGACCCGGTTACAGGCATCAAGTTTGCCGCTCGTGCCGTACGACGCGTTTTCCTAGTTTTTATCGATTCAGAAACGCGCAAAAATCGTTCTATTAGTTTTATCACAGAGCACGGTTCGCGCTGCGTTTCATCGTCCGAAGATGTTAACGTGAAGTCATCCGAACTATTTGCATTCGCTTCGATGACCGGATTTCGCGACAAAGCATCCGCGTTGACATTGAGTTTTCCGGCCTTATGTACGAAATCATATTCGTAATCCCGAAGCTTTAATCGCCACCGGACCAAACGCTGTCCAGGATCTTTAATAGAGTTAATCCAACGCAATGGCTCATGGTCGCTGACCAAGGTGAACTTTCGGCCATACAAATACGGTCTGAAATGTAAGATGGAATATAAAACTGCGAGACATTCTTTTTCCGTCGTGAAATAATTTCGTTCCGGTTTCGTCAATGTGCGCGAGAGATAAGCGACAGGTAAATCATGTCCGTCGACTTGTTGACTCAAAACTGCTCCGATAGCATAATCTGACGCGTCGGTGGTAAGCGTGAACGGTTTTTCGAAATTTGGATACTGCAAAACTGGAGCTTTGCACAATGCTTTTCTTAACGCGACAAAACTACGCTTTTGCTCTTTACCCCAGATAAATTCAGCATTTTTCTTTAACAGATCGGACAAGGGTTTTGATAATTCCGCGAAGTTACGAATAAATCGACGATAGTAACCGGCTAGGCCCAAGAATTGGCGTATGTGCTTCGCGTTCCTCGGTCGCGGGAAGTTCTTAACCGCGCTTATTTTCTTCGGATCAGGGCGTACTCCTTTCCGACCTATAATGTGCCCGAGGTACGCGACTTCCGTTCTTAGGAATTCGCATTTGTCCGGCTGGAGAGTCAATCCGGCATCGGCTAGGCGCGTAAAAAGACGCCGAACCTTTTTGCCATGTTCCTCCAGCGTACGCGCGAAAATGACGATATCATCCAAATACACGAACAATTCTGTACCTTGTAAACCGCGAAGTGTGCTATTCATTAACCGTTGGAATGTTGCCGGTGCATTTTTCAACCCTTCGGGCATCCTCACGTATTCATAGTGCCCGGTCGGCGTGCTAAAGGCCGTTTTATGCCGATCTTTCGGATCGGTTTCGATTTGTTGGAAACCGCTAGCGAGATCAAAGACTGAAAAGTACTGGGCACTGCCAATAAGATCTAAGATCTCGGTCATATTTGGCAGTGGGTATGCATCACCGATGGTTTTCTCGTTCAGCTTTCGGAAATCGATAACCATTCTCCACCTGGGATTGCCCTTAGAATCTGGTTTCTTAGGGACAATCCACAGGGGAGAATTATACGGAGAGTTAGATGGAACAATGATGCCGCTCTCTAATTTCGTTAATATTTGGCGCTCGATTTCTTCTTTATGTATGGGTGGAAACCGATACTGACGCGTGTTTATCGGGATTTCATCTACCGTAGGTATGTTATGCTTAATAAACGTTGTAGCTTCCAATTTATCCGTAGGAAGATGAAATCGTTCCGGATATTCTTCAACAATTTCCTCGACATGTCTACGTTCTTCTGAGTTTAAGTGCTCTAACCGTAATTTGTCCATTACCACCGAGACTCGATCTAAAGAATTCGCGTTTGGTGTTCCGCGATCCGAACCCGACGACTCGTCCGACTCCTCAGGAAAGCAATGATAGTCGAACGGTAGCAGTTCTTGTGGAGGTACCACTAGCTCGAGGTCGCGTTCTAGTGTGTTAATAGCTAAAACGTGGCACACGCCCTGGTCGTTCACCGATACGGCAGCCTCGCCGACAAACAGTCCGCCCGCCGTCTCCAATAAGGGCAAGTACCCTTCTTTCAGGACGTTATTAACCACGTCAATCGCGATCGATTGTTTGGTACGCGCTTTTATAGTATAAGTCCGCGGTTCTAGCATTTTGCGATCAGAGAAATCCAAAGATTTTCCGTCTACAAATCGATACGGTCTAATTGGGTCAGTTCGAGTGACCAAGGTATTGTGGGCGAACGAGATCTCTGCCTGTTCTTGACGCAGATATTCTTGACCGAGGATACCGTCCGTTCTTAGCGGAAAATTTGATCTTACTACATGGAAGCGCACGGGTTTCCCCTGTATATGCAAAACAGAAGTACCCATAGTCTGATCTTTTTGCGGGGTTATCCCAGATATTATTGTCGCTTCATGCGTTGCAATTTGTACGTTATTACGTAATAAGTTAAACTTGATTAAATTAATTTCCGCGCCCGTATCAACGAGGAAGTTAGCGGACCCATCCTCTAAGTCTTCCGACGGAATTTTAACGATCGGGGTGTCGCGTTTCGTCTCGATTGCTAGAATTTTTCCTGAAATTTTACTTTCGCGTTTAAGTGACGCTCGGCCGGCTTTTGACTCGTCGTCGCGTCGGCACGGCGAGTCCTGTCGAAGTTTAAACGTTCCTCCATCGCAATTGAGGGTGGAGACGGAGATCGACGGGACGAGGTGGAAGGTCCCGCTACTAGCCGCTCCAAAGATGGAGAGCGCGGTCTATAATCGCCTCGAGTTCGCGAAGCTTCAACCCGTGGTATTTCCGGACTCGGCGAACGCGACGGAACGTTTGGTCGCGTGTACGATGGACTCCTACAAGTGCAACTTTTACAATGGATTGACCGGCGTGGAGACGCATCTCGCGATTCGGTCTCAAAAGCTCTGACAGGGCTCGGAGCCCGATTAATTTCCCTAGTCGGAGGTCTCATTGGCGAATACGATCCCGACGGATGGGACTCGTTTCTTACCGGAGAGTAAGAATCGAACCGTGGATAGCGTCCAGCAAAACTTCTATCAGGGCTATAATGCTCATATCGCGGTCTATATTCGCGATCATATTCGCGATGATAACCCGATTCGTATTCCGACAGCCGCGAGTCGCGTGACGGTCCAGGTCTGTTCCGATACCGATGTTGTATTTGATCCGCGATCTCTACCGCTTCTGACAACGTTTTTGGTACTCGAGCATCTACCGCTTTCGCGAGTTCATCCGGTAGCCCCCAGATAAAAGATTCCAAGGCCGTGGCTCGGATTGGGTCCATCAGATGAGCGTAATTGCTACCGGACCTGACTTTAATTAAATCCTCGATTCCGACGAGCAGGGCCCTAATTCTATCGTGAAACGCGTAAGCCGACTCATCGCGTTTCATACGGATGTTCACGATCTGTTGATAATAATCGTTAAAGGTTTTCTCGGGCGTAAATCGTTTTTTCAGGTGTTTGATTAAATCTGCGAGTACGAGAAATCTCATTCCTTGAAGGCTATCGCGCGCCTCCCCCCTTAATCTCGAAATCACGAGGCGAAGGAAGACCGATCTACTCGCCATTGGTAAACTCTCAGAGTGATATTGTATTTCCGAGATGAAATCCCTCAAACGAATGTTACGACCGTCAAAAATTGGTACATAGTGGGCGGCCTGCTGTACAG
This sequence comes from Osmia bicornis bicornis, assembly GCF_907164935.1. Lineage (NCBI taxonomy): Eukaryota > Metazoa > Arthropoda > Insecta > Hymenoptera > Megachilidae > Osmia > Osmia bicornis. Next base: position 1,288,597 of record NW_025791124.1, read on the forward strand.
CGAAGCTTTCGAGTACCGTAGTCGAAAGATCGCCGTCGTCATCGCGAACCGTCTGCGAGGTGCTTCCGCTAGCACCCGCGTTAGTCGGCGTATCAGGCATATTGCGAATTTCAAATTTCAATTTCAAATTTCAAAATATATCAAACAATTAAATGCACACAAGTAATATCATAAATTGCACACAATAATCAAATAGTAATGGCACAACGTATTCAAAACGAAAATATGCGATAATTGTTCGTTCCGATAAGCAGATAGAAAATCACAAAATAAATTAATAGAAACACAAAAATGAATAACAAAACACAAAATAAATAGAAATAAATAAATAATTTAAATAATAAATGAAACTATAATTGACAGAATTTAGCGGATTACCAATTTTAGATCAATTTTGAAGGCGAATAATTATCAACAATTACACAAAAATATAAGTACATATATCAAACACAATAAATATTCGCAATTTGCAATAATATGTTAATTTTCCGGCGCAATAAGCGACAAATGTGGCAAAAGGGGTGTCCAATATACGAAAAATATCCCGATTTCGCCTCAATTGCAAATCAAAGGTTATTAAGAAATTTGATAAGATAATATTTTTAATAATGAAAAATACAACCAACACGCAAATTTCACTGATCGAACACTGAAGTATCCCACCGCTGCCACCAAAAATTTGTTACGTTGCGCGGCGCGCGGGGCGAGCGCGCAACGTAAAGTGAAATGGGAATTTACTAGGAAGGAAAATTGGAAAAGATCGATTGTTAATTTTCCTTGATTTGATTGATCTTTGCGATGAGAAAGGTCTCGCTGCCACCAGCTCTGACCGCGTATGACGCGTTAACGTCCACTACGATCAGAACAATTTTTAAAAGACGGAAATTTAGATGGGAATTTATTTCCGTTGGGTCCGTCAGTGTTCTAGGTCCCATACGGGTCCCTCCTTGAAACGTTGTGTTGGGGTGCGTGGATTTTGATGTAAAAAAAAAATAGGCGTTGTAACTCAAAGAAATAAAATAGACTGGATAGTGTGCAACAAATAAAAATGTAATTCAAAAAAAAAGAAACTATTGAAAGTAGTACAACTGAAAATGACTATTGAATTTAATTCTATTAATGCTTGATAATATTAATGATTACTATTAGATAAGTTCAATTCAAAAACAATACTGGTTTGACAAGGGTAAAGATGCTTAACCTATTTCATATAATAATGACTATTGTTTGTCTGAAAATCGCGTAAAATATAGATTGCCTTTGATTCGCAGTTGGACTTTGAATATATTTTAATTTTAAACGTGTTATCGAATCTAGGTGTAAGACGACTTCCTCAACCAATTAATATATTAATTGAATGGAAAATTAGCGGTGTTTGGCCGCGAGGGAACGACCTGAATGGAGAAGGCCCTCACAACCCCCGAAAGGGCTTTACAGGTCGCCCCTGACAAAATATCGTAGTCTAGAAATCGTCATACACACAAAGTCGCGATAAATCAAAATTCGGAATATTAAGATAACGTACTGTTTATAATTCGGTACCTGAACGTAAAAATCGAGACGATCTAAAATGGAGAGACTCTCATAACCCGAAGGCTTAATAGATCGCCCGTTTTGCCTTGTTGAAATTCAATGATAATGCCGTGCTCGACGAATTAGTAATTGACAGGCTTACCGTGAAAATGTAGTTTATAATATATGGTAAAATCGTTGAAAAATCGCTATTGGTTCGTTGAAAGATCGCTGTTGAATCTGGAACACCAAGAGAGAGATGAGGAAATCTGTCGCACCAGCACTTATTGCGCGCCCGATTGCCCTTTATTGCGTCACAAACAGAATCTAAACGACACGATCACAAACGATTACGATTTTTCTTGGAAAAATAGAATTATTATTAACACGAGTGAATTTAATACGGAGATACGCGATCAAACGGATTAAAATGGAAAGAGAAAAGATAGAATTTTAAGAGTATGAAGAATTAACGTGCGCGTCACTGAGTCTTTGCAAAATATTCCCGAATTTCACCCTCGCGACACTCTGCCTAATCTATAGGTCTTGCCGCGCAGCTAAATTACGCGAAGTATTATTACAACTCTATCTCTAGACGCACGGGCTCCCGTCACGACTTACTCGATTGTTCGACGAAGAGTGATCGGAATCGATCGCGATCCTGGCCGGAAGGGCCCGTCGCGAGGATGATGTCCTGCGTGGGGACATTCCGACAAATCATAGCGCGTGACGACAGCGTCGCGCGCGTCGCTATTGGTCGAAGACGCGTGCTAGCTAAATTCCTCTAGACTATGTTCCTTCTCTCTCTTGGTGTTCCATCTCTGTCTAACGGCTTTTCGGTGTTCCTACGCCGTAGATTTTTCTGGAATATTCCATTTCTCGCCTTCGATATCAGATATAACGAATATCAGCAATTATTTAAATCTGAATTAATGTTTAGACCAGAACCATTCAACAATGGAGCGAATAATTATGAATAAAATTTATATCCATTATACCATTATATATTAATAATTTGATCGATTGGCAATCGCACGATTTTGACTAGCAGTCGGCGTAAACGATTAGCATTATCGGTAATTGTTTGTTCATGAATCGCAACGTGAGTTTCGCCGGCGCGCATGTTGTAAAACATTCGATGTTTGGATGAAATTCTCGATTAGCTAACATATTCCTTGATTATTAAATCGAATATAAGTTATTTCATTAGCAGCGTAGCTAGTTCTAGAACGTTCTTGCTATTTGAAAATTACCGTTGGGTCTTGGTTTCAGGCAAATTCTCGGAATTCGATACAAAGACTTTTATTGCCCCGTTCGACCCTTCGCCCCTAAACAGTCGTCGAACGCTTGCTAACGCTTGACTGCGAGGGTTCTCATTCCTCGTTCATTCTATCAACCAAATGTTCAAATAGATAGATTAATCCGCGCTTCCACTCCAGCACTCATCTCACGCATACGATCGAATTAGGAGCCGACTGGCGCCCACGCGTGGAAAAGAGGAGAGATTCGGTTGAAATTCGAATGATAAATTGATCTCTACGCTTTTGCGCAGTTAACCTGAGGAGACCCCTATAATGCGAAGCACTGGCTAACTGCGCAGCGTACGCTGTTTATGATACCTCTCCTCTGTCGAACCCGAGTTTTTGTATAGTTCGAAATCTGTTACTACGCAGTTGAGCACGACGATAGACTCAAGGAGGGATAATAACTAAAGAAAAGAATTGAGAGATGTAAGGAAAATAAAGAATAGAAAAGACAAAATAGAATAATTATAGACTCAAACTCTTCCCTGTGCCTTTCCCACATGAAGAAGACTCTCATAACCCGAATGCTTGATGAGAAAACACAGAGTCGAGGAGAAAATTGAAAAAGATGAAGTAGTAATTCGCCCTCCCCACGTCCCTTACATGAGGAGACTCCTATAACCCGAAGGCTTGATAAGGGAACGTGAGGCGGACAAATTTGCAAAATTTTCCAGACGTAACATTCATTATTCATTATTCATTATTCATTATTCATTGTTCATTGTTCATTGTTCATTGTTCATTGTTCATTGTTCATTGTTCATTGTTCATTGTTCATTGTTCATTGTTCATTGTTCATTGTTCATTGTTCATTGTTCATTGTTCATTGTTCATTGTTCATTGTTCATTGTTCATTGTTCATTGTTCATTGTTCATTGTTCATTGTTCATTGTTCATTGTTCATTGTTCATTGTTCATTGTTCATTGTTCATTGTTCATTGTTCATTGTTCATTGTTCATTGTTCATTGTTCATTGTTCATTGTTCATTGTTCATTGTTCATTGTTCATTGTTCATTGTTCATTGTTCATTGTTCATTGTTCATTGTTCATTGTTCATTGTTCATTGTTCATTGTTCATTGTTCATTGTTCATTGTTCATTGTTCATTGTTCATTGTTCATTGTTCATTGTTCATTGTTCATTGTTCATTGTTCATTGTTCATTGTTCATTGTTCATTGTTCATTGTTCATTGTTCATTGTTCATTGTTCATTGTTCATTGTTCATTGTTCATTGTTCATTGTTCATTGTTCATTGTTCATTGTTCATTGTTCATTGTTCATTGTTCATTGTTCATTGTTCATTGTTCATTGTTCATTGTTCATTGTTCATTGTTCATTGTTCATTGTTCATTGTTCATTGTTCATTGTTCATTGTTCATTGTTCATTGTTCATTGTTCATTGTTCATTGTTCATTGTTCATTGTTCATTGTTCATTGTTCATTGTTCATTGTTCATTGTTCATTGTTCATTGTTCATTGTTCATTGTTCATTGTTCATTGTTCATTGTTCATTGTTCATTGTTCATTGTTCATTGTTCATTGTTCATTGTTCATTGTTCATTGTTCATTGTCATTGTTCATTGTTCATTGTTCATTGTTCATTGTTCATTGTTCATTGTTCATTGTTCATTGTTCATTGTTCATTGTTCATTGTTCATTGTTCATTGTTCATTGTTCATTGTTCATTGTTCATTGTTCATTGTTCATTGTTCATTGTTCATTGTTCATTGTTCATTGTCCATTGTCCATTGTCCATTGTCCATTGTCCATTGTCCATTGTCCATTGTCCATTGTCCATTGTCCATTGTCCATTGTCCATTGTCCATTGTCCATTGTCCATTGTCCATTGTCCATTGTCCATTGTCCATTGTCCATTGTCCATTGTCCATTGTCCATTGTCCATTGTCCATTGTCCATTGTCCATTGTCCATTGTCCATTGTCCATTGTCCATTGTCCATTGTCCATTATTCATTATTCATTATTCATTATTCATTATTCATTATTCATTATTCATTATTCGTTATTCGTTATTCGTTATTCGTTATTCGTTATTCGTTATTCGTTATTCGTTATTCGTTATTCATTATCCATTATCCATTATCCATTATCCATTATCCATTATCCATTATCCATTATCCATTATCCATTATTCATTATTCATTATTCATTATTCATTATTCATTATTCATTATTCATTATTCATTATTCATTATTCATTATTCATTATTCATTATTCATTATTCATTATTCATTATTCATTATTCATTATTCATTATTCATTATTCATTATTCATTATTCATTATTCATTATTCATATTCATTATTCATTATTCATTATCTTATTTATTTATTGTTTATTATTTACCATTTATTAGTTATATTATTCTTCCTTCCCGATATCATAGGCCTTATAGGCAAGAGGAACTTGATCCATCCATCGTATCATGACTATGATTGGTGAGAGGAACTTGGCCCACCCTTCATATCACTGAAGTGGATGGGCCGGGGAACTTGGTCAACATTTACACGAAGTGTTTTGGTTTGGATCTGTTACTACGCAGTTGAGCACGGCGATAGTTTCAAGGAGGGGTAACAACTAAGAAAAGAATTGAGAAATGTAAGAGAATAAAGGATAGAAAAGACAAAATTGAATAATTATAAGCTCAAACTCTTCCCTGTGCATTTCCCACATGAAGAAGACTCTCACAACCCGAAGGCTTGATAAGAGAACGTGAGGTGGACAAATTTGTAAAATTTTCCAGACGTGACACATTCATTCCGATTAATTAAAGTTAATTGATTTCATTTGATTTACTTGTTGCATTTTATTTTATTTATTTTATACATCATTTGTAATCGGTTGTTTAACTGCATTGGCATAACGTGTTATAATTTATAAGTTATTTTAATGGTTTGGTTGAGTAGAGTAATGAAGCTGATAATAATTATGGTTTATATCCTGTGGTTGGAATTCACTTCTTGTATTTTATTCAATTTTATTCTGTTTTATATTACATTGCATTACATTATTTTACATTATGTTGGTTATGTTGGCTTACGTTCACAATTTACACCTTATTTATTTACTTATTTAATTATTTATTTACTTATTTTCTTTACTTTTAATTGCTGCACTGTTCAGTCATCCAGTCATTCATTCTTTCATTTATTCATTCATTTCCAATTGTATTAAGTTAATTGAATTGATTGATTTAGCTTATTCTAGTTTTCATGATGGTATAAGGTATTGTTGATAGTAGTATTAACATTCATGGTTTGCTTTCATTCAGTTATTTCTATTTCATTCTTATTTGTGCTATGCTTATTGCTACTACTTATTTTACTATCGCCTTCTTGATCTGTCGTCTGCTATACGTCCCTGGGTAGTTTATCTAATTTGATTTGTTCATTGCATCTCTCTGTGGTGCTGATATCCCTTTCATGACGGCGTGACAGTGTAGTGTTTCTGTAAGAACTTTAACTTTAATTTTCATGCCATTAAGATGTGCTTTTCCTGTTATTCTATTGTATGTTATTACAATTATTACCGTACCTTCTTTCCTTTCCTTCTTTTTTTTCTTTTGTGCTGGCAATCGAACTCCGTTAACTGGTAATCTTGTTCTTATTCTTAATAAGCCTTATGCTGGTCTTGTATTCCTTTGACACTCTTGTGTTTTGACACATGAGGGTTATATCTCTTTAAATTTTGTCACCCGTCATCTTTGAATTTGGCTATTCTATGGTTTAAATAATCTATGGTTACATTATTGTTGGAATTCACTTCACTGTATCTTATTCTATTTTATTTTTCACTACATTACATTCGGTTGGTTAGGGTTGCTTACACATTACACTTATATTTTCTTTATTTCTTAATTTCTTAATTTCTTTTACTGCTCATTCGCATTCATTATTCATTCACTATTCATTTATTATGATTGATTAGAGTTAATGGATTTGATTTATATTAATTTTATTCTTCTCTCTGTATTGATATGTCACGTCCTGTGACGCATTTCTCAGAAACCTTTCACGATCCAAATTCATCGTTTCTCAATTCTGAGTGAGCAGTTTATTTGGGCCGGCATATTATGAAAATGCTGACTATTACGCTTTACATTTTCTTAATTTCTTATTTCTACAACTGTTTTGCTCGCATTCAGTATTTATGCAGTGTTTATTCATTTTGATTGATTAAAGTTAATGGATTTGACTTATTTTGATTTTATTCTTCTTTCTGTACAGGGTGTAAAAAAATTAAATGTCACGAACCATATGGGGTGATTCTACACCTCTGGATTGGTGGAGATCTGGCAAAGAAAGCGACCGCAAAATTGACCTTCACCCCTAATTTCAAGGTCAAATTGTTTTATTGGCCTATCGTATAGTGCTCATCGAGGAGATAAAAAGTCTGAAAGGAACCATGTGCCGGAAATCAACCCTTCCCCTAGAAAAAGCCGTCAAAGTTTCCCTATACGTTAATGCATATAACGTTGAGACGTTCGGTACCCCTCTCCAGTGACCTTGGCGCGTCAGTCTCGCGTATTGCTCGAATTTCATGGTATAGGACAAATCTTGAATTTCAATCACAATGCCTGCATATAGGAAGGGTAAATTCTAACAGAGCATATTTAAAAAGACAAAATAACTACTGCGTTTAAATGAAAATAAAAATGAATTTAATCGAAACATTCGCAATATAATATAATATGATACAAGTATGATAAGTAATATAATATATAAATAACAATAATAAAAGTAATACAATAATGATAAAAATATAATATAAAATAATAATATATAACATAAGATACTAATATTAAGATAATAATAATAATAAGTAATATAATAATAAATATAATAAGATAATAAATATATGATGCCGTCCTTTGCGTAATAATTAACTGATGTACTAACTGCGTAACTGCGATGTGTTAACGAACTGTCAAATGATAAAACTAAACATTTATCTTGCGTTTATATTCGAAATGCAAAACTTCAGTCAATTAAATTCATTTTTATTTTCTTTTACACGCAGTAGCTCTTTTGTCTTTTTATCCGACTTCGAAAAGGAGGAGGATACTCAATACGATCAGTATATATATATATTTTTTTTTAATTATTATTTTTTTCCCCTGGCTTTGATCACCGATTACTCCGAGATGAATGGACCAACCGGAATGAAATCTTTCGCGTCTTGTAGGGTATGCCTTCCGATTGGTCTCGTTATAAAAACATTTCGCATTTTTTTATTCCGAACGGTTTTTATTGCCAAAGAACGTATTATTTCATGTACGTGGGGTGTATGTTCACCGATTATTCTGAGACGGATGGACCAATCGGAATGAAACTTTTTGCATCTTGTACAGTACAACTCCTTATTGGTCCCGTAAAAACAATATTTTGCATTTTTTTATTCCTAACGCCTTTTTTTCTAAATATACGTTCGCTGATTACTCCGAGACGGATGGACCAATCGTAGTGAAACTTTGTGCATCTTGCAGAGTATAACTCCCCATTGGTCCCGTAAAAAAATATTTTGCATCTCTTCGCTGCCAAGGATTATTATTGCAAAAAACAGGAAGTTTCTAATCTCAACATAGGTTGATTTCAATTACCTTTTAATATATTGTCGGGGGCATGATGCTGAAAAACTTTTTTATTATGCATAATCAACTGAAAGCTTTACTTTCCGAGATATTCGTGAGAAACTATTGTTACTACTACATTGAATTCTACGTATGCCTACGTGTATTCTACCGCCTACTCTGGTGGTGTATGGATCAGAATGCAATCGCTTATCTCTAGTGTTTCTATACACATACCGCGTCGACCAAAAACCAGTATACAGGTAGTAGTTGTTCTATGCGGATTCTAAATCACTGGCGTCAGCATTGTTTGTAATTTGACACCACACCGTCAGCAGAAATATGATACCCCCCACCCCAACAACATCCACCCCTCTCCCCACCCTATGACCTTGAACTGAAATTTGACACCACCGTCAGCAGAAATATGATCCCCCCCTCTCCCTCCCCCGCCCCATAACCACCGCCCTCAGCAGAAATAACCACCCTGTGACAACCTCCGCCCTATAACCACCCCCTCAGCAGAAATACCCACCCTATGACAACCCCCGCCCTATAACCACCCCCTCAGCAGAAATACCCACCCCATAACCACCCCCTCAGCAGAAATACCCACCCTATGACAACCCCCGCCCTTTAACCACCCCCTCAGCAGAAATACCCACCCTATGACAACCCCCGCCCTTTAACCACCCCCTCAGTTGAAATACCCACCCTATGACAACCCCCACCCCATAGCTATCCCCACAGGAGAAATATCCCCCCCCCGACCTTGAACTGAAAGTTGACACTATCAGCAAAAATATGATACCCCCCCCCCCCCCCCCCCTGACCTTGAACTATTTTTGTCTTATCGAAAGACGACACAAGGCCCCAGCCACTTTTCTACGTCTTGAAAATGAGATTTTTTGTTGGCGCAGCAAATCTGACGCTGCAATTCGCGACTATAGAAGGTAGAGGTTTTGCTCATGACCTTGAACGAATTTTTCTACGTCTTGGAAATGCGGTTTTTTGTTGACGCTGCAGAGTGAACAGCAATTAAACACTTTCGTCAATGACAGCCCCACTTTAATGAAATGGGAGAAAATTTTGCAATGTGTGTCATATGTAGTTTGACAATTAGAAGTGCAAGGCTACTTAACGCGTTTGTGGAAAAGAGAAATGGAGGCCATGTTACTGCAAGAACTCGAACGCATCACCGAATTATTGGCGCAGCGGGCGATAAACATCAATACTGAAGATGAGCGTTGTGATTGCTTGATGCAATGTGACCAGTGCATCGAATTGATAGACGAACGATTACAAATGGGAGACGTTTTATCAGTCGAAGGATGGCGAGATATAGAAGCATACAAAGAAAGAATCGACGCCTTGCGTAGGATACTGTATCGTGACAATGATCATCCTAGTGGTCAACAGGCAATATTACTAAACGAACTTGCTTGTATAGAACAACTTTTGACACAACGTATTGCAGTCATAAGTAGTAACGACGACCGAAACGTATGTCTGGTGCAATGCAATCAATGCATTGATTTAATGATAGAGCGAGTGCAACTCGAAAAGGACTTATCAACTGGTTTGAAAAATAGTTTAACAGCCAGGATAGCGAGATTTAAATCGTTAAGAGCAGAGTTACACGGATCTGTAAAAATAGGCGAAGGTCAAAGGAGAACAGATGCTGAATCACGTGCATCATCATCTCTTATCTGGGAGAATGTAGAATCAGCTTTCCATAACCGGATAACTGCAGGAATTATAATCAACACCGAGCATATTGAACCACGAAACTTTTTGGAAGATGCTAGAAAAATAGTATTCCAACGTCTAGCGGAAGTTTTTCTAAATCATTCATGCATAAAAGTGAATACGGTGTTGTATGGGGAGTTTACCGCTAATAATAAAACTGATGTGAAAAGTTTCAGTGTAAGAAATAAACAATTATTTTCTACATCAAACTTGAACGATTGGTATGACAAATACGTTGTGAACTCAACTTTAACACTGATGGAAGAATTTCAGGAACGGGACAGTGGTTGGGCAATATCGAAAATTCTGCATTTGCTGTTAACTATCAATAAATGCAGTCCGATGCATGCTGGTTGTTACACAGACATACCAAAAACAATCAAGGACAGAAGAGCGGTAGTAAATGTGACAGTTGACGATGATACGTGTTTTGTCAGATCGATAGTTGCAGCATTATATCCCGTCCATGTGAATGCAAATCGACCATCGTCGTATCCCAACTATGACACCGTTTTAAATTTGGAGGGCATCGCATTTCCAATAACCCTTAATCAAATACCAAAATTTGAGCGCCAAAACGATGTTTCGATAAACGTTTATTTCTGGGACTTGAATGTGAAAAGGTGCGCTCCGCTCCAACTCACCACCAACAAAAGATTTCGTCACGTTAACCTGCTGATGCTTGAAACGCCCAACCGTAATGTGCGTCACTTTGCATGGATTAAAAATCTTTCCCGGCTTGTTCCAAACCAGCTCAGTGCACATAAGGGTAAAACTTATATTTGTGACAGGTTTGTATCACGCCATTACGATCTATTTTAGTGTATGCGTTTGTTCTTTTTGTACTAATGCAGTTACTTTGTTTATATGCAGATGCCTTCACTACTTTTATGCGGAAGAAAAGTTATTGAAATATACGGAGGACTGCATGAAGATGAACGATTGCGCAATCATTCTACCATCGAGTGAAGATAAAATAATAAAGTTTGATAATTTTTGTCACCGAGAACGTCATCCATTCATCGTGTACGCCGATTTCGAAAGCATGCTTAAGAAGGTTAACAGCAATCAAGGACACTGCAATGCATACCAGCAACACGAAGCATAGAGTGTGGGATATTATTTTCACTGTTCATCCAACGCATCGGTGTGCGAGTATCGCGCGTATACGGGGTCCTGACTGTGCTGAATGGTTCGTGAATGAACTTGAGAGCCTTGTAAGAAAAATTGCACCATTATTTAATACGATTATGCCCATGACAAATTTGACGGGTGATGAAAGAGAAAATTATATGAATGCAATGCATTGTTATATTTGCGAAAAACCGTTCGACATCGACGAAACAAAAGTTCGAGATCATTGCCATTTCACTGGTCGTTACCGAGGACCTGCTCATCAGGGGTGTAATTTAAATTATAAAAATAAACGTTTTATACCAATAGTGTTTCATAACTTATCGGGATACGATGCCCATTTTGTAATAAAAGAATTGGTAACGATTATCGAAGGCTCGACATCAGTCTTGCCAATTACAAAAGAAAAATATATTTCATTTTCAACGAATCTAAAACGTTACAAAATTTCGCTTCGATTTATAGATTCATTCAAATTTTTAAATTCAAGTTTAGATAAATTGAGTTCATATCTAGGGAAAGACGATATGACGATTTTACGGTCACAATTTAATTTTTTGAACGAGATAAGATTCGATTTGCTTACACGAAAAGGCATCTTTCCATACGATTATGTTACCGACTACATGAAACTGAGCGAGACGACATTGCCGACATGTGACAAATTTTATAATCAACTAAGCGACTGTGCCGTTTCACAGCAGGATTATGACCACGCGATAAAAGTCTGGCACAGTTTTAATATAAAAACACTTGGCGAATACAGCGATTTATATCTAAAAACAGACGTTTTATTATTGGCCGACATTTTTGAAAATTTTCGTGGCAGCTGTTTGAGAAGTTACAAATTGGATCCTGCATATTACTATACTTTACCCGGTTTTACGTGGGATGCAATGCTGAAGCACACGCGTATCGAATTAGAATTATTGACGGATATCGATATGCTACTTTTCATAGAGCGCGGCATACGTGGTGGTTTAAGTCAATGTTCTAATCGATACGCAAAGGCCAATAATAAATACATGGACTCATACAATTCCGAAGAACCATCGCGATATTTAGTTTATTTCGACGTTAATAATTTGTATGGATGGGCAATGTCGCAGTACCTACCTTACGGCGAGTTTAAGTGGTTAGACGATAATGAAATTAAAACTTTTAACATTCATGCGATATCCGAAAATTCGGACATTGGATATATTTTGGAAGTCGATTTGAAATACCCGCTAGAATTACACGATAACCATGCAGATTTACCTTTTTGTCCAATACGCGAGAAGCCTCCTAATGCCAAACACGAGAAACTACTCGCTACATTTCAGGATAAGCAACGTTACATCATCCATTACCGCAATCTTCAACAATGCTTAAATCATGGTTTAAAAGTTTCTGTAATTCATCGCGTTTTAGAATTTAAACAATCTCCATGGCTTCGCGAATACATTAATTTAAACACGCAACTTAGAACTGCGGCTAAAAATGATTTTGAAAAGAATTGATTTAAATTAATGAATAATGCAGTCTTTGGCAAAACTATGGAGAACGTTAGAAATCATGTAGATGTTAAATTAGTTACAAAATGGGATGGTAGATACGGGGCCGAGGCCCTGATATCAAAACCAAATTTTCATAGCAGATCAATATTTTCGGAATATTTGGTCGCAATAGAAATGCGAAAGTTGGCAATTAAATTTGCAAAACCCATTTATGTTGGTATGTGTATTCTGGATATATCAAAAACATGTTTGTACGAATTCCATCATGATTATATTGGGCCGAAATTTAAACATCTTTGTAAAATATTATACACAGACACAGACAGTCTTATATACGAACTGGAATGTGATGACATATACGATGTAATGAAACGCGATATACATCGGTTTGACACGAGCGACTATACCGAGGACAATGTTTACAGTATGCCACGAGTAAATAAAAAAGTACCGGGATTAATGAAGGATGAAAATAATGGGTGTATAATGACTGAGTTTGTCGAACTTCGGTCGAAAATGTATGCTTTGCGCTTAGAGGGCAAACGGGACACGAAAAAAGTGAAGGGTGTCAAAAGTAACGTAGTTAGGAAAACTATTTCCTTCGATGATTATATACGTTGCTTGTATGAACGTTTAGAAGTGCATCGTGAACAGAGATGTATTCGTTCAAAATTGCACAATGTATATTCTATATGTGAAGAAAAGAAGGTGCTTAGTCCTTACGATGATAAACGATTCATAATTCCACAATCCACAAGAACATTGCCTTGGGGGCATTATAAAATAAATAATTATTCCTAAAAACATAATTTATTCTTTGCTCCACGAGTAAAATATTAATTTCCAAGTATCTTTATAAGCTTGTAGGGTTTCGAGTTCATGCAAACCTTGCAACTTCATGAGAGAGAGAAAGGGACTGGAGTTTTTACTTATCTCAGGTCTTAGAGTTTGGAGGGAGATGTTTTCACAGTGCTTTATAAACCCAAGCGTGTTCGTTTTATTCATTATTTTCTGTTCAACATGACGGTCCCAAGGTTAGAATCTTTATCATTCTTGGCGATTGTCAAACATTATCGTAAGTAATCTTCAACAATTACCCAAATTTTATTTATTTTTAACTAATTGTTTTCGTCTTAACAGCCATAGTTATGCCGGTCTTTGAAATTGCGCCGGCGGAGGATGCCGCGCGACTGCCTGCAAAGTGCCGCGAGCGGCAGGAGTGGCGGCGCGAGTATGAAGCGCGGTGGGCGGTTACTTGGACGGAGGTCGATCTGTTCGACCTCCGATATTTGTTCGGAGAAGAAATCGATGTAAGTTGCCTGTCCGATTTTATTTTGATTTATTAGATTTTTACTGCGTATTAATGTATATTTTATCTGTTATAGCCGGACTGGTGGTAGCCGCCTACATTTATATTTTTTTGTTTTTTACTTATTATATTATATATTATTTAACTTAAAATATAAAATATCTATAACCGTTATTAGTGTAATTTATTCTGTACCACACCCTTCCCCATACTCCATTAATGTAATATGAAAGTAAAAAAGTATATAATCGTTATTAATGTAATTTATTTTGCCCAACCCTTCCCAATAATCATACTTCATATCCTTATATTTCTTCTGTGCGTCTGTATGTGACTGAACTCCTCCTAAACGGCTGAACCGATTTTGATGAAATTTTTTTGTGTGTTCAAGTTGACTCGAGAATGGTTTAGATTCACAATTCGGTCCACTACATAATGTGTTTCTAATTAATTTTTTATTTATAATTTGTTGTTGATCTTGGAATGTTTTCCATGCGTGGGGAAGGGCGTGGCAAAAAAATACTTTGATTTCATCTTTACTATATATTTTATTAAAGGAAGTATGGGAAAGAGTGCGACAAAAAATAAATTACATTAATATTGGATATTCTTGTACTTTATTATTATTATTCATTTTTTTTTTTAATTTTTCCTCCTATCACCAATCCGGCTATAACAGATAAAATAAAACATACATTAATACATAGTAAAAAAAATCAAATAAAACAAAAACGTGCAAGTAACTCACATCAAGCTCCTCGCAGAACAATTGCCGCAAATCAAATGCGGCGTCCGCCCATATCTTTTCAGTGTTCCGTCGCCTCTCCGCCCGCTCCTGTCGAACATTTCGGAGGTCTTTCTTCCTTACAAATCCTAAACTCCTTAAGGTAGCGGCTGTTAACAAAAACGAATTAAAAATAAATAAAATTTACACGCTAAAAGTAATTATTGAAAAAACTACTTACGCTGAGAGGCGATGAACGCCTGCAGAGCAAGGAATTGGTTGTTTGTGAAGTTCATTTTGAATAACGAAAACGCTGCGCTGATACGCTTATAAAGCAAACAAGGGAAACATCTCCCTCCATTTCTAACAATGAAAACCGCCAACACAATCTGAGATTAATCTGCCGGGTATCTTACATGTTGTAACGACTCGGAATCGGCATGAAATTAAAAGGTTTGCAAGAACTCGAAACCCTGCATGCGTATAAAGATACTTGGAAATGCATGGCCAGCGAACACGTGCGAGTCAGTAAATACAAAGCCTTCATGTATTCGCAGCTTCGCCCGCTCTCATAAATAAAAACTTCAAGAATTTGAAGTAATAATTGTTGTATTATTTTTTGGTGATCAATCTCTAGTATTTCAGAAAAGTAGGTATTGCTGCCTGCAGAAACAGTAGAAAAGCGGCGACCCATACTACATAATGCGTACGTTGCCACGATCGCACACGAATAAGCAGAATTCAATGCGATAGTTTCCACAGTTTATTAAAATAATATAGCCCATGTCACTCCAGAGAAGGCATGGAAGCTACTGTTAAAATTTGGTATCAATCGGGCAAGTAGTTTTTGAAATTTTTCTGTACATACAAACGCTGTCTCTTTATATATAATAGTACTAGCTGCGTTACCCGGCTCTGCCCGGGAATTTTAATCAACTATTATTATCCCTACTTCCTTATTCCTATCCGTATTTCCCTGCCCTTATCCCTACTAATATATAAAAGTGAAAATGTCTGATCGTTTGTTCCTCTTCACGTTTAAATGGCTACACGGATTTTAATGAAATTTGCACTATTGGACTGATTATTCGTTTAAGATGGACATAGGCTATGTCATATTGCGATTTGCCCTTCCCCCCTACTTCATTAATGTAATATGAAAGTAAAATTGCAAAACCGTTAATGCGATATGAAAATAAAATTATTCAATCGTTATTCTTTGCAATGTTCAAGTTTTTGCGAACCGTGCAATTTCATGAGAGAGAGAGAGGTGCCCGACTCGGAGTTCTTGCAAATTTGCAATTTCGCGAGATGCTGAAAGTCTAGTGTTTGGATGTATTAGGATTGGAGGGGATATTTTCTCGGTGCTTTATAAACCGATGAGTTTTCATTATCCGCTATTCAGTCCGCTATTCATTTCGCATTAATCAGTTTACGATGGCTACCGTTCCACGACTTGAACTACTTGCCTTTAGGGCACTTACTGAACAGTATTGTAAGTAGTCTTTAACGATTACTTGTCTTGGTGTGTTAATTTTATTTTAACTAGTTGTTTGTTAAAAGCTGAAAGGTTAGGATTAGTGCCAATAAAAAGATTCATCGAAGTGCGCCGGAAGCGAGCAGACCATCGGTTCAGCCAGATGTTAATGTGGGCCGAAGGTTGGAATCCGAATCATGAAGGTTATATAACTGTACATTTGCCATTGCGCCCTTTGGAAGCGTTACAATTTGCCGAAGCGCTTCTTTTTTTTTTCCTTTAATTCCTTTTCCCCGTTTATATGGTGCAAGGTAAAGTCCATGTCCTTCCATAACACGATTGTGCCGTTTCACTTCCTCTAATGTTTTCCGTGCTGCAGATGCATCGTTGACTGCCTTGGCGATACCTGCTGCACCGCCAGCCACCGTGCCCAAAGCTGAAAGGCCTGCAAAAATAGGTACAAGTGCTGGAAGAAATCCCCCACGTTTTGCAACTGGAAGTTTGCGCGACTTCGTCTTCTTCTTCTTGTTACTTTTCCGCGGTGCCATTACTTTCTTCTTTGGCTAACTCTTTGGCTAGCAATATTCCAACAACGCGCGCAGACAAAAGTATTTTCCAATCTGGAGCGAATTCTTTTTGTGCTAATTCGAAGATCAAATGTACATATGCACATCATACGACTATCGTATAGGAAGTGAAATTTTTCCTGGGATGTTTGGGTTTATATAGGTAGAGAGAGAAGTTGCAAATGATGCAATACATTATGATTTATTAAAGTATAATTTCTAACATAATTTGTAACATAATCCTTTTTTCTCTGTTAAGATGCTGCTGATGCAGCTGTTATTATTGCCTGAATACCTAAAGCTACTAATTCGCAATCGATAATTGAATTTGGATCATAAATATCAGTTTCTTTGATATGCTGCACAACCTCTGCATGCACTTTTACATCTCCGTATCCCCGAACTAATGCAACAAACTCTTTAAATTTTTGTTCCACCGAATACAGTTTATCATATAATGCATTATGCATTTCAATTATACAATCATTTAAAATTACCATTTTCTCAAATGTTTTTTTCATCATGCACATACATATATCATTGTTAATCAATTTAATTACTTTTGCGCCATATAGCACTCCAAATTCAACACTTATATCATTAAAATTAATATTGTCGCGTGTATCTTTTGAATCGTCAAAGAAGCTGCATACGTTGTCCGCTTCGGCTACAATCAGCGATAACAACGTAACTATGCTCAGCTCTAGGCGGTAGTTTCGGCTGTCTGATAATATGAGTTGTGGGTAGAAATTGTCGCCAAGTATATTTATGCCGATTTCCAAATGCTTTGTACAAGAATCCGTCAATGGATATTTTCGACCCAAAATTCGACATGATAATTGTGGTGCGATTCTAGAACAAATAAATACCGTTTAAATATGTTATTGGAACAAATAAATACCAGCATCGTTAAATGAAATGTGTTTCGAACACTTACTTCACGTCGTCCTGATGTTTTGTCATTTTTTTGCGTGCCTCTTCTTCTTGAGTAGAACTTGCGGGGCGCTTCCTTTGGCAAAAAAACTCTTTGAAACTTTGAGAATACATATTTCACTTTTCACAATACAATCTCGCGAACGATGCGCTTGCGGTGATGGTCAATTTGGTTTTGCGTATGTTTGAAACTTTAGCAAACCCCCTACCTTCTATAGTCACGAATTGCAGTGTCAGATTTGCTGCGTCAACAAAAAACTCATTTCCAAGACGTAGAAAAAATCATTTTCAAGACGTAGAAAAAGTGACCTTCCGATAAGAACAAACAGTTCAAGGTCATGGAGGGTGGGGGTAGGGTGTTATATTTCTGCTGACGATGTCAAATTTCAGTTCAAGGTTATGGGGTGGGGGGTTGTCATGGGGTTGGGGTGTCAAGTTTCAGTTCAAGGTCAGGACGTATCATATTTCTGCTGACGGTGACTTCAAATTTTAGTTCAAGGTCATGGGGTGGGATGGAGGGTGGGGTGGGGGTTGTCGAGGACGTATCATATTTCTGCTGACGGTGGTGTCAAATTTCAGTTCAAGGTCATGGGGGTGGGGGTGGGGTATCCGGAGGTTGGGAAGGGGTGGGGTTGTCGGGGGGGGGGGGTTTTCTGCTGACGGTGGTGTCAAATTTCAGTTCAAGGTCATAGGGTGGGGAGAGGGGTGGATATTGTCGGGGTGGGGCGGTATCATATTTCTGCTAACGGTGGTGTCAAATTTCAGTTCAAGGTCATAGGGTGGGGAGAGGGGTGGATATTGTCGGGGTGGGGGGTATCATATTTCTGCTGACGGTGTGGTGTCAAATTACAAAAAATGCTGCCGCCAGTGATTTAGAATCCGCATAGAACAACTACTGCCGCCTATCGATGGGGCAGACAGATATAGCCCTCATGCAAGAACCTTGGATCTGCAAGGAACGTGTAGGGGGGCTCAAAACGGGATGTGGCTCACTCTATTATGATACCACATCCAAAAGACCCAGGGCTTGCATCTTCGTCAAAAAGAAGATAGTGGCCCTGAAATTCAATGAATTCTGTAGTTAAGGTAAAACTTAGCCTCGGAAGGAATCTGTCAGAGCTGGTCGTCTGCTTGGCGTACCATCCGTACGACTCAGTGGACCCTCCGCCTACGAGGGAACTCAGAGTACTGATTGACCACTGTGCTACCAACGGTCTGCACCTGGTGATAGGCTGTGGCGCAAACTCGCACCACACCGTATGGGGCAGCACCAATATCAATGAAAGGGGCACAGCGCTGCTGGAGTACCTTACCGCTACGGGATTAGAGATCCTCAACGCAGGCTCCGCTCCCACCTTTGTTACCACCCGTAGACAAGAGGTAATGGAGTTGATCTGGGGCTCCGCAAAGGTGACACAGGTTGTTAAAGACTGGCAAGTTCGAAACGAGGTGACACTCTCAGACCACCGCCTTATTACATTCAATTTGAAAGGGGAAAGGGAAGACAGTCCTGGGAAGGTTTACTGGAATTCTAAAGCCACCAACTGGGCACTCTACAAAGAGGGACTGGCTGGCAGACTGAAGGGGCACCGTCAACGCCCCAGGACCATAGGGAAGATTGAGCGGGCGGTGGAGCATCTAAGCTCTGTCATCACTCAGGCCTATGAAGCAGCCTGCCCTACCAAAACCAGGAACAGCAGTAAAAGGGTCCCCTGGTGGAACAGAGAACTGGACAAGGCCGGAGGGGAAGGCCGCAAACTGCTGAACAAAGCCATGAAGGCCAACACGGAACCAGCCTGGCACAACTATAGAAGGTGACCTTCCGATAAGAACAAACAGTTCAAGGTCATGGAGGGTGGGGGTAGGGTGTTATATTTCTGCTAACGATGTCAAATTTCAGTTCAAGGTTATGGGGTGGGGGGTTGTCATGGGGTTGGGGTGTCAAATTTCAGTTCAAGGTCAGGACGTATCATATTTCTGCTGACGGTGGCTTCAAATTTTAGTTTAAGGTCATGGGGTGGGGAGAGGGGTGGATATTGTCGGGGTGGGGGGTATCATATTTCTGCTGACGGTGTGGTGTCAAATTACAAAAAATGCTGACGCCAGTGATTTAGAATCCGCATAGAACAACTACTACAGGTAGGTCTCGATTAATGCTAGTTCACATAGTGCGATATTCGGTTTAGTGAGAATTTTAAAATGATACCAGGTCGCATTTAATGCGAACAAAAATTCAGTTATTGCGAGGTTTGCGAGGCTTTTTTCGATCCAGACATGGATCGAAGTATGGAAGTTAACAGAGAATCTACATAATGTCTGGTCATTTTACGAAATGCCCACATTGAACACATTGCCCGTAATACCTTTCACATCTAATAGCAGATATTTCTACGATGATCCCACTTGCAAACATTTATGGTATTCGTTATTGTTAATAACTATTGTTGTTGTAATTATCCAATACGAACGGTAAACCACCTTAAGCCGGGTATCCACCAGTATCAAACGCCCGTATCGTGTCACCGTTCCGAACTCTTTCGAATAGGCAGACGTTGCCTCGTTGCATGCTGCGGCGCGGACAACGTTTCTTCGTTTCTTGATATAAACGGTTACGCAATAGGACTGGGCCACTACAGGCGAGGAGTTTCGTATTGCTGCGTGGCGTTCCAAAGGAACGGAGGCAACGGACTGATCCGAAAAATTTGTCAATTCTTTGCCGTTCCATCGAAGGAAAAGTTCATGCGTTTGCACTTGACATAGCGTTTCGTGCCGTCACTTGGGTTTCAATTCATTTGAAATCTTGCGGTATTATTGGATTCATTTCAAAATCGATGAAATTATTTATGAACTTAATCTAATTTAATTTAGACAAATTTTATCGTCTAAATATATTTAAACAGATCAATTATCTTCGGTGATACGCTGTACATAAAACAGCAATGTTAATAATCACCTGTGTCATTATTGAAAAAGGACAACGTTAATTTTGCAGAGATTTTTCTGTTGCCGAGTATCGAAAGTTCTATTGAGCTGTGATACGAAGGTGAAAGAACGGGCCGATCCAAAAATTGTCGGTTTTTTGCCTTTCAAAGGATAGGTTCGGAGACCACTTGAAACGTAAAAACAACATACCCAGGCGAAGGCCCGAAATGCTATGTCAAGTGTAAACATGACACTTGAGGAACGAGATAATATGATCTGGAATCGGATATATCAGTGAGATAATACTAATGCAACGACTGAACTTTGTTATTTTTCATTTTTTTCTTATAAAAATGTTACCAAGATATTTCTGACGTTTCTCTGATTAAAATGATACCAAGTACGATATGGTTTGGACAATTCTTATTTATAATAGTATTTCCTACAGTGTGATTCTCTTGCTACGGAAGACAAAAGCCGTGCCGCACAATGGAACCCCTGCTGTTTGGAAAATTGGAAATGATTTTTATTACATCTGAAAGTTACAGGAGGAATTTGAGGAGTCGGTTTATAACTTAGGAACATAAAATAGGGAAAAAATATGTTATTATGCCAGGGTTGCGAGTTTACTTAATCCGTTTATTACTGGAAGAGGTCATCGTTTATTACCCTTGTTGCTTTCATCGGACTGGTACTACCTGTGTATCCCTAGTCCACGCGGACTAGGAGGTATCTTCGCGTTTGCAAAACGCAACCAATCAGAAAAATTACAAATTTACCCCCGACGACGAATTTCAACCAATACAGGAACTGGAAGTTGCTACACCAAAACCCCCACCACGATTAGGAACTTATATATTTCCCATCAATACGGAAAAAGATTAGTTGTCGTTTAGACTGCGCTGATCATGGATTTTACGAAAGCAGAAATTCTCACGTTAATTGAAATATATCGATCCAAGAGTGTGTTGTGGGACCCTACAAATTGCGATTATTTTAATAAATTAAAAAAAGAAGATGCGTGGGAGGAATTAAGCGGAGAAATAAACAAATCGAAAGCAGCTTGAAAAAAAAGGAGAATACCTCCTCGCTGGTTTGAGGAGGGAAAAATTAAAAATGAAAAGAAGTGTTGGCACCGGAAAGGGTAAGTACTTTTTATTATACATTCATGAATGGAAAGTTAGAAATATTTGGTACTGTATACAGTATTGCATATCAGAAAACAGTGCGGCTCAATTTAACTTTCTATCCTTATTTTGTTTTGTCACGTCCTGTGACGAATTCTTTAAACCGCTATTTCGCCACCCAAATTCTTTAAACTTATATTTCGCTATACAGATTCTTTAAACTTATATTTCGCGATACAAATTCTTTGAACTTCTATTGCACCATCCAAATTCATCGCTCCGCAAAAAAATTCTGAGTGAACAACTCAGCCGGGTCGTCGTACGGCGAGAACGCTGACGATCCGGACGAGGTGGTTCACCCGAATTGCCAAATCAAAAGTCGACCTCATTAATCAATATATAATAACGCGACCAAGCCGCCCGCGTTCAGACCAATTATAGTACAGAAACAGTATCAGATCAAAATTTCGTGCATAAACAGTCCAGATCAATTATAGTACAGAACCTGTATAAATTAGTGCAGACTCAAAAGTCATCGTGACCCGATCACTTCCGTAAAAATTCGTTCAGAATCGACCAGTCCGTTAACGCGAATCCGGATTTAATTCTAACACGCGTACAAAATCCGCAAAATACGACTCTGCTACGGGACCCAGAGACCCGACAGAGCAACTCGTCATTTGTAAAACACGCGCAAGT
The DNA here is from genome assembly GCF_907164935.1 of Osmia bicornis bicornis. Lineage (NCBI taxonomy): Eukaryota > Metazoa > Arthropoda > Insecta > Hymenoptera > Megachilidae > Osmia > Osmia bicornis. Next base: position 1,311,142 of record NW_025791124.1, read on the forward strand.
TAAGAATTGTACGTAAAACCAATAAACATTTGTTGTGCTCGGAAGTGTGTGAACTTCAATTAAACGTCTACCCTACTGTCTCTAATCACCAGGACGACTCATTTCTACAGGTATCCTCGCCCAGCGAAAGGTAAGTAAGAACCTCTACCTAACTAACAACTTAGATTAAATCATACAAAAAAGTAAGCGGAGAACTCAGTGAGAGGGAGAACTTCGCGACATTACAGTTTATAGGAACACAGGAAGTATATAAAAGCCAATGGTTTGCATTCGAGAGTATGCAATTCCTATGGGACAAAAATAAATGTAGGAGAACATTAAATACGGTACGCAAACCTTCAATTATTTTGTTATTTTTTCCACAATCCAAAGCATACTAAGCATACTTTATTAGCAACAAATTAGAAAGAATACTTGTTTTCAGATGGAAGATGAAGTTGAAATTGTAAGTCCAGAGGCGGTAGAGGGTGAGGTGGAAGAACAATTATACATGGGACAAAATTCAGAAATGCTTGAGGGAGAACCTGGCCCCAGTACGAGCACCCCATTGCGCTCAACACGAACGGTTGCCGCGAAAAGGCGGCATACAGATAAAGAGGATCGTTTGGAGAGAGCATTTCAGATTTTGGAACCAGCGTCTGATCCACCACCTGACGAATCGCAACATTTTGCAAATTTTGTTGCAGCGAAACTGAGAAAGCTTAACAATTATGACAGGGTCCATATTGAAGCACGAATAATGCAATTATTTGTAGAAATTGAACGTACATGTCCAGATAATATATAAAATATATATATATATATATTATTATAATATTAAATAGCATTCATTCCTTTCTCTTCCCTGTCTCTGTGACCTAACACTTTATTTACACTCAATACGGAAAATGAAGACATACAGTAGGTGATCAAACTATTAGAGCCACATTGACATTTATTACTATTAATAAATATTTCCACAAATTTTAGATGAGGTTTCAAAGCGAGGTTGTAGACAATCAGCATGGTTATTGTATTCATTTTCAGTTACATAATTAAATGTAAAATAAAATAAAAACAAGTTTAACTTACACACTAGTTTATTTGAGTGAACCTTACGCACTAAAGAAATATAAAAGTATAAAAAATTAAATGTTTAAAATATATTTGGAGATTATATGTTTCCCGTCATATGGGGAAACGCAAATCTCTTCATTCAATGTAATATTTGAAAAAGATATTTCTGCCCATTCACTTTCGCATCACTTCCGGGTTAAATGTAAGTTAAGTAAAAAAGTGTCGTTGGTCAAGAGTAGTTACTAATATAGTTCTCGAGGTAGAAATGGGGTCATTTAGTCGTATACGAGGTGTGTTGGTATAGACAACCGACCATAATAGCGGAGCGTCCTTTTTCAGCTTATTGTAACGCCAATTTTCAATTCATCATACTTCTGAACGGGAAACTTCAGAGAATATGAACACATTTTTTTCAAAATTTAAATAAAAATAACCTCGATGGCCGATATACAATGCGTAAAAGTAAACACGAACATAGATTCAGAAAATGTTAGTAAAAATGTTTATTTCATTTCTTTTTCTTTGTACAAAAGGAATACTTTGTAAATACAATTAATTTTTGTTAGGTTGTATTTAGTGATGAAAATAAATTACACAAATAAGACAATTACATAAATATGTTAGAAAATTAAATTTGAATATAGTCAAACATCGATAGTACGCCAAATCGAATTTTGGATATAAAGGTGGAAAACCAATACATTATGAAGTTTTATTTACAAACGCACTAAAACAATTTGTTATTTACAATTTATTTACACACTACGAATTACTATTCTAAAAAACAGGGGGTTATATATTTATTATATTACATTACATTATAATATTTAAATAAAAACTATGCGCAGTCTTCCTGCCAAGGTACCCTTCCTTCCGCCAAAAAATAATGTGCCAGTTCCTCTCGTACTTGTAACAACGCGGAAGTTGTTCTCCGCGGAACTCCTCGCAAGGGCAAAAGCGCTCCCATTTCGTTGCCCTGTTCCCTCCAATTACCTGCTCTGAAAGAGCCTTCCTCTTCGTTATCCATCGTTCCAGGAGGAGTATAAAGTCGAGAAGAATCTGGCCTTTGTCGTAAAAAATTGTGCAATACTGTTGTTGTTAAAACAACAACAGAAGCTTTTTCCGGCGATAAAAGCATCGGTTTCCTTAATATGCGGAAGACTGCGGCCAATATGCCGAAGGCGTTTTCAACAACCCTTCGGGCCCGGCATACTCGATAATTAAATATACGTTGCTGCGATCCTTTCGTAAAATATCCAGAGTAACATTTCAGGAGGTGTTCTGAAATGGGGAAGGCTTCGTCTCCTAAGAAAAAGAAAGGAATTGGTGTTTCCCTTCCTTCTAACCGAATAGCCGCTGGGATATTTAATTTCTTCTCCTCCATGGCCCGATGTAGAGAAGAATTATTAAATACACCTCCGTCTGAAATTCTTCCTTGGCAGCCAACGTCTACAAATAAAAAATTATAATTAGCATCTACAACACTCAAAAGGACAACACTAAACAATCCCTTATAATTAATATAGTCACTTCCGCTGTGTTTTGGCGATTGAATACTTATGTGTTTCCCATCAATGCTGCCGATGCAGTGGGGGAAATTCCAGGTGTCATTGTATTGCTGTGCGATTTTTAGCCATTCCGTTCCAGTTTTTGGAATCTGTAAAAAGACACAAGTTTTGTTTTCTATTTTCACGTTTGTGCTGTTCGGAAAAATGAATTATAGTTCACTTACTTGAATATACGATTTCAGTGCCTTCGTAATGGCTTCACAGACCTCCGGAACAATTTTGCCAATACTTTGCTTAGATATTTTAAACAAATATTGTAAACTTGTAAACGAATCGCCTGTTGCCAAAAACCGGAGCGTCACAGCTAATCGTTTCTGCGCCGTAATGGCTTTTCTATACTTTGTATCCTGCCGCATAATTTCCGGTCCAATTCTGTTTAAAAGAAATTCAAAATCTGTTGGGTGCATCCGCATGAAATTCTTATATAACCCACTGACACTTTGAAATTTAAGATCTAACAACAACGCGGATGCACTATATTTTTCTCTACGTCGAAGAAAGTTAGAAATCCACCAATGGGGTGGATTTCTTTCAGGTTTCTCCAACGCATAATGCAATGTGATGTACGCAAGAGCTTTCCTTTTACGCGAATTCATTCTCGTATACTTAGTAAAATAGAATAAATGTGTTGAAACTAGGAAATGCTTCTACTGCTGTTTTTGAAACAACATTGATCTTTTTCCGTATTGATGAGAAATATATAACTTCCTAATCGTGGTGGGGGTTTCGGTGTAGAAACTTCCAGTTCCTGTATTGGTTGAAATTCGTCGTCGGGGGTAAATTTGTAATTATTCTGATTGGTTGCGTTTTGCAAACGCGAAGGTACCTCCTAGTCCGCGTGGACTAGGAGTACACAGGTAGTACCAGTCCGATGAAAGCAACAAGGGTAATAAACGATGACCTCTTCGAGTAATAAACGGATTAAGTGAATTCGAACCCCTGGTATAATAACATATTTTTCCCCTATTTTATTTCTATAAGTTATAAACCGATTCCCAAAATTCCTCTTTTAACTTGCAGATGTAATAAAAGTTGTACAGTACTAATTGTAAGCGACGGACTCCTACAATAAAGAAACAGCATGCAGCAAATCGAAACTTCTCGCCTATAGGAGTTTATTCCAAGACACGAAGAACTATTGTCCGAGCCGTAGCACGCCGTTGCATGCAACGAGGCAACGTCTGCCTATTCAAAAGGGTTCGGAACGGTGATACGATACGGGTGTTTGATACTGGTGGATACCCGGCTTTACGGCATCCTACAAATACTGCTCGTTCCGCTAAAAAGTGTGAAATAAAATAATTTTTCACAAAAAAAAAATCCGACTTCGAAATACACTAATAAGTGTTAAATAATTTCTATTTCATTTATACCAGTATTCCACAGCTATTAATAAAATCTACTTAATCGTTAAATAGGATACTAAATACATTTCAACCTTTTCGAAGGCGGCGCAAAATTAAAAATACCCGAATATACGATCCTGCCAATAACGATTTGATTGCGGTATGGCAAACTTGGTAATTAATAAGTCGTAGGAAAACAAATTCGAAAAGTTATAGATACGGCAGAAAACATTCGTAATCGTAACGATTTATCAGTAGTTGGTAGCACTTCTGATGTACATGTATACTGCATTTCACGAGAAACCATGCTTAACTTGCGCAGTTCACTAGGTGTAGGGAGATATTTAATAACGTTTGTGATTCCCCTCTATAGCTTGCTTCGTACTTTCCGATCATATAAATGGTGGACAGAAATATATGACGTACGATAACTGATAAGCGATGATGACATGGTAAAGCTACACAATACAATGAAATTCCTATTATTTCTCAAAGAAAAAAATTATATGATCGTAAAGTAAAAGCCAAGCTGTAGAGGGGAATCACACACGTTGTTAAAAATGTCCCTAGACCTAGTAAGGTGCGCGAATTAAGTATGGTCTCTCGTGAACTGCAGTATAGTTAATCCGCAATGGAAATGTTGATTCCCGTTGAATATTGTTTACTTGAAATTATCAAATGGGTCATTTATCGTAGGTTGCCAACGCCTGAACTAGGATCTTCCTAGTAGAAGAAAAGTTTTTAATTTTGCGCCGCCTCCGAAAAGGTTGAAATGTATTTAGTATCCTATTTAACGATTAAGTAGATTTCATTAATAGCTGTGGGATACTGGTATAAATGAAATAGAAATTATTTTACACTTATTAGTGCATTTCGAAGTCGGATTTTTTTTTTGTTAAAAATTATTTTATTAAATATGCTGTAAGTTAATATGCTGCTAGAGTCTTTATTTTACAAACTACAGAAAGATGGACTAATGTTCACAATATTTTAACGTGATTGCTACAGCGAAAAACTATCGACTGGCCCGTTCGTTGTAACGGGAAAGAATGCCCTCCTCATCGGAAAACGCAAGGGCCTCTTTTCCACGTCAAGGTTAAACCCTCCATCGTCCTTTGTTCGCTATCTGCATTTTCTGTTTAGGATACGTTGACGTAGCATATCCTTTCCAGATGTCCTCAAGCGCAGGAACGAACAAACAGGGCGGGCCGTGGTACCCAGAAAACGTTTTTAGTCTTACATTCGTCCATCCTGACAAGCAGTCTGTCCTCAGACTTGTGATCTAAACATAAATATTTTCAGTTAGTATCAATCGTAACTTATTAACACATTTCTTGTAGATCAAATTAAATAAACTTATCCGTGTTCGTGAGTTCGTCCTCGACTTTCGAGGTCGAGATCTTCGTCTTTTCATTCGTAGATCCCTGAACCATATTATTTCTTTTTCGTGTTCAGTTGTCATTGAACGGTTCGTTTATTTCCAGGGACCCCATCTTACTGCTCCTTTTTTTTTTTTTTTTGGTTTTGTTTTTATGCTTGTGCTCCTAGCAAAGATGTCCGGCTTACTGAATGCGGTTTCGTTGTATCTGCCCAATTCTGGCTGATACCTGCTGTGCGGTAGCACCGTTGTGCTTCCTACACACGTTCCGTTTAGTCGCCTAAGCGACGCACCGTCGCACGTCCTTAGGTCGACCGTTCGTGGTTGTAACGTGGTGGTGCCGTCGCACCCCCCACGCTCGTATTTGTAGGGTGGCAGTGCCGTTGCACCTCCCGTACATACTTTGAACATCGCCCAAGCAACACGCCGTTGCATGTTCTTGGGTCGACCGTTCGGTACCGTTGTACCCTTCTAACGCTTTTGTTCGGCCCACCTAGACCAAACATCGTTGATGGATTCATTATCCATCAATCTAACCCTTCCATCAAAGGGTTAGACTAGTGACTATCCTCTTGAATAACGATCCACGGTTTCATGTGATCGGCAGCGGCCACTGTCCGTGTTCGTCTAACTCCCTCTCGCAAGTCTTCCACCTCGTATCGGTCGTTTAGAAGAACTCTACATACTCGGAAAGGACCTTTAAACTTTGGGAATAATTTGCGACTGGTTCCCGTCGCAGGCTCACTGGTAATCTGTATCAGTACCAAGTCGCCCTGGTTATACTTCCTGGCTTCTCGTCTCGCCTTATCGTACCGTTCCTTCTGTTTTTGCTGTTCTGTCGTGATGTGATCTGATATTCTACCCCGTAACTCCGTCAGATCCATTCGTTCTATCTCGTTCTGAATTTCGTTCAATATGCGTGCTTCGGCCGCGCATTTTACATTACACCCTATTAACGCCTGCATCGGTGTCGTATCAATGCTTTTGTTATGCATCGTATTTAGGGCAATCTGTACCTTCTTTACCTCCACGTCCCATTTTGTTGGGTCTTTACCGGCAGCTGTTGTCGCCAATGCGTTTACAATAGTCTTATTATACCTCTCGCACTGACCGTTGGCTCTAGGTGTTGGTACCGCGTTCAGCACGTGCTTTATTCCGTATGCAGTGCAAAACTCCTCAAAGGTCTGCGATGTGAATGCCGTCTCTCTATCGCTTATTATGCGCGTCGGTGAACCAAATAAATGAACCAGATCCATCAAAACCTTAATCGTGTGACGTGTTTTTTGGGTTTTCACTGGTTCTATAACTGTAAATTTCGTAAATCCGTCTACCAGGACTAATAAATATCGGTTATGCTTGGCGCTTGTTTCGAACGGTCCCACATGGTCAACGTGGACTGTATGAAAGGGAATTGGGACCTTCTCGAAAATGTTCAATTTGCACTGCCTTTTCCCGGATGTATTCTTATAATATGCACAATTTTTATGCTGTCACGTATTTTGTTACGAACCGGCGCTTACCTGCGAACCAGTAGTTTCTTCTGATCCTTTCTATCGTCTTTTCGGCACTCAAATCGTCCCGCATCGTCGTGACACAATCTGCAAATCTGCATGCGAGCATTCCGTGGCACCACCCACGCTGTCGTCCGATCCGTCAGTCGTCTGTGGATCCTTCCACTTTTTAGTACGTACTCCTTAAAATACTGCTTCGTCTCGTCGGTCTTTTGCTTGCTTTCAAGCACTCGTATCCGTTGTAACTGCTCGTCTTGTAACTGAGCTGATAATAACCAATCTGCTTCCGTCAAGTCGATTTGACTGATTTCCAATATTGGCGCGGGATTCGGACTTAGTGCATCTACATGCGCCATTCATGGTCCAGCTCGGTACTCTATATCGAAAGTAAAATCTTGTACCTCCAACCACCATCTACCTATACATGGTAACAAGTCTTTTTTTGAAAAAAGTCGTCCGTAGAGCATTGCAGTTGGTTACAACTTTAAATTTTAACCCTAATAGGTATACTCTAAAATAACGTAACGCCAATACTACCGCCATAGTCTCTAATTCGTAAGAATGATAACATCTCTGGTCCATCGTAGTCTGCTTGCTCTAATAGGCTACTACAACCATTTCTTTATTCGCTTTCCTCTGCATCAACATCGCTCCCACTCCCATCGAACTTGCATCAGTATGCAGTTCGGTTTCTTTTGCTAGATCGAATATTGCTAATATTGGTCGTGTCGTGGGTCTTGTTTTGACCGTGTTAAACGCGTTTCTTTGTTGCTCTGACCATTGCCATGTTGCATTCTTTCGGGTTAGTCGCGTCAGTGGTTCGACTATGGTAGCGAAGTTTCTCACAAATTTTCTGAAGTAACTTGCCAACCCTAAAAATCGTCGAACCTGCTTTATTGTCTGTGGCGCTTCCATATGTACCACCGCTTCAATTTTTCGTTGTCCCGGTCGCACACCGTTCTCGCTAATTTCTCTTCCTAAGTACTCTATGGTGGTTTGGAAAAATGAACATTTGCTCAACCTCAACGTTAAATTGTGTTTTCGTAACACGGTCAATACCTGTCGCAAACGGTCAAAACCCTCTTCCACTGTCCTAGATGGGATAATAATGTCATCTATGTAAGGGATCGCTATGCCGTCCTGTAATGGCTCTAGGATTTTATTGATCATTCTTTGAAATACTGCCGGCGCGTTAGCCAAACCGAAGGGCATTCTCACGAATTCATAATGACCTTCCGGAGTAACGAAAGCTGTTTTGGCAATTGACTCCTCGGCGACGGGTATTTGGTAATAACCGCTGGCTAGATCTAACCCGGTGAAATAACGGTTACCCCCTAACTTATCTATTTGATCCTCAATCAACGGTAAAGGATACTTATCTTTTACCGTAATCGCGTTTAACTTGCGGTACTCGATGCACATTCGGTAATCGTTGGTTTTTTTTTTACCAGCAGTATCGGGCTGGCATACGGAGAACTCGACTCGCGAATGATCTTATTGTCTAGCATTCTCGAATCATTTCTCTCACGATTTTCTTGCTCGGTTTCTGCTAAACGATACGGTCGATTAGACTACTGGTCGGAAGGTCATACATTTAATTACTATCGACGCTACGTTCGTTTTTCCGAGTTCCCGCATCGATGACGAAATGCAATCCCGAAACTCTTCCAACAACTCTTCACATTTCCGTCTTTGACTTTCATCAGGTTCCCGTAATTTATATCTTTTCACCGCTAGAACTTCGCAGAGGTTTGACGCTCTGAATCTCCTCCCCGTCGTTACATTTATGGGGTGTTTGTTTATTATCAATCTTGCCCGCGGTTTCAGCATTATTATACACTCCTGGTCTAAAAAATCACGACCAATAATAATATCCAATACTAGCTGTTCGTCTGTCACAACCAGCGCGTTTACCGTGTTTGAAGCGTCCATTACTTTCAACGTTACGCAAGTATCCTATCGGTGTACATATTTGACCCGCAAACCCTTTCAGAATCGTCTCCGAGTTGTGGTTATCGGCAGTCAAATTTGCTCGACACTGATGCTCGTACTAATGTACATGCGCTTCCCGTGTCGATCAAACCTTAACTTTATGGCGTTCACCCGCACCGTGCGCTCATACATGTTCGTTGTACGCTTAGTTATGACTCCCCACCTCGTTTTATCTCTTTCGTACCGGGACACTTTTCCTTTGTGTGTCCCAGTCGCATTACATTTCGAACATTCCAATCGAGGTTTTTTACATTCCTTCGCGAAATGACCATCGATACCGCAGTTAAAGCATTAATAGCCGGTCGCCTTTTGCTGTTTCCCGCTTCTTCGGTTACCACCGTGTTGGAGCGCGTTTTGTGCGTTTCCTTGATGCGGTTTACTTGATTGAGAACTCGTGCTAGCGCGACGCGACTCATTCATGTTCGATATATTCCCCAACGTAGACACTATAGGAATGTAACTCACTCGTATGCGTTTGTCTAGCAGCCCGGACCGTTCTCGCAATATTACCGTCCTTGATCCATCGATTACCATATCAATTTGATACTCCTCTCGATGACAATATCAAGCTTCCGTATTTTATTTAACTTTTGGAAACAATAGTCTCCTAAACGATTGTCCCGGGCTAGCTTCGTCAAGGCAGCTTCTTTAAATAACTTGAAAAAGGAACGGACTTACGAAATTGCTGGATCATTCCTGCTTTTGTTTCCGTCCATGTTGTGGTGACTTGTAAACCTATGTCATACCATTGTCTGGCGTGTCCACATATCGAGACGCGATCAATCTCAATATTGATAGATCATCCCAATCAAATTGTTCTGCCAATCCATCCACACATTCCACCCATTTTTCGACCACCAATCGTCCTTCGATGGATCAAAAAGAGGAATCATTTGTTCATCTCCCTGACGAACATTTGTTCCCCGAGATTGAGGCTGGGAGCTACTTGTTGCAGCTGCGATGGCGGTCCATCTGAGCTATCAACGACTCTAGTTCGCGTATTCGTTGGTCCTTGCGAGTGCGTTCCGTGCTTCCGTCGGACTCAGATCTGGATGACGAACATCTCCTCCTCCTTTTCGATCTTTCACGATGGTGATCACCGCGAGATCGACGACGACCCATTGCACACACTGACAACCACTTTCGCACTTCACACGATACAGAATTTTCCTGTCACTTATACTGCCTTCACGAGCGATAGACACGCTGTCAGATCCCACTTCTGATATGTAAGTTAATATGCTGCTAGAGTCTTTATTTTACAAACTACAGAAAGATGGACTAATGTTCACAATATTTTAACGTGATTGCTACAGTGAAAAACTATCAACTGGCCCGTTCGTTGTAACGGGAAAGAATGCCCCCCTCATCGGAAAATGCAAGGGCCTCTTTTCCACGTCAAGGTTAAACCCTCCATCGTCCTTTGTTCGCTATCTGCATTTTCTGCTTAGGATACGTTGACGTAGCATATACTTTCCAGATGTCCTTAAGCGCAGGAACGAATAAACAGGGCGGGCTGTGGTACCCAGAAAACGTTTTTAGTCTCACAATGCTCTCTTAGAATTTACCCTTCCTACATGCTGGCATTGTGATTGAAATTCAAGAATTGTCCTATACTATGAAATTCGAGCGATACGCGAGACTGACGCGCCAAGATCACTGGAGAGGGGTACCGCGCGACTCAACATTTAATGCATTAACGTTGTAACGTGGTTACAATCGCTGCGCTTCTCCCACCTTACATTTCCCACCTAAAGATAACCCTTAACCCTTCCCTTACCTTACCCCTTTCCCCCTGCCCACCAGTGCCGGGCCGATGGAGGCGACGGACAGAAACAACGAGGACCATCCCCAACAGGAGCTACGAGGCCGGCGACAGACCCTCAACCCTTCCAGAAGGAAAAAGCAACGCGGGACTTCGGAAAACTAGACGAAGCTGCCCAGAAGATTGCAAACGCCCACCAGGAGCCATCTGTCGCCGAGCCCGAAGACCTCAGCCCACCCGTCACCGCAGGATGTCCGTCAGCCTCATCGACCCCGATCACCGGCAGATCGACAATCGATAATCGATCTATCCCGTTGCCGGAAGAGGCTCCTTCCTATTCCCATCCCCTCCTCAAAAATATCCCGCCGTCATTGAGCCTTAGGCTAGTTAGAGAGCGCACATAGAGATTTTGTAGAGAGAGAGAAAGCGAACGAAGTAATAGGAGCTATCTTGAGAGGATTGAGTGGAGTTGTGTGGAGAGTGAGTACTGCATAGCAGTGTGGTGAGTCCCCGTTGACTATTAATTGCGTAAAGCTTGAGTTCGAGGCAACGGATATCTTTTCTGCCCGCGCATTGTGTGAAGTTCCTACGAATTCCCGTCTTCCAAAGTACCCCCTTTTAGAAATCCCGATTTCAGTTATCTCCTCCTACGCGTGACGTAGAAGAACCTTCCAGTGAACCCTTCCCCGACCCAAGAGATTTCCGTTCCCCCGAAAATCCTCCCAGCGTGCTCCCCGCGAAATCTTGTAAGGACGTAAGTGCCACGAGAACCCGTTATGTATACACCCCCTTATCCCTTCCCTTTTTCGATTTTGATCGCCACGAAAAGTGGCTGGCGCCCAACGAATTGTACTCGCGATTTGTATTTGTATTTGTAGTTGAATAGAGAGTGCACCCACGAATAACGGGTCACAACGTATAGGGAAACTTTGACGGCTTTTTTATAGGGTAAGGTTGATATCCCGACACATGGTTCCTTTCAGACTGTTTATATCCCCTCGATGAGCAATATACGGTAAGCCAATAAAAAATTTGACTTTGAAATTAGGGGTTGTAACGGGGTCGGGGCCGGTTCGGTGCGCACGGCGTTGCGCACCGCGGTCGGTTTCACCCGTGCCAAGGGTTCGCAAGGGAACAGGTCGGTAAATAACGAGGCGGTGTTATTTAGAAAAATATAGATTTATTCAAAACTGCTACTGGAGGCTACTGTACATCGGCGGTGGCTAAACCGCGCGAGCTGGTGGTCGGGCGGTATTCTCCGGCCTCGGGTACTACAATCAGAAGATGGTCTGGTGGTTAGACGAGTGGATACAGGTCTTACATACTACGGTCGGAACCCGGTCCGTCACAGAAATTACGTGGAACTTATACCTAACACTCTTACAAACTACTGCGGTCGCGCTGCGGTGGAGTTGTTGCCCGCTTGCCTCACGCGGCTCGTATTCTCGTACGCCGAGGTAGAACCGAGCAGTGAACGAAACGAAGACCAATCCTGGCCAGCCTAGGTAACGCCACGAAGCTGGACGGAATCGGCTGCCAAAGGCAGAATGCTGTGCCGTGTAAGCTAGCGTTCGGAATCCCCACGGAAGCACCGGCAGCGATTATGAACGCGCACTAGCTTGGTCACCCCGGGTTAACCACGGGACTGACGGGGCTAGACGCCTACGGCCGCTGGACCTATGGGAGCTGCCAGGTCGTAGAGTAGTGCAATGGCCCGTTGGCCAGAGATCTCTTCGCCAGGAAACCCATGGCGTTGAGAGCTCTGGTGCTCCGGTCCGGACCTCCTAGGAGGTCCCCTCGGGGCCGAAGCCCCGAGGCAACTCATCGATCATCGCATCGATCGGTCCTACTTATAGTCTAATCGCACGGGAGTGGGGATGCCGCCGTGGTGGGGCCCGCGATGCGCGACTGTCGTCGCACCCCCCTCCTCCTCCGGGGAGACCAGGCGTATTCGGCTGGTCGCGCAAAATACGTAGTTGCGGATAACCATGACAATTACCTCTGTACATACGCATCGGGTGACCTTTCCCTGGTAGTCCGTGTTTATGGTCCAGCGCCGGCCGTTCCTTGTGAAGCGGTACCTCCTGACGCCCTTGTATAGCTGGACGGTTGTCCCGTCCGCTAATATATACGGGATGGGATCCCTTGTCTCCGGCTGGTCGAGCGTGCAGGCGGTGACTAATATCGGCGTTTGCTGTGGTGCCGGGGCTGGTGCCTGGCAATGGCTGGCCCAGATTGTGTCCGCTACAGCCTCTGCCGTGAACGGTGCCGGTTTCCTGGACGTTGGTGCCGGATTCCCGAGGTCCGGTGCGGCCTCAGGGCTGCCGCTTGCCGCTATCCTCTTTGCCGGCGGCTTGTGTGCCGGTCCCTGGGTGCCAGCGGTAACGGTGTCCGCTTTGCCGGCTGTTAGCTCGGCGCTGGGTGGCGCTGTTGGCGTTGTACCGGCTCGGTCTTGTCCTCCTTGTGGGTCGGCGCCTCGTTGGTCCGGGCCCTGGTCCGGCGTTTGGCCGTAGCCCCTGCTTCCTGGGGGCACCGTCATCCGGACAAACTTTTTCCACTCTTGGTGGGTAAGCGTCCATCGGGTTGTCCCTTGCCCGTTCCCGAATGTCGAGGCGGGCGCAATGCCGCGGCTACTTCCTCTGCGCGTTGCTCTGTGGCCACTCGAGTCTGAGCCGGACGCTGCGGCTGCTGGCCTTTTATAGCCGCTGGGCCGAGTCCGGCAGAGAGGGGGGGCTGGTGACGTCCGCGCCCCTGCGCTCTGGCGTTGCGAGGTGGCGTGCCGCTGTCGCTTGGCTGCGCGTTGGTTTCGCGCAGCTGCGTCTCTCTGTGCCGGTCACCTGGTTTAAGATCTCTTACGGGACGTGGTCCACGCGTTTCCCGTGGTGATCTTTTAAATCGAAGATCACCGGCGAGACTCTTTCTGTGGACCCGAAAAGGGTCGGGTGTAACGTTTCGAGAGTTTAGCGTTTCTAGCGTCGGCTTTACTGGAAGGATGTGCGAGCATTTCCACACAGCGCTCGCCGATTTTCGGCTGCCACTCCCCGCCTACGCTGGTTGTAGTGGCGTTGCTGGGCGTTGAAACTCTTGCGCGAGTCCGTACTCTGCGAGTTCTTGGGGCGTTTTTGCAGGTTTTTAAGCCGTGCTGGCCATGGCGTTGTCGTCTTCCGCTGGCTTTCCTGCTGGAAGCTTCCTGGCGGTGTGAATTCCCTTCCGGTGTTGAGATATGCCGATGAATATCCGGTGGATCGTGTCTTGCTGTATTATATGCGAAAGCGATTTCTGGGAGATGTCGTCCCACGCTTTTGCGTTTTTGCCAGGTCCTGGCTGATCATTGTCTTTATTACCCTGTTTGCACGTTTGACCGTGTACATTGCGGCGCATATGGTGGTGTGCGCCGGTGACAATTCCGCTGTCGGTGAGAGTTTTTTCGAACTCTTTTCCGACGAATTGCATGCCGTTGTCGGTCGTCACGACACGAGGTGTTCCGTGCGCAGGATGACTATTCTTTTATATCGCTTTTGCGACGGCTGGTCCTGTCGCTCGTCGAAGCGGTCGAAGTTCGATCCACTTCGTAAATCGATCCTGGATGACCAGCAACCGTTGGTGTTTCCAGTTTTTGACCTCGGGAGAGGTCCGACAAGGTCTGCTGAGACCATTTCCCACGGCTGCTGTACGTTTGTCGCGTACATGTTTCCCGGCGTAGCTTGCTGGCTTACTTTCTACTCCTGACATTTTGTACAATCCCTGACATATTTGATGGCTTCGCGTAGCATTCCTGGCCAATAATATGCGTCGGCCAGGCGTGCTAGAGTTTTGGCCACGCCAAGGTGTACGGCGGTCGAGATGTCGTGCGCTTCTTTTAGGACCCTGGTTCTCTGGTCTTCTGGTACGCAGATCTTCCATTGCTGGTCTGGCTCGATCTCGTTGAAGTCCAGCGTGTGTAGGATATTCCTGTACAGTCTGCCTTCTTCGATCCGGGTATTCTGGGTAGTCGTCCGGGTGGTCCTTTGACTTGCCTGGTACTTTTTGTTGTACCAGTTTGCCCTGCATTGGTGGTTGGTCGCCGCCAGACTGGTTGCGGTTGCCGTTGAAAGTGCATCGGCGACTGTATTTCTGGACCTCGTCGGTAGCGGATTTCGAAGTCCCATTGCCCGAGTTCCAATGCCCATCGAGCGAGTCGTCCTGACGGGCTGTCAATTTTCTCCAGCCATTTGAGAGATTGGTGGTCGGTGACCACGATGAAATGGTATCCCTCCAGGTAATGGCGCATCATCCAGATGCCCCATTTTACCGCCAGGCACTCAACTTCGGTGGCCGAGTAATTTTTCTCGGCGTTGTTTAACGTCCTGCTGGCGTAGGCGATGACTCGTTCGCTCTGGTCGTCTTCTTGCGTGAGCACGGCTCCCAGGCCTTCCGTGCTCGCGTCTGCCTGGAGTACAAACGTTTTGTTCCAGTCCGGCATCGCCAGGACTGACGAATCGACGAATCGTTTCTTTAGCTCGTCGAATGCTCGCTGTTGTTTTTCGCCCCAAGTCCAACGTACGTCTTTACGACGTCAGCGGGGCCGCCTCTTTTAAGACGTCCGGTACAAAACGTCTGTACCAGGATAGGAGGCCAAGAAATCTCCTCAGGTACTTAATATTTGCTGGTGGTGGTAGTTCAGCAACGGCGGATACTTTTTCCGGGTCGGTTCGTAGGCCTTCGTTGTCCACGATGTGTCCAAGATATTTTAGACTGTTTCGTGCCATGTGGCACTTTCCCCAATTCGGGCGTAGTTTCACCGCCCGAAATCGCCGGAAAACCTCAGTCAGGACCCGTAGATGTTCCTCGAACGTGGAAGTGACTACGACGATGTCGTCTAAGTAAGGGAAGGCGTGCGGAGCCATTTCTGGTGGAATTACTCGGTCCAGGAGTCTCTGGAACGTTGACGGTGCCGAGTGAAGTCCGAATGGCATCACGACGAATTCCATTAGTCCTCGTCCTGGTACGGTGCCACTTCTTCTGCACAGCTGCGCTGGAAGTGGCATTTACAACTTAGAATAGTGCAGAGTTACCTCAAAGAAAGGGGCCACGGTGTTTCTTCATCTTTATAATGTTGGTACGGCGTCGGAACTTTTAAGTATCTCGATATATCACGAAAACTACGCATCTGATCAAAAAATGTCACACAACATAAATAGTAGGAAATTTAATTTCCTACAAAAAACGTCTCTTAACATTTTGCCATTAGTTTTCGAGATATATCGAGATATTTAAATGTTCCGAAGCCGCACTAACATTATAAAGGCAAATATCTCGGAAACGGTGCGAGCTATGGCAAAATGTTAACAGACCTTTTTTGTTAGAAATTAAATTTCCTTCTATTTCTGTTCTATGACAGTTTTTGATCAGATGCGTAGTTTTCGAGATATATCGACATATTTCAAAGTTCCGACGCCGTACCAATATTATAAAGATGAAAAAACACCGTGGCCCCTTTCTTTGAGGTAACTCTGCACTATTGTAAGCTGTGTTCACTATTCAGAGCTGTAAATGCCACTTCCAGCGCAGCTGTGCAGAAGTAGAACAAGAAGAAGAAGAAATATCTTGGAATATGTGCGTGACGTCCCTTTCCTTGAGGTAAATCTGCAAATATCTCGGAAACCGTGCGAGCTATGGCAAAATGTTGAAAAAGCTTTTTTGTAGGAAATTAAATTTCCTACTATTTATGTTCTATAACATTTTTTGATCAGATGCGTAGTTTTCGAGATATATCGAGATATTTAAAAGTTCCGAAGCAGCACCAACATTATATAGGCAAATACCTCGGAAACGGTGCGAACTATGGCAAAATGTTAAGAGACCGTTTTTGTAGGAAATTAAATTTCCTACTATTTATGTTCTATGACATTTTTTGATCAGATACGTAGTTTTCGAGATATATCGAGATATTTAAAAGTCCCGAACTGGGGGTCTAGGCTCTCCGTCACGAGGGACGCCCAGGGCCTCAGTTTGCCCATCGCCCACATATAAGGGCGCCCCCACGGATCGGCATCTAGAGAGCCGAGGAGTTCCTGCCATGCCCGGGACTTGGCCTCCCTGATGGCCAGCTGCAGAGCTACTTTGGCCCAGGGCATGGCGACGTCACAGATCGCCTTCATCGTGCCCCGGAAACATTTAACCTTCTCCCCTATATCCGCGACCGGACCGACCGGTTGCTCCGGCCAGGTCACAGCCATCAGGGCCATTCTGCGGCGGTGGGCCGCTCGGCGGGCGACGGCCGGGGGTGGTGAATACAAGGCGGATGTAGCGATGATCGCTAAGCGTCTCCGCCTCCTCCATCACCCTCCAACTCTGCACCAAGCGTGCGGCAGAGGGTGTCGCGAACGATAGATCAACTATCGACTCCCCTCGAGCGCGCACGCAGGTGCTGACCGAGCTCCCGTTCAACAGCCGGAGCTCGAGTTCCGCCGCCCACTCGAGTACCGCCTCACCCCTCGCGTCAGTCCTAGGGGACCCCCACGATTGGACATGAGAGTTGAAATCCCCGAGGATGAGTGTCGGCCGGGGGTAGCAACGGGAGACAGCATCTCCCACCTGGCCTAAGCACTCTTCAAAAGCCGCGAGGGGCCAACTAGGCGGGGAATACACGCTCACCGCCGCGATCTCACACCACAGCACCGCCACGTACCCTCGCCCCCGTTCTATTAGCGCAGGGGGCAGGGCAAAGGCGGTGCCAATCACTGCCACGGAGCCGTCATCGTCCCCGAACCAGTCGTGCCTGTCGGGGACTCGGTACGCCTCCGCGGCCACAGCCAACCCAATTTACCACTCGGCCAGGTGATGGAGAAGAAGATCTTGCGCCCTGGCCGAGTGGTTCAGGTTGCCCTGAATTATGGGCCCGTTGGGCCCCATTACATTTTCGAGGGGGCCGCCTCCGTGGCCTTACCTCCCTTTGGAGTGGCAGACCTGCCACCCCTCTTCTTCTTTGGCGCAGCAGCTTTGCTGTTTGCTGCTGCCCCTGTTGCGGGGCTGCTACAACCCCCTGTACGGCGCCCTTCTTAGCACTGGGCCTCCGGGACTTGGGGGCGCATGACTTCGCCCCCAACCGGCGCTCCGCCGATCGTACCAAGTCGGTGCACAAGGGGAACAAGGGTACCCTAACCCTACCCTAACCCTACCCTAACCCTAACCCTTTTTTTCTTTGTTTTAACAAGGGGGAAAATGCTTTGCGCACGCCGGACAGATGTACGTCCGGTAGTGCGGGGCTCCAAGGTACCACCTTGTGTACCCACTACAAACCCTACCTCGATTTCACCGTAGTGGTGCCTGTGGTGTGTTGTATTGTGCCCTAACCCCGGAACCGCAATTAGCATATCTTCGAGGAGGGGCCACCAAATTGGGCCGTTGTCCTAGGGAGGGAGTTCCCCAATTACTTATCCTGTGTCTATATTTACCTTAATTAGTTCTAGGTCGTTTCAAATTGTGTTCTGTTCTTCTTCTTTTTACTCTGGCCGAACGTTTTCAGGACATATCTTTTATGGTTTTCTTTGCCCTTAAGCACTTTACCTATGTATCGTAGGATATGTCCCCTGCAGCCTGGGTCTTTAATCATTGCAATAAATTTATTTATACTGAGGTCTTCTTCTGGTTGTATATTCAGTTGTAGCCCTTCACCGGCCCACCGATCACAGTGAAAAATAGTATGTTGGGGGTCATCCGTATTCCCAGGGCAAAACCAACAGTTCGCAGATTCCTGTTTATGAAACTTTTTCAGAAACGCACCATAACAACAGTGACCCGTAAGGGTTTGGGTTAGGTGATAATCCAGAAGTCCTGGGCCCCAGGTGTACCAATTACCGATATTAGGACTCAACCTGTAGGTCCACCTTCCCTTCGTAGCCACTTTTTTTCGTATCCCATTTCTCCTGCCACTTTTCCATGGTGATCTTTCTTTCCTCTTCTTTATCCTCTTCATTAATAACCCTTTTCGGGTTATTATTCCTTCTTTCGAAGAGCCTCATCCTCTCACACACGAGTAGGTCTAATGGAATATGGCCAGTAATTACACAGAGAGCGTCTGCAGAGACAGTGCAGTACGCTCGTGCCACCCTCAATAGAGCTGTACGTTGAGTTCCGTTTATTAAATCACGTTACCTTTAAATTCCAGGCCGGTCACCCAAATTGGCGCTGCATACATAACGACAGACTCCACAACACTGTAATATAACCTCCGAGGAAGGTTGCCTGCTCCATAAGTATTGGGCATCAACAGGGATAATGCACTAGCTTATTTCAATGCTTTATTGCAAATATTGACGATATGGTTTTTGAAGCCCCGTCTCTTTCCCAAGATCAGCCCAAGATAAGCCCAAGATATCTCGCTTCCCCAGTGACCGTAATGTTGCTGTCTCCGCACTTAAAGGTTAGGGGGTTAGGAATCTGTCTTTCTGTCAGCATAATGGCCTCAGTTTTATGGTGGGCCAATGATAAACCCTCTGCTGTATACCACACGGCCATGTTTCTAATAATCTGTTCGGCCCGCATATTGAGTAGCCTTATATTCTCATGGATGACAATTATTCCGATGTCATCCGCGTATCCAATCACATATACGTTTTTTCTAGTATGCATTAAGAGGAGCTCATCGTATACCAGGTTCCAGAGTAGGGGGCCGATAACCAAGCCTTGGGGGACGCCCCCAAACACCTGGAACCGCGAATATTCGTCTGTTCCTTCGTAGATGATCCAACGATCCTCAAGGTAACTTCTTGTCATGTTGACAAGGGCTGTGGGAAATCTCCTCTTTTCCATCTGTCTTATGATGCTATCCCACCTAACAGTGTTGAATGCGTTCTTGACATCTAACATAATGAGCAGACAATGGTGCCCGTCCTCTCTAGCTTTATTCCCGAGTCTCGTGATCTCTCTCATCGCATCCAAGGTAGAGTGCCCTTTACGAAAACCATGTTGGTTTGGGGCAAAGTCACAGTCTGTCAGAGCTTTTGTAATCTTCTCCTTCATTATATGCTCCAGCATCTTAGCCAGACAAGAGATTATAGAAAGCGGTGTAAATGCCTTCTCAGGTCTCTCCACCGAGGGTTTACCCTTGGTAAGAGGACAAGCCTGCCCGTCTTCCATTCTCTCGGCCAGTAACCACTGGAGTAGCAAATGTTGAAAATGTATATCATTCATTTTGTAGCCGCCGTGCCCATTTCCCTTGCCATGGTCGGGGTTAGCCCATCGGGACCCGGCGCTTCCTTCGGTACTAGCCTCGACGCCGCTTTACGAACTTCTTCCTCAGAGATGACGTTATCTTCTGTCCTCTGTGCGTCATTCACCTGTGCACCTAGTTCGATTGTTGACGTGTCAACATCTCCATCTGGCTGCAGGATGAACAGCTTTTTTATCCGACTTCGAAAACGAAGAGGATACTCAATTCGATCAGTATATTTTTTTTTTATATTATTTTTTTTTCCAGGCTTTGTTCGCCGATTACTCCGAGACGAATGGACCAATCAGAATGAAATCTTTTGCGTCTTGTAGGATATGTCTTCCGATTGGTCCCGTTATAAAAACATTTCGCATTTTTTTATTTCGAACAGTTTTCATTATTGCAAATACGTTCGGATTCAAGGAATGAATCAGATGATTGTTAGGAATGATTGCGATGAAAGTCTTCACATTTCGTAGATCATTCCACGATGATTCCATTTCCCAAAATTTATGTAACTTCTTATTGTTAATAACTATTGTTATTATAATAAAAAGCCTATTCTTCAGGGTTAACCTCCAAGGAATATACCGATCGCGATTTTTCAAAGTAGTCCCGGCAAGTAAACTTCGTCAGTTTCTTTACCAATTGGTTGCTAATACGGTATCCTTCAAATACTGCTCGTTCCACTAAAAAGTGTGAAATAAAATAATTTTTAACAAAAAAAAGATCCGACTTCGAAATGCACTAAAAAGTATAAAATAATTTCTATTTCATTTATATCTGTATTCCACAGCTATTAATACAATCTACTTAATCGTTAAATAGGATACTAAATATATTTCAACCTTTTCGGAGGCGGCGCAAAATTAAACATATAATTTTTTCTTTGAAAAATAATAGGAATTTCATTATATCGTGTATCTTTACCATATCATCATCGCTTATCAATTATCGTACGTAATATATTTCTGTCCACCATTTATATGATCGCAAATTATGAAGCAAGCTGTAGAGGGGAATCTCACACGTTATTAAAAATCTCCCTGGACCTAGTGAGCTGCGCAAGTTAAGTATGGTCTCTCGTGAAATGCAGTATACATGTACATCAGAAGTGCTACCAACTTCTGATACAATCGCTACAATTACAAATGTTTTCTGCCGTATCTACATATAACGTTTCAAATATGTTTTCTTACGACTTATTAATTACCAAGTTTGCCATACCGCAATCAAATCGTGATTGGCAGGATTGTATAGTCAGGTACTTTTAATTTTGCGCCGCCTCCGAAAAGGTTGAAATATATTTAGTATCCTATTTAACGATTAAGTAGATTGTGATTAATAGGTGTGGAATACAGATATAAATGAAATAGAAATTATTTTATACTTTTTAGCTCATTTCGAAGTCGGATTTTTTTTTGTTAAAAATTATTTTATCTTAATTTTCTTTACTGTTCACTCGCACTCATTGTTCATTTATTCATTTATTATTCATTCATTTTGGTTAATTAAATTTAATGGAATTGATCTGGTTTGATTTATTTTGTTCTGATTATTTTTCTTCTAGGCTGATACAATATTTTGTATATTCCTCTTGGATGTGATAACGGTTGTAAGGGTACATGGTTTCTGTTCATGATTTCAGTATTCGTACAGTGTAGTAGTTTTATTTTATTTTATTTTATTTATTTATACATTGCTCCTTTCCTATGTTTACTATTCATTTCATACTTTACTTTGAATTTATTGCCATTCGATAATGGTCTTGTTCTTCCTTGTTTTTCCTCCTTTATTTTCTCTTTTGTGTTGCACTTCTTGGCATTCCTTATTCTAATCGTTTATTTGCTGTTTGCGTTTATTTAGCTATTATAAATCTGTGGCACGCTTATCACTACTTTATCTTCTTATCATCTCTTGGCTTGCCACCTGCTATACGCTTTTGGATATTAATTCAATTTATTCGCTATATCGCTCTATGGTGTTGGTATAGTCCCTCTCGTGACGGCGTGACAGTGTGGTTTCCTGTAAGACCTTTAATATCCACAGCATTAAGATGTGCTATTTCTGTTATTTTATTGTATGTTATTGAAATTATTATTCTTACCTTGCTTCTTTTCTGTTCTTTCTTTTGAGTTGCAATTGAGCTCTCTTATTTGGTAATCTTGTTTCTTTTCTTCTAGTGGAGCCTGGTATGCTGGTTTTATATTCCTGTTAACACTTTGTGGTTTTGACATTGTGAGGAGCACGAGGCCGCGAAAACGCGGGCCCCGCCGGCGCGCTAATACCGGCGCAGTCGACAGGTGGCGACAGCGCGCACCGCGAACTTGCGAGCCGCTCTATACCGGGCCGCGAGGCGATAGAGGCAGATCTACTCTCCGAAGCGAGTCTCACGACAAACGATAACGAAGTACGATCAGCGTCATTTTTGGGCTCCGAATAATCCTCCAGCAGCGTTCGGCAGGACGGGTTGTCTTTACGGCCGTCCTCCGATACAGTCCGCTGTCTCCTTGGCCACGGCCGAGAGCTCGCTCTCGGCGGCTTCCCGACCTCCGGACCGGGTGTATACGTCTCTACGGCGTCCACCGGATCACGGTCTTCTTACTGCCTGAGTACAGGACGGGTTGTCTCTACGGCTGTCCACCCATGAAGGCATCGAACGACCTACGCAGTTCATCCCGCTACCTCCGCCGCTGCGAAACGTAAGCGAACCGACGGCCAACATCCCGCCTCGCGACCGCGACCGTGCCGCGCCGTAACCGGCTCGCGACCGCCGATACTATAACCGTAGTTATAAGTCCCGCGCCGTAGATTTAAGTACCGCGCCGTAACCGTAGCTATAAGTAACCATAGTTATAAGGACCGCGCCGAACCGCCCCGCGACCGTAGCCGTTAAGTTATTTAAAGTGATAGGACCCCAGGGCCGTAGTATTAAGCTAGTTTGTAATTATGTTTAAGAAAATATACTTATTATTTTACCCACTACCAACCGACTTTTACTCATTCGTTCGCCTGAACCCCGGACTTACCGGCTGAGCCGGCAAACCCCGGGCGGTAACCCGTCACAACACATTAGGGTTATGCCGCTGTAAATAATTTTGTCACCCGTCATCTCTAATTTGGCTTTTCTATGGTTTATTGTACTTTACCTTACTTTATATTTTCTGGTATTCTGTTATTTCTCTCTTCCTTAATGGGACTGTTTCGAATCTCAACCCGTGAACACTATTGCGAGCTTCTCCTCTCAATTTGGAAATTACGAGGCGCAAAAACCCGCGCGTTGACGTGGTCGGAAGACTTTCCGCGTTGTATTCAACTTCCGATAGAAAATCTCGTAATCTGATATTTTTCCCGTCAAAAACCGGCACATGTTGAACAGCCTGCTGTACGGCGAAACTCTCTATTACCGAAGCAGTAAAAACGGATTCATTATTACTATCTCCGGCGGCATTACTTCCGTCTGACAGACTCGCGATGGCCGTATCTCTTTCGGATTCGGCATTTTGGAAAATATAATCGATATTCAAAATATGCAGAAATGTACACAATATATATATATAAAATTAACACAAAAAATCAATATGACATGAAATATTCAATTTACGTGATAACTGCTCACTAATCAGACGAATATATAGTTAGAAATATATTATTGATGATAAATCGTCGAAAATTGAGTTGATAAATGCAAAAATTAGTAATTTTTGAAAAATAACTTTAAAAGAAACACAAAGTAACAAAACAGATAAATAAATAAATTATAAATAAATAAATAGATAAATAAATAAATAAATAAATACATAAATAAATATAAATAAGTAAATGTGACAAAATACAGTTAATCGGAAATATTAGTATCAAATCAGATCAATTATAAGTTAAATAATGAGCAATTATCACACATAACACACATAAATAAAATACACAATATATAAATTGTAACACAAGATATAACACCGTAAATATATAAATTTAGAGGCACAATGTGTAGTGAAGTGTGGCAAAAGGAGGTATCTTTGTTCGTAAATTCTCCGTATTCACCGCACTCGTGGCTCGCATCAATTGGAATAATTTTGAAATTAACACTTTGAAAATTTATACACTTCCTAACTGCACAAATTCAAACGAACGAGCATTGAAAATCATCCCACCGCTGCCACCAAAAATTTGTTACGTCGCGAGCGTGATACAGCGCGCGACGTACGAAAATATAAAAAGAAAAGGAAGGTAGGAAATTAGTTAGATTGTATTACTATTTCTTTTCCTTTGGTTGATTAATACGCGGTTGAGAACGGTATTATCGCTGCCACCAGTCCCGATCGCGCTCGACGATGTTAGGTCGTTAACGATCGGAATAATAACAAACAAAGAAAAAAAAAAGAATCGTTTAATTTTATAATAAGATTCTGAAGTTGTTGATTGAGTTCGTCAATGATCTGGTCCCATACGGGCCCCTCGTGCGAATTTATGCAAAGATGGTTAGCGTGAATGTTAGGAAGGAAGTGTGTTAAACTAAAATGAATCTGAAACTAGTTATGTGTAACAAAAAGAAATATAATTTCAAAAAAAGAAAAGCATAACAGTAATTAAATTGGTTACAAAGAATTCGAGCTGTTGGAAATATAGAAAAAATTGCAATTTAGATATATGTTTTAACAAGATCGGCGAAATTAGGTTATATTGAAAACTATTGAATCGTAGAACAGAATTTAAAGATGATTCGAGCGGCGATTTCGATGAACAATTAAATAACGATGAGAGGAAACGGTCCCAAGGGGAAAAACTTCCAAAACCAACGGTTTCGTGGGCCGCCTCTCGTTATCGCAAACGGAATTATTGTTAGAAATTGCGAAATGATTTCGATACCTTAATACAATGTTGAACAAAACGATCTTGGGAGAAACTTCCAGGACACGCGGTTTCAAGATCGCCCGTTTTGCCTCACTGAATTCCAGATTCGTCGTATTGGACAAAATGAAATAGATAACTTACCAAGATCGATGCAAATTGATATATGATAATACAAATTGTTTCGTTGATCGCTTGGTGTTGCCTGGAAATCTGGAAGGCGAAGAAGAGATGAGAACTTTGTCACGCACTACGCGTTCGCGATCGGCCTTTCGACGGTGTTACTGTTACGAAACGAAAACGATAATTTATTTCAAGAACGACGCGACGCGGAAAAAGAAAATATATTAATCATCGGACGATTTAAAAGCAAAAGTGAAAAGATAGAAATTGAAAAGTGTGAAAGATTTTACGTATTCGCAAGAGTGTTTTACGCGGAAACGAGAACCGCAATCTCTCGGCACTCTGCCTTTTACAAGGACTTTACCGGTCAGCTAATTACTACGATTTTTCACGCGTAAACTATTGCTCGACGCGAACACGGGCTCCCCGTCTCGTACCTCACGATTTATCGACGAAGAGTCATTTGCCTCAGTCTAGCGATCGTATCTCAGGGTTCGACCCGCGATCATGGGCCCAAAGTGGGGACATCATTTGGCAAATTAGGGTACGTGTCGAAGGGGAAGGCCCGCGCGTATTGGTTTTGTGTAGGCGCGTTTCCCGAGTTCTCATCCCTTCTTGACCTTCATTCCGACTCTGTCATTCGTAGGCTATCTTTCTCTTTTTACCCCTCTAACGCGATGCGAATTCCATCTGTCGCAATTTTAAAACTTCTGGAATATTCGAAATCTATTACGACTTTATTTGTTCGAATTTACTAATCAAAGAGGCTCTTATAAATGATATTGATAACGAGATTTCGGCAACGAAGAACATTTAGCCCTTTTTAATAGATGTTTAGCTTATTATATTGAATAACTAATGATGAATAACGTGAAATTATTCCGTTCTTATTTGTGCCTCGACGGTTTACGGAAAAAGGCAATCGACATTTGTAGTTATTACCAAATCACGGATGTATGCAAATTTGTTACTGCATTTAATTGTTGTTAGTTCCGCGTACATCAGTTTTAACGATTTTCGTATTTTTTCTAAACGTTCTACGTTTAATGTTTAGCTGTACGTTTAGCTTAACGTTCGTTGCCGATGTTTATTACTTTAGTCGATCTTCGCCTCGAACGTTCTTGAACGTCGGTCGACAATTTCAAACCTCAGTGGTTGTCACGCAAACCTTCGCATTCCATAGTCATTCAATAGTTTCATTCCGTTTCATTCTAATTGCTTTCGATTTCAATTGCATTCATTCCTCGCGGAAGAGTCGGCTGACGCATGCTTCGCAGGTGGGAGAGGTATCTCGCTAGCAGGATAAAACAAGAGTTTTCTTTGTACGACACGGTTAGCTGGGAAATTTCCAAGTGCGTCGCACTGCTTAACCGCGCGGCGAAGGATGTTTATGATACCTCTCCCTTAACGGTTTCGACTTTCTAAGTTTTTGGAACTACGCAGTTTCGAGTAGGCAATCATCTCAAGGAAAGGTTGACTTTGTATTATTTGAAAGAGCTAAATATAGCCTCCTTTGCGTGCCTCGCCTGGGATTATTTCCAAATGCTACGCACTGGCGAGGTTCGCAAACTTGGTATACTAACGGTTGAACTATTGAAGCTAATGAGAGAAAAGAAAAAGAAGAATTATTATTTTAATCAAGAAAAATGCCCTTCCTTGCGCCTCCCGCAGGGGAACTTCTTCCAAGTGCAGGGCACAAGACGGGAAACGCAAGGTCGGGTTATGAAAAATTAACCCGGACGTAACAATTAATAGCTATGGAATATTGGTATAAATGAAATAGAAATTATTTTACACTTTTTAGTGCATTTCGAAGTCGGATGTTTTTTTTGTTAAAAATTATTTTATTTCACACTTTTCATTAAAACCAGTAATATTTGTAGGATAGTATAAGGTGATTTTAGATTTCTGTTGCTTAACTAATAACCATAAACCGAGAAAAATTGACCGAATTTCAGTTGTTAATAAACAACAAATTTCATAAATTTTTGCAAGTGGGATCATCGCGGATATACCTCCTACTAAATGTGAAAGGTTTCATCGCTATCGGTACATTCCCTGCAGCATAGACGCTGGAAGATATAAATGAAGTATTACGTATTTTGCGATAAAAGTCGTTAGGAATGAAAAATACAAAAATTTTTTGCAGGACCAATTAGAAGATATACTCTACAAGATGCAAGAAGTTCCGTTCCGATTGATCCATCCGTCTCGGCGTAATCGGTGAACATACATAAAAAAAAATTTTTTAAAATATACACATCGAATTGAGTATCCTCCTCCTTTTCGAAGTCGGATAAAAAGAAAGTAGAAACGCTGGAACGAAAGAAAAAAGAGAGTCAAGGATTGGTGGGAAATGAAGAGGGGAAGATAGAGATGGAGAGGAAAATGGGGGAATTAGTAATAAGAGTAGACAAAAAGGAGAGGGTAGAGAGAAGAAGAAATATTATAGTAAAAGGAGTGAAGGTGGAAGGAAAGGAGGATAAAAAAGTCATAGAAGAGATATGGGAGAGAATAGGGGTGAAAGAAAGAATGGAAGAAGTAAAAAGGGTGGGCAGGGTGAATAGGGAAGGAAGAAGTATGATGCTAGTGAAGATGGAGGGGAGACACGAAAGAATAGAAGATGATCTGAGTAGTTGTTCTATGCGGATTCTAAATCACTGGCGTCAGCATTGTTTGTAATTTGACACCACACCGTCAGCAGAAATATGATAACCCCCACCCCGACAACATCCACCCCTCTCCCCACCCTATGACCTTGAACTGAAATTTGACACCACCGTCAGCAGAAATATGATACACTATGACAACCCCCGCCCTATAACCACCCCCTCAGCGGAAATACCCACTCTATGACAACCCCCGCCCTATAACCACCCCCTCATTAGAAATACCCACCCTATGACAACCCCCACCGCATAACCACCCCCTCAGCAGAAATATCCCCCCCCCTCCAACCCATGACCTTGAACTGAAATTTGACACCATCAGCAAAAATATGTTACCCCACCCCCATGACCTTGAACTATTTTTGTCTTATCGGAAGCCGACACAAGGCCCCACCCACTTTTCTACGTCTTGGAAATTAGATTTTTTTGTTGGCGCAGCAAATCTGACGCTGCAATTCGCGACTATAGAAGGTAGAGGTTTTGCTCATGACCTTGAACGAATTTTTCTACGTCTTGGAAATGCGGTTTTTTGTTGACGCTGCAGAGTGAACAGCAATTAAACACTTTAGTCAATGACAGCCCCACTTTAATATAATGGGAGGAAATTTTGCAATGTGCGTCATATGTAGTTTGACAATTAGAAGTGCAAGGATACTTAACGCGTTTGTAGAAAAGAGAAATGGAGGCCACGTTACTGCAAGAACTCGAACGCATCACCGAATTATTGGCGCAGCGGGCGATAAACATCAATACTGAAGATGAGCGTTGTGATTGCTTGATGCAATGTGACCAGTGCATCGAATTGATAGACGAACGATTACAAATGGGAGACGATTTATCACTCGAAGGATGGCGAGATATAGAAGCATACAAAGAAAGAATCGACGCCTTGCGTAAGATATTGTATCGTGACAATGATCATCCTAGTGGTCAAAAGGCAATATTACTAAACGAACTTGCTTGTATAGAACAACTTTTGATACAACGTATTGCAGCCATAAGTAGTAACGACGACCGGAACGCATGTCTGGCGCAATGCAATCAATGCATTGATTAAATGGTAGAGCGACTGCAACTCGAAAAGGACTTATCAACTGGTATGAAAAATAGTTTAACAGCCAGGATAGCGAGATTTAAATCGTTAAGAGCAAAGTTACACGGATCTGTAAAAATAGGCGAAGGTCAAAGGAGAACAGATGCTGAATCACATGCATCATCATCTCTTATCTGGGAGGATGTAGAATCAGCTTTCCATAACCGGATAACTACAGGAATTATGATCAACACCAAGCATATTGAACCACGAAACTTTTTGGAAGATGCTAGAAAAATAGTATTCCAACGTCTAGCGGAAGTTTTCCAAAATCATTCATGCATAAAAGTGAATACGGTGTTGTATGGGGAGTTTACCGCTAATAATAAAACTGATGTGAAAAGTTTCAGTGTAAGAAATAAACAATTATTTTCTACATCAAACTTGAACGATTGGTATGACAAATACGTTGTGAACTCAACTTTAACACTGATGGAAGAATTTTATGAACGGGACAGTGGTTGGGCAATATCGAAAATTCTGCATTTGATATTAAATATCAATAAATGCAATCCGATGCATGCTGGTTGTTACACCGACATACCAAAAACAATCAAGGACAAAAGAGCGGTAGTAAATGTGACAGTTGACGATGATACGTGTTTTGTCAGATCGATAGTTGCAGCATTATATCCCGTCCATGTGAATGCAAATCGACCATCATCGTATCCCAACTATGACACCGTTTTAAATTTGGAGGGCATCGCATTTCCAATAACCCTTAATCAAATACCAAAATTTGAGCGCCAAAACGATGTTTCGATAAACGTTTATTTCTGGGACTTGAATGTGAAAAGGTGCGCTCCGCTCCAACTCACCACCAACAAAAGATTTCGTCACGTTAACCTGCTGATGCTTGAAACGCCCAACCGTAATGTGCGTCACTTTGCATGGATTAAAAATCTTTCCCGGCTTGTTCCAAACCAGCTCAGTGCACATAAGGGTAAAACTTATATTTGTGACAGGTTTGTATCACGCCATTACGATCTATTTTAGTGTATGCGTTTGTTCTTTTTGTACTAATGCAGTTACTTTGTTTATATGCAGATGCCTTCACTACTTTTATGCGGAAGAAAAGTTATTGAAATATACGGAGGACTGCATGAAGATGAACGATTGCGCAATCATTCTACCATCGAGTGAGGATAAAATAATAAAGTTTGATAATTTTTGTCACCGAGAACGTCATCCATTCATCGTGTACGCCGATTTCGAAAGCATGCTTAAGAAGGTTAACAGTAACAGCAATCAAGGACACTGCAATGCATACCAGCAACACGAAGCATAGAGTGTGGGATATTATTTTCACTGTTCATACAACGCATCGGTGTGCGAGTATCGCGCGTATCGGGGTCCTGACTGTGCTGAATGGTTCGTGAATGAAGTTGGGAACCTTGTAAGAAAAATTGCACCATTATTTAATACGATTGTGCCCATGACAAATTTGACGGGTGATGAAAGAGAAAATTATATGAATGCAACGCATTGTTATATTTGCGAAAAACCGTTCGACATCGACGAAACAAAAGTTCGAGATCATTGCCATTTCACTGGTCGTTACCGAGGACCTGCTCATCAGGGATGTAATTTTAATTATAAAAATAAACGTTTTATACCAATAGTGTTTCATAACTTATCGGGATACGATGCCCATTTTGTAATAAAAGAATTGGTAACGATTATCGAAGGCTCGACATCAGTCTTGCCAATTACAAAGAAAAATATATTTCATTTTCAACGAATCTAAAACGTTACAAAATTTCGCTTCCATTTATAGATTCATTCAAATTTTTAAATTCAAGTTTAGATAAATTGTGTTCGTATCTAGGGAAAGACGATATGACGATTTTACGGTCACAATTTAATTTTTTGAACGAGATAAGATTCGATTTGCTTACACGAAAAGGCATCTTTCCATACGATTATGTTACCGACTACATGAAACTGAGCGAGACGACATTGCCGACATGTGACAAATTTTATAATCAACTAAGCGACTGTGCCGTTTCACAGCAGGATTATGGCCACGCGATAAAAGTCTGGCACAGTTTTAATATAAAAACACTTGGCGAATATAGCGATTTATATCTAAAAACAGACGTTTTATTATTGGCCGACATTTTTGAAAATTTTCGTAGCAGCTGTTTGAGAAGTTACAAATTGGATCCTGCATATTACTATACTTTACCCGGTTTTACGTGGGATGCAATGCTGAAGCGCATGCGTATCGAATTAGAATTATTGACAGATATCGATATGCTACTTTTCATTGAGCGCGGCATACGTGGTGGTTTAAGTCAATGTTCTAATCGATACGCAAAGGCCAATAATAAATACATGGATTCGTACAATTCCGAAGAACCATCGCGATATTTAGTTTATTTCAATGTTAATAATTTGTATGGATGGGCAATGTCACAGTATCTGCCTTGCGGTGAGTTTAAGTGGTTAGACGATAATGAAATTAAAACTTTTAACATTCATGCGATATCCGAAAATTCGAACATTGGATATATTTTGGAAGTCGATTTGAATTACCCGCTAGAATTACACGATAAGCATGCAGATTTACCTTTTTGCCCAATGCGCGAGAAGCCTCCTAATGCCAAACATGAGAAACTACTCGCTACAGTTCAGGATAAGCAGCGTTACATCATCCATTACCGCAATCTTCAACAATGCATAAATCATGGTTTAAAAGTTTCTGTAATTCATCGCGTTTTAGAATTTAAACAATATCCATGGCTTCGCGAATACATTAATTTAAACACGCAACTTAGAATTGTAGCTAAAAATGATTTTGAAAAGAATTTATTTAAATTAATGAATAATGCAGTCCTTGGTAAAACTATGGAGAACGTTAGAAATCATGTAGACGTTAAATTAGTTACGAAATGGAATGGTAGATACGGGGCCGAAGCCCTGATATCAAAACCAAATTTTCATAGCAGATCAATATTTTCGGAACATTTGGTCGCAATAGAGATGCAAAAGTTGGAAATTAAATTTACAAAACCCATTTATGTTGGTATGTGTATTCTGGATATATCAAAAACATGTTTGTACGAATTCCATCATGATTATGTTTGGCCGAAATTTAAACATCTTTGTAAAATATTATACACAGACACAGACAGTCTTATATACGAACTGGAATGCGATGACATATACGATATAATGAAACGCGATATACATCGGTTTGACACGAGCGACTATACCGAGGACAATGTTTACAGTATGCCGCGAGTAAATAAAAAAGTACCGGGATTAATGAAGGATGAAAATAATGGGTGTATAATGATTGAGTTTGTCGGACTTCGGTCGAAAATGTATGCTTCGCGCGTCGAGGGCAAACGGGACACGAAAAAAGTGAAGGGTGTCAAAAGTAACGTTGTTAGGAAAATTATTTCCTTCGATGATTATATACGTTTCTTGTATGATCGTTTAGAAGTGCATCGTGAACAGAGATGTATTCGTTCAAAATTGCACAATGTATATTCTATATGTGAAGAAAAGAAGGTGCTTAGTCCTTACGATGATAAACGATTCATAATTCCACAATCCACAAGAACATTGCCTTGGGGACATTATAAAATAAATAATTATTCGTAAAAACATAATTTATTCTTTGCTCCACGAGTAAAATATTATTAATTTCCAAGTATCTTTATAAGCCTGTAGGGTTTCGAGTTCATGCAAACCTTGCAACTTCATGAGAGAGAGAGACCGGAGTTTTTACTTATCTCAGGTCTTAGAGTTTGGAGGGAGATGTTTTCTCAGTGCTTTATAAACCGAAGCGTGTTCGTTTTACTATTCATTATTTGCTGCTAGAGATGGCGGTTCCGTGTCTAGAAAACATCGCATTTGTGGCAATCGTCAAATATTATCGTAAGTAATCTTCAACAATTACCCTTAGCGTGTAAATTTTATTTATTTTTAACTAATTGTTTTC
Organism: Osmia bicornis bicornis; assembly: GCF_907164935.1. Taxonomy (NCBI): domain Eukaryota; kingdom Metazoa; phylum Arthropoda; class Insecta; order Hymenoptera; family Megachilidae; genus Osmia; species Osmia bicornis. The sequence goes on from NW_025791124.1 coordinate 1,343,636, forward strand.
GTCTTAACAGCCATAATTATGCCGGCGTTTGAATTGGCGCCGGCGGAGGAAGCCGCGTTGCTGCCGGCAAAGTGCCGTGAGAGGCGAGAGGGGCGGCACTCGTATGAATCGCGGTGGGCGGCAACGTGGACGGAGGTTGATTTATTCGACCTCCGATATTTGTTCGGGGAGGAAATCGATGTAAGTTGCCTGTCCGTTTTTATTTTTGATTTATTAGATTTTTACTGCGTATTAATGTGTATTTTATCTGTTATAGCCGGACTGGTGGTAGCCGTTTCCCTCCCCTACGTATAATATTTACCATTATTTTTTTTTTTTACTTAGTTAGAATATTAAAATATATATATAACCATTATTAGTGTAATTTATTCTTTACCTCACCCTTCCCCATACTCCATTAATGTAATATAATATGAAAATAAAAATTATATAACCGTTATTAATGTAATGTATTTTGCCCGACCCTTCCCAATAATCATACTTCATATCTTTATATATTTCTTCTGTGCGTTTGTATGTGACTGAACTCCTCCTAAACGGCTGAACCGATTTTGATGAAATTTTTTTGTGTGTTCAAGTTGACTCGAGAATGGTTTAGATTCACAATTCGGTCCACTACAAAATGCTTTTTTAATTAATTTTTTATTTATAATTTGTTGTTGATCTTGGAATGTTTTACATTGGATCCGGCAAACAGCGCTGCGATCGCGGTGATAAAAACATAACAAATCGCAATATGACATAGCCTACGTCCATCTTAAAAGAATAATCAGTCCAATAGCGCAAATTTCATTAAAATCCGTTTAGCCATTTAAACGTGAAGAGGAATAAACGATCAGACATTTTCACTTTTATTAATTAGTAGGGATAAGGGCAGGGAAATAGGGATAGAAATAAGGAAGTAGGGATAATAATAGTTGATTAAAATTCCCGGGCAGAGCCGGGTGACGCAGCTAGTACTATTATATATAAAGAGACAGCGTTTGTTTGTATGTACAGAAAAATTTCAAAAACTACTTGCCCGATTGATACCAAATTTTAACAGTAGCTTCCATGCCTTCTCTGGAGTGACATAGGTTATATTAGTTTAATAAACTGTGGAAACTATCACATTGAATTCTGCTTATTCGTGTGCGATCGTGACAACGTACGCATTATGTAGTATGGGAGGGCGCCGCTTTTCTACTGTTTCTGCAGGCAGCAATACCTACTTTTCTGAAATACTAGAGATTGATGACCAAAAATAATACAACAATTATTACTTTAAATTCTCGAAGTTTATTTATGAGAGCGAGGCGAAGCTGCGGCAATACATGAAGGCTTTGTATTTACTGACTCGCACGTGTTCGCTGGCCATGCATTTCCAAGTATCTTTATACGCATGCAGGGTTTCGAGTTCTTGCAAACCTTTTAATTTCATGCCGATTCCGAGTTGTTACAACATGTAAGATATCCGGCAGATTAATCTCAGATTGTGTCGGCGGTTTTCATTGTTAGAAATGGAGGGAGATGTTTCCCCTGTTTGCTTTATAAGCGCATCAGCGCGGCGTTTTCGTTATTTAAAATGGACAACTTTACCAGCAATCAAATTCTTGCTCTGCAGGCGTTCATCGCCTCTCAGCGTAAGTAGTTCTTCAATAATTACTTTTAGTGCGTAAATTTTATTTGTTTTTAATTCGTTTTTGTTAACAGCCGCAACCTTAAGATCCTTAGGATTTATACGGAAGAAGGACCTCCCAAATATTCGGCGGGAGCGGGCGGAGAGGCGACGCATGATGGAGAAGTTATAGGTGGAAGCCGCATTTGATTTGCGGCAGTTGTTCCACGAGGAGCTGGATGTGAGTTACTTGCCCGTTTTTTGTTTTATTTGATTTTTTACTATGTATTAATGTATGTTTTATTTTATCTGTTATAGCCAGACTGGTGATTGCCAAATATGAATATGAATTGATAAAATATGAATAAAGCGCAAGTACATACAACCAATATGAATGTAATTTATTTTTTTGCCGCACTATTTCCCATACTTCCTTTAATAAAATATCGGAGAGAAATAATAAATATATATAGTAAAGATGAAATAAAAGTATTTTTTTGCTACACCCTTCCCCACGCCAATATAATAAGAATAATAAAATATAAGTATATAACCGCTAACAATGTAATTTAGTTTTGCCACACCCTTTCCCATACTTCCCTTAATAAGTAATAAAATATCGGAGAGAAATAATTGTACACGCGTTTCGTCGCCGTGAGAAAGGAGGCGATTGGAAGACTCCGTGTGGTAAAGAGGTGCCGGACGTTAGGACGATGCGGTTTTCAAAAATGAGCCAGGGTTGGTTTTGAATGACCCAAATGTATTTGCGCTCGACGTTTTCGATGGTTGTACAATGTTTGACAAATGCTTAAGTCTAAGTTTAATAAAAGTGAAATACTTTAAGCGCGATTTTATTTCTGTCCGCGTATTCCTGAAGCAGAGAGTTCGGAGTTTCGGAGAAAGGTGTAGCGTGGTGTTTCGGCGACCGAAGACTGGCTAAGAATCAAGAGTTAAGTGGTTAAAATCGACCTGCTTAAATATTGAAGAGTCCCCTTTGTTCCAGGGGCCTCCCGCCCCCTCTCCGCCGGACTCGTCACGCTCCGTCGGCCCGCCGAGTCGGCGAAACGGTAGCGCGGTGACATGTAAACACCTGGGACAAAGGGGGAGCCTATTGCGTTATTGTGGAACGGTTTGGATTCTAAATAGAGACTATTATTAGATAACCAGAGTGATTTATGGTAGTCTATTTCTAGAATCCATAAGCGATCAGCAGTCTTTAAAGAGGTATTGTTAACCTTAACCGTTTTAAACTAAGTAAACGATTTCAAATTTGAAACGTTCGGTTTTCGCTCGAACATACCGCCCGCCTTCTTCGATGCACGAAGAACAAAGGCACTAAAGCTGGGGTCCAAAGTTATGTAAGATAGAAAAGAGTCAATGAAAAGCAAAGGCGTAGAGAATAACAATTATCCTTCTGGCATACATCTAACGACGCGAAGAGATACCGAGTTGCGCTGTAGTGCGATGGTAGGCGCGTGCAAGCCGCGGTAGGCATGAAACGAAAATTCCGAAGTTGAGCTTTCCAGATGTAAGCGCAAGCTTACTTAACGCTATCTCTTGCACGCAGCACCGCATTACGGTACCGGTTGTACTAAAGCTCTAAGTGTAACTTTGCGCTAAGGTAATTTTAATATATAGAATGCAATAAACGTAACATACGAGCAAATGTAAACGTGAAGATACAAGAATACTAAAATAAACTAAGCGTAAAAGAAATGAAAAGAAAAATCGACGCGCAATTTTATTAGGTGGCGTCGGACGGCGGAACCGGGAGGGGGCAAATCTTTACGATTGGCCGAAGTACTGTGCCTCCTTTCGTGCGTATAGTGACCACCCTTACTTGCCCATCTTTTCCTGGGTGAAGGGCCTCAACGCGTCCCAACGGCCATTTTGCCGGGGGCATTAGTTCGTCGCGGATTAAGACAAGATTTCCCACCTCGAGATTTGGTCGGTGTCGGCGCCACTTCGGGAGGTGCTGAAGGTACTCGCGCCTCCACCGGTGCCAGAATTGTGCCCGCATGAGGTTTAGCTGTCTCCACCGTCCGCTGAGTGAAGTGTTGTGCGTTGTGCTGGAAGCCTCAGGTTCGGGAACGGAGCTGGGCGTTTCCCCGATGAGAAAATGGCCGGGCGTCAGGGCAGCCAATTCCGAGGGGTCGTCCGAAAGAGCGAAGAGAGGCCTTGAGTTGACGCATGCCTCTATTTGGCAAAGAAGTATGGAGAGCTCCTCGTAGGTGAGTGTAGAGTCCCCCATTATTCTTCGAAGGTGGTGTTTTACTGATTTAACGCCTGCTTCCCACAGGCCCCCGAAGTGCGGTGCGTAGGGCGGAATAAAGCGCCAGCTGGTCCCGTCCTTGGCCAGCAGGGAGGCCGCTTCTTGGTAGAAGTTCGAGGCCTGTTGAAACAGCGAACGAAGTTCTCGGTCGGCTCCCTGGAAGGTCGTGCCGTTGTCGCTGAGCATGGTAGCGCAACGGCCTCGTCGGCTGGTAAAACGCTTGAAAGCTGCAAGGAAAGCAGACGAGGTTAGATCCGAGACTGCTTCGAGGTGGAGTGCCCGGGTGCTTAAGCAGACGAAGAGTGCGACGTAGCCCTTATAGGACTTGTGACCACGCCCCGCTGTGGTACTTATTTTGACTGGTCCGGCGTAGTCCACTCCAGTGGTCAAGAAGGCTCGTTGTGGGGCTGTGCGGGTGTTAGGAAGATGGCCCATGAGTTGACCGCCTGCCCGTCCGCTGAAACGAGCGCATTTGACGCATTTTTTGATTTCAGCCCGAACCAGAGATCTCCCACGCAGGATCCAAAACTGACGGACCATGTGGCTTCTGGTCAGCTGCGGTCCGCCATGGAGAGTGCGTAGGTGGGCGTCCCTTACTAATAGCGTTGCCAGGGGGCAATTCCTCGATACAAGGTAAGGATGCCTTTCGTCAAACGGTAGTAGAGCGTTGGCCAGTCGTCCTCCCACTCTGAGCAGACCTTGTTCATCTAGGAAGGGCCTTAGGGATGCCAGTGGCGAAGACCTCTTCAGCTCTCTATGTCCCTGAAGATGGCTTAGTTCTTCCCCAAAGTAGGCTTGCTGCGAGACCCGAAGAGCGGCTCGGAGGGCGGAGGCGCGTTCTTCCGCCTTGATGAAGCCGCTTTCGCACCGTCTTTTCCGGGCGAGGTTGCTGAACCTAAAGCAGTAGGCTGGTACCGTTAGAAGCCGGGAGAGCGAGGAATACCTGGTAAGGAGCTCATCCGAGTTGTCTTCCACGGCAAGATGTACTGTGACCTTGCGTTGTTCCAAGTCCGTGGTCTCGCTTTTTTTCAGGCATTCGGCTGGCCACTGGTTGGATGATTTAGAGAGCCAGGAAGGTCCTTGCCACCAGAGTTCGGCCCTCAAGAGGTCAGCTGGAGAGATCCCTCGTGTGGCCAGATCTGCCGGGTTGTCCGATGATGCCACGTGTCTCCAAAAGTCGGGTGGAAGCTCGGACTGGATGTCGGAGACCCGATGGGCTACGAAAGGCTTCCACTGTGAGGCGTGTCCTCGGATCCAGTATAGGCAGACGCTGGAATCTGTCCACGCCTGCATCCTGACAGGTAGGTCGAGTCCCTCCTTGACCCGAACCATTAGTTTGGACAGCAAAGAGGCGCCGCACAGTTCAAGTCTCGGGATGGTTGCGGTTTTGACCGGGGCCATCTTGGTTTTGGCCACCACAAGCGAAGTTCTGACCTGGCCTTCGTGTTCAACTCGCAGGTAGACCGCCGCTGCGTACGCCCGTTGGGAGGCATCACAGAAGCCGTGAAGCTCCAGGTTTGGTTGGCTTTTGGAAGAAGTGAAGATCCAGCGTGGTATGGTGATAGTCTCCAGCTGGTCCAGTGAGTGCCTGAAGGTCTGCCAACGTGTTTGGATGTCCTCAGGAAGAGTTTGATCCCAGTCGGCGCCCAAGATCCAGAGATCCTGCATCAGGATTTTTGCGGTGACCAGCACCGGGGCCACCCAACCCAAGGGGTCGAAAAGGCTGGCGACCTCGGAGAGTATGGACCGCTTCGTTGATGCCGGTGGGGAGTCCGCCTGAGGCGCGACCCGAAGCGAGAAGGAGTCGGTTGTCGGATCCCAGTTGACCCCTAACGTGGCGATTCCTGGCCATTCCTGGAAGAGGTGCTGGTCGGAGGCGCCGTTCTCCCTTAACTATAGTACGTTCGACGCCCACTTGCTCAGGTCAAATCCGCCAGCCTGGAAGATCTGAATGACCTGGCCTTTTACTTGCAGGGCTTCGTCGACGTCGTCTGCTCCAGCAAGGATATCGTCGACGTAAGTGTGCCGGCGAATGGCGGCCGCTCCCAGTGGCAACCGGTCCCCTTCATCCTCCGCCAGCTGATTGAGCACCCTCAAGGCCAAGAAGGGCGCACAAGCTGTTCCGTAGGTCACTGTGGTGAGTTGAAAGTCCTGCACTCTTTCATCCGGACCAGTTCGCCAAAGAATCCGTTGCCATTTCGTGTCCTCCGGATGAACCTGGATCTGACGGAACATTTTCACCACGTCTGTAGTGAAAACGACCTTGAAGATACGCCACCGTGTCAAGACCATCCAGAGGTCTGCTTGGAGCTTCGACCCTGCGGACAAACAATCATTAAGCGAGTATCCTGAAGCGGTTCGGAAGGAGGCATTGAAGACGACCCGTAGTTTTGCCGTAGGGTCGTGCCGCTTGACGACCGCATGATGCGGGAGATAATACGCCGATTCCTCCTTGGCCGTTTCCGGGACTGTGCTGCAGCGACAGGTATTCTTCCAGGAATTTGCCGTACTTATCCTTTAATGCGTGGTTCGAGGGTAATCGGCGTTCGCAATTGAACAGGAGCTTCAGCGCGGATGTCCTGGAAGCTTCAGCGAAGCGGCAGGCTCCCGTACGAAAGGTAGGCGTAACCACATAGCGTCCATTTTTGTCTTCGTGCATGGGTCCCCTTGAAGTGCCGTTCGCACTTCTCCTCTTCTTCCGACATTGGGGGGCGGTCGTGAACTTCCTCTAGCTCCCAGAAACGCTGGAGCAGCGGACCGATGTTAGCTTCGGTTCGGTAGTGGAAGGTATGCGCCTCCTCTTGAGCTGTGGCGGAAGATGTGGTTCCCATAGGACCCAGCCGAAGGGTGTAAGCTTCGCCGTGGGCGTTCCTGGTGATCCCGTTCGAGTGCCGTCCGCGAAGAGAGCTCCACAGACATCTGCTCCCAGGATGAGGTCCACGCGAGCCGGCACGCCATATTCTGGATCCGCTAACGGAAGACCCTTCAGGTGTGGCCAAGTGTTGTTGGGTGTGACGTCGATGGGCTGGCAACAAAGACGTTAGTTTCCGCAACACCAAGGCCCGAACCGGCAAACGGAAGCCGGACGGATGGCGGGGTCGTACTACCAAGGAGACCTCGCCTGTAGAGACCCCGTTCTGGTTTTCTTGGACGCCGGAGATGGCAACTCTTACCGCCCGCCGTGGCAAACGAAGGGCCTGAACCACCCAAGAGGAGACAAGCGAAGCGTCGGAGCCCGTGTCTAGCAGCGCTCGGACTTCAAGGGCTTCGCCTGATGGTGCCTCCAATTTCACCTTGGCTGTTGCTAATAGAGCGGCTGAGCGTGGTCCGGCCGTCAAGGAGAGCGAAGTCGCTGAGCAGGGTTCTTCCGGAAGCGAAGATGAAGATCCCGTCGGCATCGCCTCCATAGAGCCGTGTTTGCTGGATGACGACGTTGTCTTGAGCGCGTCGTGAAGCAGAGTATGATGACGTCCACTGCAAGCTAAGCAAGATTGTTTAGAGGGGCACTTACTCGAATCATTGACCCACCATTAGGCAATTGAAGCATGCCTTGAGACTCTGCGCCTTCTCCTTGCGCTTCAAGGGGGCCAATGCCTTGAACTTATAGCAGTAGCCCAGGGAATGATTGCCCGAGCAAGAGGGGCACTTCCTAGGCTGCGTAGATTTAACGGCTGCGGTCAGTACCGTCGTAGTGTTCCTCTTTTTTATCGCCTCTTCCTTTATTTTAGGCTTGGCGTCCTTTACGCTCTTCGATCCCGCAGGGTGGAGAACCGGATCGCCGAGCTGGGCAGCGTCCAGGGCCTGGATCTGGTTCTCGAGAAAAGCGGCGAGCTGAATGAAAGGCTGGGATTTCCTTGCTGTTCGCCAACGAAGTTTCCCAAGCCAAGTGCGTATCCTTGTCGAGTTTCTGCGTCAGGAGATAGACGAACCATTCGTCCCAGGATGCGACCGGCTTCCGCAAGGCTCCATAGGCCCGGATCGCCTGACGGAAGGTGTCCAGGAGACGCTAGTGCAGGCCATCGACTGTTCTGGGCTGGCGGGCAGGTTAGCAGTGCGCCGATGATGGGCAAAGGACAGTAGGCGTGGACTCTCCCGTAGCGCAATTCCAGATCCTCCCATGCCCCTCGGTAACCAGATTCAGTTATCGGAGTGTTTTGGATGACGTCTGCAGCCTCTCCGGTCAAACTCGACTTCAAGTACAGCAGCTTCTGGACGTCGGGTAAGTGTTCCATGTCGGAACCAAGCTTCGGATAGATCACGGAAACTTTCCCATTTCAGCGGGTCGCCTGAAAATGTCGGCAGTTCAATTTTTGGAAGTTGAAGCTGCCTAGTTACCTCGGAAGGAGCTTGTCGACCGCCTGGAGAGCCTGGACACGAGCGGTCGGTTTGGCACTGCAGAATCATGGCTGTCGCCTGGAGGTAAGCCTCTTCTACGACGGAGAACAGATCCTGTTGTACGTAAGTGCTAGCGCTAGCTTCTTGACAACGCATTACTTGCGGTGTCGGTCAAAAGTTGTCCCAGTAACGCTCCAGCAGTCCCTTGCGGTGCTCCAGTACGGCCCACGTAATTTTGTCCTTCCCCAACTTACACACATTGTTCCAGAAGCGTTGAATCCATCCCCCCACTTCCTCCTGTTCTCGAAGTAGGTCAGCAAACGTATTAGAATTTGTCATATTGCAGTTCGGATCAACGTTCGGAAATCGGTAAGTCGGTTAAATCCTTTACAGGTGAGGCGCGAGGAGCAGGAACAATGCTCCGGTGTTTACTTTCACGCACCGACGGTTAACGTGACGTAGAGAGTTCTCGAATGTAGGATAACGCCGACCGAGGATCAGCCTGATTATTAATCAGCTTTCTTTCCGATGCCGACGCAGCCAAGAGGAAGTTCTTCTTATCCAGTCACTCCGTCGGTGCACACCCACTCAAACCAGCACTGATCGTCCCATATCCGGCTCGAAGGACCAAATTTGTACACGCGTTTCGTCGCCGTGAGAAAGGAGGCGATTGGAAGACTCCGTGTGGTAAAGAGGTGCCGGACGTTAGGACGATGCGGTTTTCAAAAATGAGCCAGGGTTGGTTTGAATGACCCAAATGTATTTGCGCTCGACGTTTTCGATGGTTGTACAATGTTTTGACAAAATGCTTAAGTCTAAGTTTAATAAAGTGAAATACTTTAAGCGCGATTTTATTTCTGTCCGCGTATTCCTGAAGCAGAGAGTTCGGAGTTTCGGAGAAAGGCGTAGCGTGGTGTTTCGGCGACCGAAGACTGGCTAAGAATCAAGAGTTAAGTGGTTAAAATAGACCTGCTTAAATATTGAAGAGTCCCCTTTGTTCCAGGGGCCTCCCGCCCCCTCTCCGCCGAACTCGTCACGCTCCGTCGGCCCGCCGAGTCGGCGAAACGGTAGCGCGGTGACATGTAAACACCTGGGACAAAGGGGGAGCCTATTGCGTTTATTGTGGAACGGTTTGGATTCTAAATAGAGACTATTATTAGATAACCAGAGTGATTTATGGTAGTCTATTCTAGAATCCATCAGCGATCAGCAGTCTTTAAAGAGGTATTGTTAACCTTAACCGTTTTAAAACTAAGTAAACGATTTCAAATTTGAAACGTTCGGTTTTCGCTCGAAACATAATAAATATATAGTAAAGATGAAATAAAAGTATTTTTTTTGCCACACCCTTCCCCAACGCCAATATAATAAGAATAATATAATAAAATACAAGTATATAACCATTATCAATGTAATTTATTTTTGCCACATCCTTCCCCGTACTTCTTGTAACAATATAATAAAATAAATAATATGGTAAAGTTACATAATCGTTATTACAGTAATTTATTCCTTACCTCACCCTTCCCCCTACTTCATTAATGTAATATAAAAATAAAATTGTAAAACCGTTAGTGCGATCTGAAAATAAAATTATTCAATCGTTATTCTTTGTGTAACGACCCAGAGTGAGTACGTTACTGCACCGACTTGTAGGGAGAGCGGTTCCCTTAGAAGGCGACTCGTAATCAACGTGTTAGGGATTATAGGTTCGTGTGGTGTGCGGTTAAGGAGTGAAATCCAAACACTAATGTGCTAGAAACTGAATGAAAATATGTTTATTCAAAAATAAAAGGTAAGTGAATTGAAATATAAAGAAAATCGCTTAGTATTACAATAAGTGCGGCTAGAAATAGGAATACAGTAAGAAATTATAATTTGTTCGCCCTAAATTGGGAATACAATAAGAATTATGTAGTTAGTGATAGAAAATAGTAATTAATAATTAGTAATGAGTTATAGTAATTAATTGTTATCTATAGCGCTAACCGCGAGAGTGGGCGTTTGTCTTCCTGTACAGTCAATACTCTGTTTGGTTTCACAATGATGATGGAAACTAAATTCCAGAGGTTTGTGCTAGAACCGCTAGAATCCAGTTACCTTTCCTATGGGTCGCAATCGGTTTTCTGGTTATACCAGAGCCGTGTTTAATCGCAGGGCCCGTTCAAGGAGCTCCGCCTCCTCGCTAGCTCTTTACACTTAAACGTAGGCTTAGCGTAACACCTGGGTAACACGTTGCGAACCGCGGATAGGAGGTCCACTGATCTGCGGTACTGCACGCCACCAGTGGAAGAGTAGGAATTAGCTATAGCTCGCGCTCTATCGCTGCCTGAACAGTTCAGCGCAAGCTCTTCTCTACTGATCAGAGTGTTGTCTGTTTCAGACCGAGGTCTGAGAAGATCTGCAATGAAACTGTGCGGAACGCCTCTATTTATACTCAGATTTTGCTGAGTCGGCACTTTTTTCCGCATAGAGTTCTTGGGGTAGCTGGGTTTTTCCCATCACGTGGTGGTCCAGCATCCCCACTCTAGAATACTACCCCACCGTATGCCCACTGGGGTTGCGCTGGCGCGTGCGCGGTCGGACGTCGATAATTTATCGGTAAACTGTTTTACCGTCCGACTTATCGACTAAACTTTTATCGATGTATTTAACAGACTCGGTTATCGACAAAATGAAAATGTTTATTACAGAAATTTATACATTAAATATTAACAATAAAATAAAATAAAATATTCTGTATAAAAATTGGGTATAATAAAGAAAAATGAAATTAAAAAGATATTGTGTTTAACTCTTGGGTCGTTACATTTGCAATGTTCAAGTTTTTACGAACCGTGCAATTTCATGAGAGAGAGAGAGAAAGGTGACCGACTCGGAGTTCTTGCAAATTTGCAATTTCGCGAGATGCTGAAAGTCTAGTGTTTGGATGTATTATGATTGGAGGGGATATTTTCTCGGTGCTTTATAAAACGATGAGTTCTCATTATCCGCTATTCAGTTCGTTATCCGCCGATCATTTCGCATTATTCAGTTTACGATGGCTACCGTTCCGCGACTTGAACTACTTGCCTTTAAGGCACTTATTGAACAGTATTGTAAGTAGTCTTTAACGATTACTTGTCTTGGTGTGTTAATTTTATTTTAACTAGTTGTTTGTTAAAAGCTGCAAGGTTAGGATTAGTGCCAATAAAAAGATTCATCGAAGTGCGCCGGAAGCGAGCAGACCATCGGTTCAGCCAGATGTTAATGTGGGCCTAAGGTTGGAATCCAAATCATGAAGGTTTATTGGATTTGATGCCTCTGGTACGATGCCTTCTATTGTTATAATCTGAGACCAGCGTCGGTAAGACGGTTGTCCACGCATAGCTTCCATTAAGCGTGAACTTTTTCCACATTTCGTTTTTCAACGTCCTATTCCAACGTTCTATTATCGATGCTTTCATTACACTGTGCGTAGTGTAATGATTTATATCGTATTCTTTCATAAGATTTCGGAATTTTGCATTATAAAATTCCTTTCCCTTATCTGTTTGAAGATTTTTCGGTTTTCTTCCATCATTCAAAACGTTTAAAAATGCATTCGTAACATTTTTTTTTCCACTTTTCGCTTTCACTGCTACGGCCCAAGCGTATTTAGATAAGACATCGATGACGGTGAGTATGTAATTGTAGCCATTGTTGATTTGCGCATACTGTCGCATCTCTACGAGATCCGCTTGCCAGAGATCATCGTAACCCCGTACAATGACTCGTCTACGTCTAAAGTTACGTCCTCGCTGGCGCGTGCAACTCGCTGACAGCTGTATCTTCTCGCCCGTGATATGATTGCTCTTCACCTTCTTCATGTTTGTAAACTAACATCATGCTTTACGAACGTGTCAATTTATAATCAACCCGGCTTCTCGAAGTTCTTCGATTATAGAAACGATCTCGTTGTCATGCCCGTATGTCCTGCGGATTTACGAGGATACGAGAAGATGTAATCTATCGACGAGCTCGTTTGGGTCATTCCAGTGCACGTAGTCCACCGCGTTATCGTTAGCTACCATATCGAACGGTATCAGATTACCTCCACGCCGCTCGTTCTTAAGCAATTTTGCAATGATATATTTATACTTGTAACCCTTGTTACTTTTCACAAGCCCTGACGAGATATGGCTGCATCTATGAGCGTTCGACGACTTTAATATTTCCGCGTATTTGTGTAAATCAGCATCGTTGAACAAGGTGCCATCAGGCATTCTCATGAATATCGTCTGAATATCTCATGAATCCTCTATACTTCACCCCATTAATAATCACATCGTCGTTTTTGTTTACGTCGAAAACTGAACTTCCAAGCATTAATTTGTTTCGTTGTATGTATACTTCATACACGTCATCTATTTTCTTCTCACGATCGGTAAAGAGTAATTGAATGTATTTAGCTGCCAACGGCCCCAAATTTTCCTTGAAATGGCTTCGTATGTTTCCCCTAGGGTTGTCCAAAATTCGCTGCAAAGAAACATTAAGATTCTCGTCGCTGTCGCCGTACGTTTCAACGGCATGTATCGATTCTTCACGATGAAAATCGGGACGATCTTTCGTCACATCCACCGTCTGTTCACTCGAAGATGTGCCAGGTTCGGAATAAATGCGCGCTCTTGCAGTTTGTGTGCTTTGAGGGTTAAGAAAAGGAGTTGACGTCAATTTTTGCGGTTCTTTAATATTCAAAGTTGGGAATGTCGACTCGGATTTTATATCGATCGGGTCTGAATGTGGCGATACCGCTGACATATTCTCGATAATTCGTTCCAGCGGTTCTACCACGGGTCGCAATCGTTTTTCGATGACTCTCTCTTCGTCGATGCTCTCCGATTTGAAAGCTCTGCGTTTTTTTTTTTTGCGTATAGCATCGCTTGTTTTAGCTATAGCATTCGCAACTTTACTCGATTCTTTAATATTACTATTATCCATTGCAAAGAGAAGACGTCTACACGCTAAGCGTTCTATCGATGGACTAAATCTTTCAGAAAACGGCAAATTCGTTAAATCCTTTTCTGTAACGGCCATGTTCCATCGAGCTGTCCTTGTCGATTATTACGAAACCATATTTCTGTTCCCAACACTGTGAGCAACAATTTACAAAAGTTTTCATACGACATGTCTGTATTTACATGTTCATTATAAATGTGGTGTAGATTCGTGCCATCTTGTTTGAACACGATCAACAGGTTGGCATTGTCGCGAATTAGGTGTTTCGGTATTCTCGCGTAAGTCTGACAGAAATAAAAACATTCCACGCGCGAGTGCCTACCCATAGCGAAATATTCTCTTATCACGTCTTGCTTGTCGCACGCAACATCATCGAATATAAACACCGAATCGGGCAGCGCCTCGTTCGGTGGCGCGACTTCGGCATTATTTGAAAATGAAAAGTATCCGATTTCAGGAACGTTTGTCAAAATTCGTTCGAGATATTTGTACTTTGGCTGTTGTAATGATTTTGAGTATACATATACGTTATTGAATCTTACACCGTTCGGGCTCTCGATCAGACTGATTACGACGTTCGTTTTACCGCAGTTCGATGGACCGCAAATTATACCACGTATCGTATTCGGCAAGAGGGGTCCGTGTCGTCGCCGACGATCGTCCATGCGTGTTGTCCTCTCGTCTAAATCGAGAATAAGGATAGACAGGGGCTGCTTTGCGAAACGCATATCGTCTATATAATAACCATATATTTAATGATTCAGCCTCTTTATAGGTTGCGGAAAAGCTGCTTGTCCGCGTCGTGAACGCGCTTTAACCGCGGCCGTAGACGAACTTTAACCGCGATTAACCCTTTTCCTCCGCGGCAATAACGCGCGTTAACCGCGATTAACCCTTTTTCTCCGCGGCGCGGCGGCGGCAACGCGGCGACAGCGGCGGCGGGCGGTGGTGGCGGGCACGCGGAATGTAATTCGTGACCGAGCCATCAAATACGCATCCAAGCAACAACGTGACCGAAAGTCTGTCTCGACGATGCTCAGGGCCACAATGATGCCGCTCGGGGCCTTGCAGCCAGCCCCAGCGGTGACATATGCCAACCCCTCCTCCCCGTGGTGTGGCCCGGGCACCGGTTTACCGGTGGCAAACGGGGCTCTGGCTGTGGACGTGAAGCGCCTCGTGGGTTGAGCTGGGACCACGTAGGTAAGCTTGTTAAAGTAAAAGCGTCCTAGAATAAAACTCCTTACACGCCGACGAAGAGTCTGGTGTTGGATCTTCTCCCCCGTGCGATGATCGGTTCGCCGTGAGCGTAATTGCTCCGACCCGTCTCCGCGGCGGGAGGTTGAGTTGGGTGGTAGATAACTCAAGCGCTAGGCGCAATAACATCGCCGGTATAAGCGAAAGCTTCGGAACGGCAGAGTGTGTTCATGAACACCCCAAGGCTCTTTATTGACAATAACCTAGACGATGCGCGCTCAATCTGTATGACATTGCACATCGACACGTGTCTACCTGTAAACATTTCACCCTACCCCCCTCATGTTAACCGCGTCAGCAAGCCGTCAAAGAGGCATCCAAGCAAAACGTGACCAAAAGTCTGTCTCGACGATGCTCTCTCTATCTGTACCAGATTGCACATCAACACGTGTCTGCTAGTAAACATGGATTTCGCCCTACTCCCTCATGTCTTTGAAATAGAAGATCATTCCTTTTGTATCTCCTACATTGGAATATGAAACACAAACGTTACACATACAATCGTTCTAGGTAAAACAACATTAAGACGCATAAAGTATATTTTTACTAAATAGATTTTATTATTTTACAGTAATGAACAAAATTAATAAATGATATTAAATGTTTCGTGTTTTAAGACAAATGTAACAATTTTTCTTTTTCGGTGGAGGTCCATCTATGTGCGTGTCATCCCCTGGCCGGTTATAATGTTCCATGCACAGCTCCTTCCTTTTTTTTAACCACCATTCTTTTAATATCGATACGTTTCTCATAGCACATGCCCCATTGTACGCGATGCATGCCATATGTTTATCCATCCATCCAACCTGAATATGCCGGCTCTTGGTTGGCAAATTCGGTAGATCGTCATCTTTGTTCAAAACCTCTATATTGATTGGACTGACTGAAGGATAAAGTTTCTTCAGCCATTTTTCTTTCTCAATGCCCATGACGTATACAGATCCATGAATACTATCGTTCAAACACGAAGCGGCATACTCTTGAAGGCATGTATACGGCACGGTACCATCTTCCCACTCAAAACCGTGATAATTTTGCGTCAACCATTTTATTTGTCTTAATTCTGCTTTCGACAATTTTTTCTTAGCAAATGGTGGCGCAAAGATGAAACATTGTACACGATTCCCATTCTGGAAGATGGCAAGTTGTTTTACGAAAAACTCGGTCGTATCGCTTTTGAAGCCTTGAATGTCCACGAATGTTGGTACATTCATTTTGATTAGTTGAATTTGTGGCGAAAAATGACTGGTTTTGCTGCGGAATGATCATATAAACCCTCTTTCACTTAAGAGAGTTAGCACACTACATTGGTCAGTGGATTGTACTGCTCGATACGATCGTGAATGACCAAACAGTAAACGCTAGTATTTTCAGGAACGTTTTCACTACACTCAAAATCGATTCTTACATCGATTGTAGCGCTTTTTATCGATTCATTCTGATGCGAGCAATCAATGACAACAAATGGGCCGTAGCCGAAAAAGAGTATCTTATCGTATAGAGCTCCGTCATCACCATTACTGCACATTGCTCCGTAATATGACTTTCTGAATTTTGCGTACATGTCGTAAAGGACAGAGTATCTATTTTTATTAAAGTCAAGATTCAAATTGTCATAAGGATATGATTCCGAATTTAAATACAATCGAAAATTGGTGAGTTTGCAGTCATCAAATTTGGTGATAAGTCTATTGAGCCTATTTTTTTTATTCGTTTGTAATGCAAATATTACATATCGCGGTTTTTCTAATTGCGTAGCTGCTTTAATGCTCCATGTATGTTTAGTGGTTGCTTGTAACATTGGATACTCGTATAAGTCCCAGGAACGGTAACTCATAATTATCGTTTGACCGTTTTCAAGGATACGCAACAATGAAAGTTTGTGTCTTTCTTCGAGCGTGACATGTGGCATCCTCCACTGTACTTTGTATAGTTGCAGCGTGTATTTTGCACCATCTGTTCCATAAACAGCATTTTTGTCGTCTCGCGACCGAATCAGAATCAATTCATGATGCGCATTAATCACTATTCGTTTGTAATCTTCGCAGAAACCGAGCAACATATTTAGAGGAACACAAAAGTCAAAGTAGCCTCCTGCATTGGGTATGTCTATCCAACCAGCGTTTTCAAGCATTTTTGATTTTGTCATTGTCAACGATACTCCATTTTTTATCATAGTTGTTATTCCAACGTTTTTACAACAATCGATCTCCACGTCGTTTAATTCATATCGAATTTCATCAAACATAAATGCTGCGCAATTCATTTCTAGTCCAACTGAAGTTCCTGCAACATTGTCATCGTTGAGAATGAGTTTTCCTTCGACGTAAAGGTAACTATCACTAGGAAACGTGTACAAATCTTGTTGTTGAATGGGAATTCGTTTTTCATCATTGTTTCCGAATGTTGTGTTGGTGTATGGGCTGTAACTATGTAATTCGATCTTTGTAATTCGATCGT
Organism: Osmia bicornis bicornis; assembly: GCF_907164935.1. NCBI lineage: Eukaryota > Metazoa > Arthropoda > Insecta > Hymenoptera > Megachilidae > Osmia > Osmia bicornis. The sequence continues at coordinate 1,360,531 of NW_025791124.1, forward strand.
CAGAAATCGGTAAACTGGCAATGTTCAATGGATCCATCATTTTCGTTTCTTGATCACAAAATCCAACGATTGCAGAAATTGCGCGTTTTTGTCGCTCAAACCTTGCGATGTGTTCAGTTTGGAGATATTGTCCTTACTAAATGATTGTAAAGAGTCATCACCGTTTAATGCATGATTATCATTCCTGCAACCGTGGTAATTGCTGCTGCTGCAAGTACAATTTGTGCGTTTGTGATTGAAGTTCTGGTTCCATCCATTTTCTAACGATCCTTTTAGCAACTCGTTAAACGTGGTGCCCAATAATGCATTCGGCGGATTGTTGATCGGTTGAGTTTTAGCATCTGTGTACAACAGCATTATTTCTAGTAATGTTTGGCATAAGTGCTGCTTGTTCTCTTGAAAGGCTATTAAATGAACGGATATTTAACGTATATTAAACGGTCGCGTCGTCGGAGCGTTCGACGATGTGCTCTTGCGATGTGTCCGATTTGGATATATTCCCTCTACTGAATGATTGTATAATTGTTATCGTTTTTACATCATTATCCTTACTGCAGCTGTCGTAAAATCTTCAGCATGCCGTTCGAGCCGTTCAGCGGGCCGTTCGAGTCGTTCAGCGGGCCGTTCAAGCCGTTCGCGGGCCGTTCGAGCCGTTCGCCCGTTCGCTGGCCGTTCGAGCTGTTCGAGCCGTTCAACAGGCCATTGATTATTATGTTTATATTCATGCTATCTTTTACACCGCCTAATATGAAGCCTCACTGTCACTTCTTCTTCACGGAAATTTATCAGATTATCGTTTTGATCGGTAATGCGTATGCTAAGGTGATCAATGGCTCTCACGATAACTGGAAGATAAATGACGTTCGTAGGACTTTCCGAAATTTTATATCCTGGTGGCACGCGCGGTGAAAACTCATGAATGGTATGAACACATTGACCGTTGCTATACGCGCCAGTCGTAATATTACATTCGATCCTCAGCACATTTACTTTCATAATATTTACGGGTATATCCGACTCGTGCCATTGCCCCGGCGGTAATATGCGATATGTAGAAAACCCGAGAAGCGATCCTATATTATTTGGTTTGGTAAAATCGATTGTATAATCACTATATATTTCACTTTTCAAAGTGCTGTTATTTGTACGAAATAAAATGATTTTTGTCTTGTCCATTATTTTCTCTTGCAAGTATTTATTTAGCGCTTCGGGTTCATACGAACCATCCGGTATCGTGATCTCACCATCGGCATCAAAGTGAAATTTATTGTTTGTAAAGTCAACGTTCGGTATTGTGCTGAAAGCTTAAAAATCAACGAGTCCGAGTTCGTAATTATCATCCTTCAAGTCTATAGGTGGAAAGTAATCAGTGATAAGCACAGAATTTTTTCCGCTTAACGTAAACGTTAACGACATCTTTGCAACTGTGAAGACTATGTGCATCGAAACTATTTTATACATTTCCAGCTAAAAAATGTAAGCAGAGTTGTCCACATACACTCGTATTGAATTTTTGATACTGCGTGTGATTGTATAAAATCGTTACATGCTTTCCGAAGTAGTTTATTAACTCTGTCGGTGGTCTCAGATTTCCAAAAGAATCGAAATATTTAACACAATTACCCCGCTTTACGTAAGCTACCTAGGGTGTACCAGGACCTTCCGATTTATCTAAATTCACGATACCGCATTCGTTTAAGAACGATTTAGAGGGTAAATTTGTACGCATGAAAACACCTCGAAAATATGGAAAGTTCAACTTACGTGCAAAGTTATATAACTGTACATTTGTCATTGCGCCTTTTGGAAGCGTTACAATTTGCCGAAGCGCTTCTTTTTTTTTCTTTAATTCCTTTTTACCGTTTATATGGTGCAAGGTAAAGTCCATGTCCTTCCATAACACGATTGTGCCGTTTCACTTCCTCTAATGTTTTCCGTGCTGCAGATGCACCGTTGACTGCCTTGGCGATACCCGCTGCACCGCCAGCCACCGTGCCCAAAGCTGAAAGGCCTGCAGAAATAGGTACAAGTGCTGGAAGAAATCCCCCACGTTTTGCAACTGGAAGTTTGCGCGACTTCGTCTTCTTCTTCTTGTTACTTTTCCGCGGTGCCATTACTTTCTTCTTTGGCTAACTCTTTGGCTAGCAATATTACAACAACGCGCGCGGACAAAAGTATTTTCCAATCTGGTGCGAATTCTTTTTGTGCTAATTCGAAGATCAAATGTGCATATGCACATCGTACGACTATCGTATAGGAAGTGAAATTTTTCCTGAGATGTTTGGGTTTATATAGGTAGAGAGAGAAGTTGCAAATGATGCAATACATTATGATTTATTAAAGTATAATTTCTAACATAATTTGTAACATAATCCTTTTTTCTCTGTTAAGATGCTGCTGATGCATCTGTTATTATTGCCTGAATACGTAAAGCTACTAATTCGCAATCGATAATTGAATTTGGATCATAAATATCAGTTTCTTTGATATGCTGCACAACCTCTGCAAGCACCTTTACATCTCCGTATCCCCGAACTAATGCAACAAACTCTTTAAATTTTTATTCCACCGAATACAGTTTATCATATAATGCATTATGCATTTCAATTACACATTCATTTAAAATTACCATTTTCTCAAATGTTTTTTTCATCATGCACATACATACATCATTGCTAATCAATTTAATTACTTTTGCGCCATATAGCACTCCAAATTCAACACTTATATCATTAAAATTAATATTGTCGCGTGTATCTTTTGAATCGTCAAAGAAGCTGCATACGTTGTCCGCTTCGGCTACAATCAGCGACCACGTGACTATGCTCAGCTCCAGGCGGTTGTTTCGGCTGTCTGATAATATGAGTTGCGGGTAGAAATTGTCGCCAAGTATATTTAAGCCAATTTCCAAATGCTTTGTACAGGAATCCGTCAATGGATATTTTCGGCCCAAAATTCGACATGATAATTGTGGTGCGATTCTAGAACAAATAAATACCGTTTAAGTATGTTATTGAAACAAATAAATACCAGGAGCGTTAAATGAAATGTGTTTCGAACACTTACTTCACGTCGTCCTGATGTTTTGTTATTTTTTGAGTGCCTCTTCTTCTTGAGTAGAACTTGCGGGGCGCTTCCTTTGGCAAAAAAACTCTTTGAAACTTTGAGAATACATATTTCACTTTTCACAATACAATCTCGCGAACGATGCGCTTGCGGTGATGGTCAATTTGGTTTTGCGTATGCTTGAAACTTTAGCAAACCCCCTACCTTCTATAGTCACGAATTGCAGTGTCAGATTTGCGGCGTCAACAAAAAAACTCATTTCCAAGACGTAGAAAAAATCATTTTCAAGACGTAGAAAAAGTGGCCTTCCGATAAGAACAAACGGTTCAAGGTCATGGAGGGTGGGGGTAGGGTGTTATATTTCTGCTGACGATGTCAAATTTCAGTTCAAGGTTATGGGGTGCGGGGGTTGTCATGGGATTGGGGTGTCAAATTTCAGTTCAAGGTCAGGACGTATCATATTTCTGCTGACGGTGGCGTCAAATTTTAGTTCAAGGTCATGGGGTGGGATGGTTATGGGGTAGGGGAGGGATGGGCGTTGTCGGGGGGGGTATCATATTTCTGCTGACGGTGGTGTCAAATTTCAGTTGAAGGTCATGGGGTGGGGAGAGCGGCGGATGTTGTCGGGGTGGGGGGTATCATATTTCTGCTGACGGTGTGGTGTCAAATTACAAAAAATGCTGACGCCAGTGATTTAGAATCCGCATAGAACAACTACTGATCTGACTACGGAGGAGAGAAGGGCGAGATGGAAGATAGAGCGGGAAGCTGAAAGGGAGAGGAGGGAGGGAAAGAGAGTACAAATAGGATATATGAGGATGTGGGTAAACAATAGAGTGGGAAGATGGGATGAAATAGAGGAGTAAAAGGAAGGATAGGAGAGGATAGGAGCGTGTACAAGGTGGCTTTTCGGAATGTGGCTGGTTTGAAGAATAAAGACAGGGGGTTTTGGGAGGGAATCAGAGAATGGGATGTAGTGATTATGTGTGAAACGTGGATGGGCAGAAGGGAATGGGAGATAGTGAAAGGAAGGGCGACGAAAGGGTATGTTTGGGAAGTACAATATGCAGAGAGGAGAGGAAAGAAGGGAAGAGCGATGGGAGGGATGATCATTGGAGTGAAGGAAGGAATTAGAATGGAGAAGGATGAAAAGGAGGGGGAGGAAGAGGGAATAGTAGCACGAAAAGTATGGTTAGGGAAGGATGTATGGAAAATAATAGGAGTGTATGTGAATAAAGATCTGGAGAGGAAGATAGGAAGACTGAGGGAATGGATGGAGGAAAAGGAGAGGGGGGTAAGGGTCATAGTAGGTGGAGATTTTAATGTTAGGACGGGTGGACAAGGAGGTAGAATACAAGAAGTGGGGGAAAGAGAAGAAGAGTTTAGAAGATCGAAGGATAAGAAGGTGAATGGAGAGGGAAAGAGATTGTGTGAGATTTTGGGAGAGTTGGGGTGGCAGATAAGTAATGGGGACATAAAAGGCGACGAAGAAGGAGAATTTACGTACACAGGAAACGGGGAATCGGTGATAGATTATGTAATAGGTAATGGGGAGACGAGGAAAAAAGTGGATAGGTTGGTAGTAGAGGGGAAAGTGGATTCGGATCACCAACCACTGGTGGTATGGATAGAAGGAGGAAAAAGGGAAGAAAGAAAGAATAAGGGGAAGGGAAGAGGGGGGAGAAGGAGGAAAGGGTGGTGGACGGAAGGAAGAAGGGAGGAATTTGCGAAGAAGTATGGGGATGGGGAGGGTGACGGAAAGGATACAGTTGAAGAATGGGGAGATATAAAGAGAAAAATAATAGAGGTGTTAGAAAGGATGGAGAAGAAGAAGGAGAAAAAGGAAGGGAAAGGGTGGTGGGAGGAGGAGTGTAGGAAGATGAAGAAAGAGGTTGAAGAGGAATTAAACACATGGAAAAGGGAAGGGGGAAGTGGGGAAAAATTTAGGAGGGCGAGAAATAAACTAGGCGCGTTGTGCAAACAGAAGAAGAGAAGAGAAAAAGAGAGATGGAAGAAAGAGATAGAAGGGGTAAGAACAGAGGGAGAGGTATGGAAGATTATCAATAGAGGAAGAAAGCGTAGGAAGAGAGTGAATGAGGAGATTGAGATAGAGGTGTGGGACAACTACTTTGGAGGTGTATTAGGGGGAGTTAATTGGAGGGTTAGAGGTGAGGAGGGAAGAGGGGGAGAGGAGGATGGAGAGGAGGAATTGAGTAGAGAGGAAGTATGGGCAGTAATAAAAAGGTTAAAAGAGGGGAAAGCAACAGGAGGCGACGGGATTCCGAATGAAGTATGGAAGTATGGAGGGGAAATAATAAGAGAGAGAATATGGGAAATTTGTAATAGGGTATGGAGAGGAAAGTGCTGGCCAGAAGACTGGTCGGAGGGGGTGGTAGTGCCCATAGTTAAGAAAGGAAAAGGAGAAAAGGTAAAGGATTATAGAGGGGTGACGTTGACGCAGACGGCGTATAAAATATATGCAGCAGTTTTAGCGGAAAGGCTAAGAAAAGAGATAGAGGAGAAAGGGGCATTTCCCCCAAACTAGACAGGATTTAGGAAGAGGGTGAGGACAATGGATAACATCTATGTACTGAATTATTTGATAAATAGACAGATAGCTAAAAAGGGAGGGAAGATGCTGGTGCTATTTGTGGATATGAAGGCAGCGTTTGATTCAGTAGATAGAGAGGTGTTAGCAAGGTCAATGAGGAAGGCAGGGGTAAGAGAAGGGCTAGTGAAGAGATGTGTGGAGGTTTTGAGGGAAACGAAGAGTAAAGTGAGGGTGGGGGAGAAGGAAGGGGAGAGCTTCTGGACGAGTAAAGGGTTAAGGCAGGGTTGTCCTTTGAGCCCAATCTTGTTTACAATGTTGTTAGCAGACATGGAAGAGGAAATGAGGAAAGGGACATGGGGGGTGTGAGGTTGGGAGGAGAAAAGATCTACACGCTGGCGTATGCGAATGATGTAGCGGTGATGGCGGAAGACGAAGATGGGATGAAAGGGTTAATGGCGAGACTGGAAAGGTATATAGAGGAGAAAAAGCTAGAGGTGAATGTGGGAAAAACAAAGATGATGAGATGTATAAAGGGAAGCGGGAGGAGAGGGAGGATGACGTGGAGGTGAAAGGGCGACAAGATAGAGGAAGTGAAGAAATTTAAGTATTTAGGGTACGTGGTGACGGTGAACGGGAAGCAAGAAGAGCATGTAGATGAGAGAATGAGGAAAGGTGCGGTGGCTATGAGACAAGTGTGGGGGATAGGAAAAAGGAAATTTGCGAAAGACTGGGACAGAAGAATATGGTTATTTGATAGATTAGTATGGGCAGTAATGAGTTATGGGGTGGAAATATAGGGATGCAAAGACAGGGAGAAAATGGAGAGGATACAAGAGAGGTATTTAAGATGGGTGTTGGGAGTAGAAAGATCTGTGCCAGGGTATATGGTAAGAGAAAAATTACAGAGGGAGCTATTAGCAGGAAGGGCTGGAATGAGGGCGTGGGGATATGAGAGGAAGTTGAGTGAAGGTAAAGGGGGTACCTAGCGAGGAAATGCTGGATGGAGGTAAGAGAAAAAGCAAAAAAAGGTAGGGCGTTACCTCTAACGGCGGGAGGAGGAGAGGAGAAAGTTTTATGAGAGAAAAGGGTGGAGTATAGAGGAAGTAGAGGAGATGAGAGAAGAAGGGCAGTTGAGGGGGGAAGAGCTGATAAGAAAGGAGAAGAGTATCCAAGAAGAGGAAAGGTGGGTAAGGATTAAGGAATCGAGGTACAATAGGTGGTATAAAATAGTAGAAGGGAAAGGTGTGCCAGGGTACCTGAGTAAAAACTGGGAGGAAAGGAAGTGGCAATTGATAGCGGGTTTTAGGTTAGGTAGTAAAATGAAGGGGGGAAGGTATTGGGAGGCGGAGGAAAGAAGGAGATGTAGGATATGTGGAAGAGGGGTAGAGTCGTGGGAGCATATATGGGAGGAATGCACAGAATGGGGGAAAGATAAAGGGTGGCAGGAAATGGTGGCGGAGGTGTTAGGGGAGGAAGGAGAAGGGGAGGTATGGCGAGAAGAGTGGAAGAGATGAGAGAAAGGGCGAGCAGCGGAAACGGGGGTCCAATAAAATAATTTTTAACAAAAAAAATCCGACTTCGAAATGCATTAAAAAGTATAAAATAATTTCTATTTCATTTATATCTGTATTCCACAGCTATTAATACAATCTACTTAATCGTTAAATAGGATACTAAATATATTTCAACCTTTTGGACTTATACTTACGATCAGTAGAGGTTGATTCCATTTTCTGTGAAAAAAAAGCTTAATTAATAAAATAAAATAAAAAATAATCCGCATTTGTGGATAAAAATTTGAAAAGCAATCACCTGTAGGAGAGAGAAAGGCGTTTCGTCTCGGGATCGTCTGTCAGACTCGTCAGTGGGGCTGACAACAGACGATCCCTGCCCCAGACACCTATCGTACCGCTATTCGGAACTTCTATATATCCGAACGGCATGCCGGGAGAGCACTTGCGAGAGAACACCCGCGATCTCGTCGCCACCTAGTGCTCCCCGGCCCGAACTCAAGGCGTCCGGGGAGACGAAACTCTCTCCCCTCCACTAAACGCCTACAGCTCGGCCACACCTGACAACTGTGATCGTCCTCGGTCACGCACACAAATAAACACGAGGAACGAGTCACCAAATTCATCTAAATCTCAAATCAATAACAAATCACAAATATGTCAGAACAACAATGAGCGTCAACACGCAGGGACCTATCCCACTTCTGAATTTGTAGGAGAGAGAAAGGCGTTTCGTCTCAGGATCGTCTGTCAGACTCGTCAGTGGGGCTGACAACAGACGATCCCTGCCCCAGACACCTATCGTACCGCTATTCGGAACTTCTATATATCCGAACGGCATGCCGGGAGAGCACTTGCGAGAGAACACCCGCGATCTCGTCGCCACCTAGTGCTCCCCGGCCCGAACTCAAGGCGTCCGGGGAGACGAAACTCTCTCCCCTCCACTAAACGCCTACACACCCCTATTTGTTTTTATTTTATTATTATTTTGAAACTCGGTATTCTTACGTGTTTTATACGCTGATTATGAATATCATCATTATGTTTCGTCTTGGTCTAATTTATTTATTATTTTGTTGAACCGATCCGATTGAAAGAGAAGGATAAACTAGCCCGCGGGATTGGGAATAGTTCGATAAAAGATTTTTCTGAACAATGAATGTTTCGATGACGACTTGACTCAGACCGAATTATGAAAAACAGTCCGGCGGGATGCGGGACGGATCGCGTAAGGACAAGAACCTCGAACTGTGTTGACGAGCTGCTAACGGTTACATCGAAGCTTTGAATATACGATATTCAACAAATATACTGTAATTTGGCTACTAATTGATTTTCATAGTAAAATAAAAATTATAATTTTTTACGTTTATCGCAATGAATACAACTGCTTTTCACAAACGAAAGTAGCACTGCCACAAAATAGCAAATCCTAGTACCCGGAAGTAAATGCATAAACGGATCTACGTTTAATTTCTTCACACGTCGCTCCCACAAGAATTTACAAATAATAATATTGTTTGATAAAGAATTTGTTATTATTTCGCCAAAGCGCTGCCGGCCGCCTTACAATAGCCAAATAGTCGGCAATTTTTATTCACTATGATATTCCCCATCAGCGTTGAGAAAACACGCAAAAATACTGTTTAAAAAAAAAAAAGAAAATCGGGGGCAAGTGATTTTCAGAATTACACCCAACCAAACCACCAACCAATGAAGACTAAATTAATATATTTTTTAAAAATATAAATTATTGGTACTTGTAATTTATTTGGTACTTACCTATATTCACTTTCTCGCGTTTACATTTATACTGAACAAATATCTGTGATTTCTAAATGAAGAGAGTAACAGAAGTGGTGGGGCACATTCCAGGATCGCACATATTTGCGTCGTATGGACTAACGAATACCGTGTAGTTCTTACATTGTTTGAAATTTGTCGACTGTCTTGAACGTAAATAATAAATAAGGACAGCGAGTGAAAAGAGGACGAAGTGTAACGACCTGAGATAACACAACACCTTCTTCATTTCATTTTATTGTTATAATTAATTTTTTTTTATATATATATTTCGTACAAAATGTTTTATTTAATTTCTATTGTATAATAATTTTATAATAAATAGTTTTCATTTTTGTCGATAACGGAGTTTATTAAATTAGTCGATAAGCGTAGAGTCGGTAAGTCAGACGGTAAAACAGATTATCGATAAATTATCGACGTCTGACCGCGTATGCGCCAGCGCAACCCCAATGATCACGCGGTGGGGTGAAGTTCTAGAGCGGGGATGCTGGACCTTCACGTGATGGGGAATTCCAGCTACCCCAAGAAACTCTATGTGGAAAAAAAAGCGCCGAGTCAGCATAATCTGAATATAAATAGAGGCGTTCCACACGGTAGCAGCGCAGATCTTCTCTGACCACGGTCAGAAGCAGGCAATACTCTGATAAGTAGAGGAAAGCTTGCGCTGAGTGGAGGAATCATTAAACGTCGAGACTATTGAAATTTTGATTTCTCATCCGGTTGTATACTTCCTGTTTTAAACCGGTCAGGAAAGCTCTTATTGTATTTGTCTCCGAGGATCGGTTATATCCTTCTACATTATCCGGGAACTCTATTTCATTACAGCTCTTAATCTGTAAGAAGAGTCCTGAGACGCGGCTGTCGTAGTCTACGACTGCCTCGGTTGGCGCTTGAACCATCCTCGCCATATGGCCACATAGCTGCATTGAAGTGAACAGCGGGGCGAAACGAGATTTTACTACGGCAATCAGTTCTTCAATGGTGTCGTAGTCTCCGTTCTGTACCACCCTTGAGGCTTGCCCGTAGAACTTGTTTTTGATCAGCTGTACCAACCCGTACTCAGCATTCGGAGAGATTATATTCCTCGCCTTGAAACAGCTCTTTGCAAATTGGTAGACTGGTATATTGCGGCCGTTGAATGCTGGTACGATGTCTGCTGCATCGCGAATACTGATCGGTCGGCTTCCTTCAATCGATCCGTTGGCTGATCCGCTGGCTGATGCGCTGGCTGGTAGATCGGCTGTCCCGTTAGGCATCTTGATGTTCGCTTATCAATATATGTATATGTATATTTATGTATTATGTATATATTTCTTTATCTATTCCTCTATCTATGCTTCTTATTTGTCTTTATCTATTTCTAGGCTGACCATTAATTTCCGCAGAGATACGATTTCTCTTTACCACTCGAACAATCCCGCCGCTGTCACCAAATATTTTACTTACTCTACGTGTAACGACCCAGAGTGAGTACGTCACTGCACCGACTTGTAGGGAGAGCAGTTCCCTTAGAAGGCGAATCGTAATAAGTATTAGGGATTATAGGTTCGTGTGGTGTGCGGTTAAGGAGTAAAATCCAAACACTAATGTGCTAGAACTAATTATATCTTGTTTATTCAAGGTAAGTGAATATTAATTGAATATAATATAAAATAAAATCGCTAATATGACAATAGGTGCGGCTAGAATAACAATACAATAAGAAATTATAAAGAAATTCGCCCTAAATTGGGAATACAGTAAGAAATATATGATTAATAATTAGTATAGAATTTAATAATTAGTAGTAAATAATAATAGCGCTAACGCGAACGTGGCTTAGTCTCCTTCTACAGTCAATACTCTGTTTAATTTGCCAATTACTTTGGAAACTAATTCCCAAAGGTTTGTACAGCACTTTTGGATGTAAGCGGACTTTTCCTACGGGTCGCAATCGGTTTCTGGGCTAGCCAGAGCTGTGTTAGATGCAGGCCGTCTCAAGGAGCTCGGCTCTTCGCTAGCTCTTTACACTTGAGTGTTGGCTTAGCTTAACACCTGTTTAACACGTTGCGTACTGTGAGTAGGAAGTCCACTGATCCGTAGTACTGCACGCCACCAATGGAAGAGAAGGATGAAGCTACTACTCGCGCTCTATTGCTGCCTAAACAGCTCAGCGCAAGCTTTCCTCTACTTATCAAAGTATTGCCTGCTTCTGACGGTGGTCAGAGAAGATCTGCGCTGCTACCGTGTGGAACGCCTCTATTTATATTCAGATTATGCTGACTCGGCGCTTTTTTTTCCACATAGAGTTTCTTGGGGTAGCTGGAATTCCCCATCACGCGACAGTCCAGCATCCCCGCTCTAGAACTTCACCCCACCGCGTGATCATTGGGGTTGCGCTGGCGCATACGCGGTCAGACGTCGATAATTTATCGATAATCTGTTTTACCGTCTGACTTACCGACTCAACGCTTATCGACTAATTTAATAGACTCGGTTATCGACAAAAATGAAAACTATTTATTACAAAATTATTATACAATAGAAATTAAATAAAACATTTTGTACGAAATATATATATAAAAAAAAATTAATTATAACAATAAAATGAAATGAAAAAGGTGTTGTGTTCTCTCAGGACGTTACAGAAGCGAAAACAATCTAGTTTATATCTTCAAAACAGTATTAATGCAACGATGAAACGTGTTTATTTCTAATTTTTTCGCTATGAAACTTTTATCCACAAATTTGTGATATTTTTCTAATTAAAACAAGACCAAACACGATGTAAATCGGACAAGTTTTGTTATTATTAATCAATTTAAATTGATCCAGTCAACCATCAATAACCAATTAAAGTAAAATTAAACCGATCTATGTCGTGTTTAGATTAAATTTAATCAGAAGAACCTCAACAATCCAACGATACTATCTTTTCCAAGATAAAACGAAAATTAGTCCAAATGTAATATTCTTTGCTGAATGTTGATTTGTTTTACTCGCGGCATCCCTTTGTAATACATCCATCTAGAATTTTCGCGTAATACGTATTCTTCTTCCATGTTTACGAATTCGAAGCTCCGCTGAGCTCGAGAAAATTAGTATGTAATATGGGAATTTCACACAATGTTATTAGCCGGCTCAGGGGAAAGGAAGGATCCTTCGCACACCCCGCCGATTTTGGCACGTACAAACCGTGTGAGCCAAGGCGGGGCACGACCAATCAGACGCACACTCTTTCCCTCGAACAAGTTACGAACGACGAGCAGCAATCAGTTAGAATTGCGACGCTGTCATCAATTGAATTTATCACACATTCCGTTGAAGATAGCGATAGGTGTATAATAAAATATATTATCATAATTCTAACTTTTTTTTAAATTTAATTTAATATAAATAAGGAAAAGGGTTCAATTCTGCTTTAAGCGAATCATTGTTTGCGAAAACAAACAGAACAATTCTGCTTTGAGCAAATCTAAAGAAACGGACAATTTCTGCTGTGAGCGAATCATTGTTTCTGAAAATATAAACAAGAATAAAAAGGGTTCAATTCTGCTTTAAGCGAATACAAAGGAACTGGCCAATTCTGCCTGGAGTGAATTATTGTTTGTGAAAACAAACGGGCCAATTACGCTTTCAGCGGCTAATTAATAAAATAAAATAAAAAAGTTTCAATATATATAATTATGGGTAGACCTACAAAAGGTGCATCCCGTATGAGAAAGAATCGTGCAAATGAATCGGACGATGTGAAGCAATTACGTCTTTCTAAAGAACGTGAAAGAAACGCAGAGGCACGGCGTGAAGAAACTATTGACGATCGCCGTTCGAGATTGTCTGCAAAGCGAAAATATGCTAGTTCGAAAGAATCGCGCGAAACGATTGACGAAAGAAAACGTCGGCTAAGCAGAATTTCTAATCGTTTAAAGAACGAATCTACCGAGAAACGATCACGCCGTTTCCGATTAATCCGCAGGCGTTTAGCCAACGAATCTGCCGCGGAACGGTCACGTCGTATCGAATTAATCCGCAGGCGTGTAGCGAACGAATCTGCGGAGGAAAAGTCACGGCGTTTCCGATTAATCCGCAAGCGTTTAGTGACCGAATCTGCTGAGGACCGTTCGTAACGTCTAATGGTTGTGAGAAATCTATGCGGAAAGTACTACTAAGTGAAGGTGTTGAATCAAGGAATACGCGTTTAAGAAATATGCGTAAACTAGCTAAAAAACGGAGAAAAGAACTTCTCCTTCGAGAAGACTACTCTAAATCGGCTATTAATATTTTTGCTAATGTACCGTGAGCAGTGTGTTACAAGACTTTATATCCGCAGCAACGTTACGCTTTACACACGCAGCCTTTGTCTAGTCTAATTCCTGCAAATCTATTAGAATCAGAGAAGATAACAACATGTTCTCGTTGCTTAAATCATCTTAAAAAACGCAAAGTTCCATCACAGGCATTCTGGAATAAAATGGAACTCATGCCTGTACCTCTGGAGATAACAGATTTATCGGAAATTGAAAAACAAATGTTGTGCAGAATAGTACCGTTTCTTAAAATCATGAAAATTCAGAATCGCTTCAGTCAGGATTGGTGCAAAGGTCAGGTAGTCCTATTTGCCCGCGATGTGTTCGAAGTAGCCGAGCAACTTCCACTTAGATTAAACGAAACCGGTATAATGATTGTAGTGGAAAGCCTCGAAAATTTGGAGTGACAAAGACCATTTGAAATATACGTTGGCAAACTTCATGTAGCTTTACAATGGCTATTACAAAATAATGCTTTATACAAAGATGTACGACCATGTTTTTCTAATATTACCAATAACATTTTGGATATAGCTGATGTCGTTGAACAGCCTTATATTGTAAGAATCGAAATGGAAGTTGCAGAAAGAAATACTGAATCAAACAGTAGATTTGTGAATGTTGGACAGAATGTAGCTATTTTACGAGGCTCGTGCCATCAACCTAGCGATCGCTTCAGTATTGAATCACGCGGTAAGCAATGTACTGGCATAGCTGCAGTTGCATGTGTTGCGTTTCATTTGCTCGACCCTAGTACGTGGTGTACTAATGATGTCGATTATGTACTTTTAGTAGGAGATAAATATTACCGTGATTGCATTGAAGCGCGAAGTAATCCTACCCCAGAGAAGTCAATGTCGACTATTTAGCCGTTACGGAATTATTGCCACACATATCATTTAATAACAACAGAGTCAATATTAACATTGGGTATGAAATGGCTGTAAATGGTCATATTGATGTTGATAGCGGTGATGAAGGATTTCCAAATTTAAAGAATGGTTTGATTAGGTATTCTCAACAGTATATGTATGGAATTCTTACTGCAAATTATACATCAGTAGCCGTATCATGCAACAACCAGTCGGAGAACACCTACTATTGGTTGTTTGATTCCCATGCACGAGGTCCGAAAGTATATAAAGCACCATTACGGGGCGCCTCATGCTGTATGAAATTTACTACTATTGGTGCTTTTCAGGCCACCTTGCGTCGTAATTTGTATGCAAAAGATGGCAACAGCAATGTATTAAATATCTACTCATTAACACCTATAACAATTGTATCTGGAAGAAATAGATCTCCACTGGTAGAAAGAATGCAACATCTGTCAGTTGGGACCCCTCGAACAAAATCCGGCGAAACATGAATTATATTCGAAACAAGCATGTTACGTTCGGTTGACGAAGGTGTTCCCAACATCGATAGTGTCGTCTCAGTCAATAATACCAATAATAACGCAGACAATGACCCGATAGAACTGGCGAATATGCATAGAAAAACAGCGCCTCCTTTGAACCTAGAGAGGGAGAGAAGGATGGAAGAACTGTATTGGTTCTTCCTGTTTCCGGATGGAAAAAATGGATATGGAGAGCATCGAGACATCTCAATAACTCACTGGATTACTTCCAAGCTCGTATTCTGAGCAATGACAAACGATACCAGCGAACAGATTATTTGTTCTTCGCATTATCTGTTGTTGAATACTACTGCGCAAAAGCTAGCATTTCAGTATCATGTAAAATGCGCCAAGGGGAACATACTCCACAGGGATTAGTAGATAATATACACCTCACGATGAGAAACATAAGAGGATCGGCATCATACTGGAAACGCTGCTGTTCGGAATTAATCGGTATGGTCCGAAGTCTTGGACCGCCCACATGGTTTGCTACGTTCTCTTGCAATGATCTGAACTGGCCAGATATGTTGAAAGCATTACTACTAGCCGATGGTCGCCCCATTACCGAATTCGAAAACCTAACTTTTGGAGATCGACTAAAGTTGGTTCAGAGATACCCTGTAGTTATTGCAAGACAATTTACGTTACGTGTAAACGCGTTAATGCAATATTTCAGAAACTCAGATTGCCTAGGTGGCGTTGTTATCGATTTTTGGCATAGAATAGAATTTCAGAACAGGAGAAGTCCACATTTGCACATGCTTCTTTGGTGTGCAAACGTACCTGACTTCCTTACCAACGAGGGCCGCAACGTTATTGAGAAAGTTGTATCTTGTTCATTGGAAGCAGAAAATCAAGATATGAGGGACATAGTTCAAAAAGTCCAAATTCATAAACATTCTGCTACATGTTACAAAGATGGTAATAATCGTTGTTGTCGTTTTGGATTCCCTAGACCGATAAGTGAAAGAACGATGTGCTTAGGTCCAGATGGCACACTTGCGAACAATGGACGTTTCTGCGTACTTAAGAGAACAGGCAATGAAATCATGGTGAACAATTACAACCCAACTCTTTTAAAGCTTTGGGAAGCACACATGGATATTCAACCATGCGGAAATGTTACAGCTGTCGCATATTATATTGCTATATACGCAAGTAAATGCGAGCTGCAGGACACAGGAAATATTATTAAAGAAGCCATTTTCCGAGCGAAACGCCGGAGCGGTACCGTCCGGGATCAACTATTTTTGGTATCTATGGCAATTCTATCTCAACGTGTGGTTTGTGCTATAGAATGTGCATATCGGTTGTGCCATCTGCCCCGTAAAATGAGCTCGAGAAAAGCTGTATTTATAAACAGCTGTCGGCCTGAACAAAGATATAGAATTCTCCGATTCGAAGAAAATGAAACATCATTTTTCAATAACATATTCGATCGTTACGTAAAGAGACCAGACAATCTAGAGGATTTAAGCTTAGCTGAATTTGCTGTCCGATATGAAACAGTTTCAAGTGAAATGTGGACAGAAAAGGATGGAGACGCAGAACTTAGAAATGGCGATGAAGAAATATCGAGGTCGAGGTTTATAAAATTAAAGGACAATACCCGAATGCGAATAAGAAAAAAACCAGCTGTACTTCGCCACCGATATTATACCTTAAACAGTGATAGGGAAGGATATTTCTATAACTTAATAGTGTGTCACATTCCATTTCGTGATGAAAGTACACTTATGTCCGAAAACGAATCCCCGGAACAATGATTTCTTCGACGGCAACGCGAGTTGAAACCTATTTTGGGTAACGCAAACGTCGAACAATTTATTCACGCAGAGCAAATTATTGAAGCGGCGCTCGCCCAGGCTGTTGCTTTGAATGTTGTACATGAAGAAGAAAATAATAATGAACAATTAGGAGAACCAGTCAGAATTCATGCTGACGAAACAGTATATTATGATCAAAGTGATTTATATGAAGATCAACAGCAAGATGAAACACGTGCAATGCCCGAAAACGTATTCCTTAATAGCATTCGAAGTCTGAATATTCAACAGAAAGACTTATTGAAATCAGTTTCCGCAGTAATTGAGAAAGATATTAAACAAAATGATGTTGATGAAAATACCGAACAAATGTTGCTTTTTATTACCGGAAGAGCTGGTAGCGGTAAGTCGTTTATTTTAAAATTGCTTGTTGAACATGTTAAACGCTGCTATAATCCTACAATCGATACGATGATAAAACCATCTTTCATTGAAGTAGCTTCTTTGGCGTCGCCGCCCGTCAAATATTCGGAAAAACTTTGCATTCCTTGTTCTCGTTACCTATTGAAAAAGGTACTGCAATGACCTATCGACGACTGACGGGACAAAGGCTCGAACAGGAGAGACGAAAGTGGCGTCATACAAAGTGGTTGATTATCGACGAGATATCAATGGTGTCTTATGAGAATTTGGGAATAATTCATTTAAGATTGCAAGATTCAAAACAAATGATAAATTGTTTGATGGCGTAAATTTACTCCTCTTTGGCGATATCATGCAGTTGCCCCCATTAAAAGGACACTGGTGTTTTGTACAGCCACATTGGTGTACTGCAGAAATTAATTTATGGCACTAATTTTCATTCTGCGAACTCACCATTAATATGCGACAAAGAGATGACGTTGAGTTTATCGATTTATTGAATAACCTTCGGTTTGGAGAAGTGACAACTTCTCAACTGGAAATACTATGCGAACGAAGAAGAATTCCCCTAACCGGAGAGTTCGAGGATGGTGCAGCAGTAAGAATATTCCCAACGATAAAATTAGTGGATGAATATAACACAAAAATAACAGATGAATTAGCAAAATCACATCGAATGTACATCATTGATTCAATAGACGAGTCCCGTGAGGCAGCTACATATGGAAAAAGGCCACCAGAAAATGTCATACCTGTAAATGTAAATAATTGTGGCGGACTGTTACATACAATAACATTAACTGAGGGATCTCGAATTATGCTGTGACGAAACCTATCAATTTCTGATGGTTTGATAAACGGCGCAATGGGAATAGTAAAGAAATTTACATGGCCGGCACTTCGAAGAGATCAACTAGAACAGGGAGAATGGCCGGATTCAGTACTTATAAAATTTGACGACGAATCCATTGGAAATAGATTCAAAGATATTGATGGTAACATTCCAATATCTCCAGTTTCAGCAACGTTTCAAGCGACAAAAGGATTTGGAGACGTCGAGCGCAGAATGTTACCACTGATTCTAAGTTGGGCAGTAACGGTGCACAAATTACAAGGGACTACATCGAACAAAGCTGTAATTGATCTTGGCAAAAAGAATTTTGCAAAAGGTCAAATTTACGTTGCACTTAGTCGTGTTAAAAGTTTAGATGGTCTAGTTTTATCTGATTTAGCACCAAACAAAGTCCTCGTTAAGCCTCATGACGAGAGAGCACTCGCAGAAATGCAAAGATTACGACAGTTGCTTTTGCAAAGAAACAGTCCAAATCAGCTTCCAGCTGAATAAAAATAGAAAAAAGGCTAGAAAACTAGAGAAGAGGAGTCAGAATATTTTAGAGAATGCAATGTATGGTTCTATATAGCCAATGTGGGCCGCGTCCTGCGGCACTGCAAGGCAGGTACGACCCGTGTCGGAGTCGGAGCAAGCCCCGGAGTCCGACCAATTCTAAAAATAAGGTTAATATTCTGACTCCCCGATGGGGAGTGTATCAGATATTAAGCTGATAAGAACAGATAAAAGCGCTTTATTAACCAATTCATGTTTCCCCAGGAGCAAGCTCCTGGGGGATACATTTTGTACAAATCTTGGGCTAGGCCCTTCATATAAAATGACTACACTTAATGCATCGGGGTTTACCCCTCTGCATGCGTCGCGTACTCCAAGAATTTCAAAGTAAAAAAAAACTTTCCATTAAATATAAAAAAGGAAGGAGCAATTGGCCTCTGTATCCTCTTCTTTTGACTTCAGCAGTACGTCAATATGCGCTACAAATATAAATATATATACATAGGATCGCGGCTATGATTTAAGCATATGGAACACCGATATATCAATTAACAACATAGAAGACCTGAAAATGCAAAACGAGTCAACAATAAATATATATAAACAATAGATATGGATCACAGATAACTAAGTCAATAAATATAATATATAGGATATACACGACAAGAGAGAACAAGAGACTAGAAACCAGATCGTGTATAAATTAGTTGCTCGCAATCGGTGTTCACCTTGTTAGAGGAGATGAGGGTTCCCGGGGCTCGTCTTCCGGTTCTATTGTCGGATTATCATTATCTCGCGATTCAACATTGGACATCGTGTACTGTCTTATACCGGATACATGCTCCACGTAAATGTCGCGTGACCAGGCGATTGTTTCCGCGACCATTAGTTTTCGCATTAGCGACGCATAACGCGGCGACACACGTAATAGTTCCAGGAGGAACTCGTTCCCCGGAGCCCAGGCGCCCAGGGCTCCAACAATAAACGCGTCGAGGTAGACTTTATATCCACGCTCTCGTATAGAGTCAGCTAGGTTTTGGTATTTTTTCCCGGCGCGCGTCTTCGATGGCCTGCATCGTATTCTCGAACGGTACTGTCACGTCTACTAGTACTATGGTCCTCGACGCTTCGTGCGTGACAACGATGTCCGGGCGAAGCGCCGAAGACTCGCCCCGGGGACACGCCTGTTGATCCGCATCTCACCGGGAAGCCGGATCGCCTTACTCAACCTCAGGACGAGGTTGTCGTGCCGTCTCTGCCTGGCGGCAGAATGAGGACCGCAGTGGCAGAGCATATGAGGAAGGCTTTCCAGCGTGTATCCGCATCGCCTGCAGCGCTTATCCTCACTCCCCCATCGACGGGCTCCGTTTAACAGGAGCACGTCGAGGCGGGTGCGATGGATAAACCTCCAATCAGCAAAGCGGATAAACGCGCCATCCCTCATGAAGCGATTGCTCGCCGCATGTTGGGTGGTTGCCTGGAAAACCTTCCCTTGGTCCGGCTTCCGAAGAAGCGAGGACAGATAGTGCTCCGTCACTGCAGCCCTCATCCTGGTGATGACGTGTGCCTTGGCTCGAGGCGGCACGACTACCCGACGTCCGTTTCGGGACTCCATAACAATCGCGAGTTCAGCTCGATCATCGCACCACTCCCAGCGAAAACCGAGACGCGCTCCGGACCTCAACGCGGCGGATCGCACCCTCGACCAAAACGACGAACGACCCGTCGTTGGTCTTGACCAGTCCCCGGCCAAAGAGCCTGTTACTTCCCTAGTTATAACCCATTTTCGTCTTTCGCCATTCTAAAGAGGTCTTGCTCTGGAATCCGCGAAACATCAGCGTTTTCTCGCTTAGCAACGCTTGCGATACGAAATCGGGGAACTCGCGGAATGCGATGGCGAAAACCCTTTGCTTGCAGGTTTTCGCAAGCAAGGAGCGTGACCTACTCCCCTTTTGGGAATATAAGATATCGGCGCAACGCAAGTACGCCAGTTCCGTGATAGCGTAAAGCAGAGACCGAAGTTCTGTCCGTTCGTGACCCGCAGTAGGTCCGCGCTCAAGGCTACTCGAAACCAGAAAGATCATCGACGACATGCTCGGCCGATGGTTCAACACGAGTGTGTCGCCGCAGTCTGAGATAGCAGACTCATAATTGGACCAAGTCCAGGAGTGCACTCGTGTGCTGTGCAGGACCACCACCAACCGCTTGTATCTCCAAGGTCGAGTCGTAGCCACGCGCCGCGAGTCTAGTGTATCGTCCGAACCGCGAACCTAGTGTAAAACGAGACCTCTAGAGTGAATGAACAATAATACGAGAACGGACGAGTGACGTACAACACCTGAAGTCAGCGAAGGGTATGTAACAACAAAAGAGAATATATAATTATTGAAGACCCATACACGTATCAACAATTACTGAACACCCGATCCTGCATCCTCTATTACCCGCAAGGAAGGTCAAGGTACGCTTTAGTGTTTAAATCGGCAGAACCCAAGAATCATAGTGGCAGAATAATAACCACCCGTAAGGTGGGACGTAACAATTTGGTGTCAGAAGTGGGATTCTTTAACCATACGGATTCACGTAATATTAAAATTCATTAATTTCCGTTGATTAACGCGCCGTAACTTGACCACACCTTTGTCCACTCACAACTCTCACTATGCCTCTCGTTCACGACACGATTCCCTCTCGCAACCCACCACTGCCTCCGGCATCTTCACCGTCCGTAAGAGACACGAGGAGCCTCGGTCAATCCGGGGCATCACAGTACGAGTCATGGTTTACACTATTCCTACCAGGACCGAACAAATGACCTGTAATGTCGCGAAGTTCTCCCTCTCACTGATTTCTCCGCGTACCTTTTTGTATGATTGAATCTAAGTTGTTAGTTAGGTATAGGTTCTTACTTACCTTTCGCTGGGCGAGGATACCTGTAGAAATGAGTCGTCCTGGTGATTGGAGACAGTAGGGTAGACGTTTAATTGAAGTTCACACACTTCCGAGCACAACAAATGTTTATTGATTTTACGTACAACTCTTAACTTGCGCGTGTTTACAAATGACGATTTGCTCTGTCGGGTCTCTGGGTCCCGTAGCAGAGTCGTATTTTGCGGATTTTTGTACGCGTGTTAGAATTAAATCCCGATTCGCGTTAACGGACTGGCCGATTCTGAACGAATTTTACGGAAGTGATCGGGTCACGATGACTTTTGAGTCTGCACTAATTTATACTGGTTCTGTACTATAATTGATCTGGACTGTTTATGCACTAAATTTGATCTGATCGCGGGCGGCTTGGTCGCGTTATTATATATTGATTAATGAGGTCGACTTTTGATTTGGCAATTCGGGTGAACCACCTCGTCCGGATCGTCAGCGTTCTCGCCGTACGACGACCAGGCTGAGTTGCTCACTCCGAATTTTTGCGGAGCGATGAATTTGGATGGTGCAATAGAAGTTCAAAGAATTTGTATCGCGAAATATAAGTTTAAAGAATCTGTATAGCGAAATATAAGTTTAAAGAATTTGGGTGGCGAAATAGCGGTTTAAAGAATTTGGGTGGCGAAATAGAAGTTTTAAAGAATGCGTCACAGGACGTGACAGACCGTTTTTAAATTTTCAATTGGAATTTCCTACATTCAACGTAAGTGAATCGCCTTTAAACTTTACGACTTTTCCTCATATATATGTATGATACATTTTTCATTATTCACTTATTTTTTTATTGTTTATTTTCTGAGAAAAATTTGTAGTCTGTCTTACCTATCACGACCGGTCATTTGACCGGTAGTACGATTTATACATTTTTGTAATAGTTTCTCTCTAAGACTCAATGCCAAAACTATAAGGTCGTTACAAACGAAAGGTAATGTAGTTGTGGCACGATTTTATCCGAGAAGTGCCTTCCAGAAAATGGTTTACGGCACTTCTAAGTGTTTACAGTTCTCGCTCGACTATCGGGTTAGCGGTGTTTATTTGCTTGATTGATATCCGATACGGTCCAGATCCTCGAATGTTCTTACGCCGTCTTATCTACTATGATGTAAAATAAATAAACTTATAACTGAAGGAAATGTATAGACGTCTTCTCACGAATTCAAATCAGTATAGTCTTGCGACACGAACAGAGTGCATCGAAACGTGAAAGTCACAAAGAGCATACTTGGCAGTCTTTTATTATTATTTTGTAATATTTTATATCGTATTACGTGTTATAAATGCAATTTTCAAAATAGTGAACAAGACTAACAATACGTCGCAGTAAGTTTCACATTTTATCTTTTATTCATTTTTTTATCTATTTTGATTTACATTTTCATATTTTAGTTTTTATTTTCTCCGTTGAATATTTACCCCAAAATGTCAAAACGTTTGAGGAGTGCGAATGTATTATTAGAGAGAATAAATGATATCGATGCAGAATGTTCTGAAGATGATCAGGAAATTCTGGATATGGAAAATGACAATACGGAAAATTATGATCCGTTTGAAACCGACTCGAACACCGATGAGAACGAGGAGAATATTTCGAACGTACGTAGACGACGAAAGAGAAGGAGATTTTTAGTTAGTTCCAATAGTGAGAATGAAGAAGAGGCAAGCGAAATTGCGATGGACGGAACTGTTTGGCAGGAAGTAAAAATAGGGTCTAATCCTGGAAGAGCACCTGGTCATAATATTTTTAGGGAAACATCAGGCCCGACTGGATACAGTAAACGTAATATTATGAAAGGCGAAGTTAGGACGGCATTTTCTGTGATAATTGATCAGAATATAATCGAACTTATAAGAAAGTGCACAGAGGCAGAGGCATTTAGAGTGTTGGGATATAAATGGGAACTGTCTACTGCAAAGTTATATGCATTTTTTGCAATTCTGTATGCACGCGGCGCATATGAGGCTAAGAATATAGATATAGCACTTCTATGGAATAAAAAGTGGGGCCCGCCTTTTTTCTCAAATACTATGAGTAGACATGACTTTACGGAGATTATGAGATTTATTCGATTTGACGACAGAAATCAACGAAGCCAACGGTTACAAACCGATAAATTCGCTATGATTTCCGAAGTTTGGTACAAGTTTATTGACAACAGTCAAAATTGTTATAAACCAGGACCATATATTACTATTGACGAACAATTGTTTCCAACGAAAGCAAGGTGTAGATTCACTCAATACATGCCCAATAAACCGGACAAATTTGGTATAAAATTTTGGTTAGCATCCGATGTACGTAGCAAATATATCATAAACGGCTTTCCATATTTGGGAAAAGATGAAAGTAGAGAACCCTCAGTTCCTCTTGGAGAGTTTGTCACTATGAAATTAGCAGAACCGTATGTAGGATGTGGAAGAAATATAACCACGGACAACTTTTTTACAAGCCTACCTTTAGCAACAAAACTTTTAGCAAAAAAAACTACGATTGTTGGGACAATTAGAGCAAATAGAAAAGAGCTACCAAGACTGGCAAAACTGAAAAACGACGACATGGCACGTTTCTCAACCAAACTCTATCGCTCAAATAATTGTATGTTGACAATTTACAAAGCCAAACCAAGAAAGAAAGTTCTAATTCTCAGTTCAATGCACAACTCCGTACAAGTTGAAGAAAATGACACCCGAACACCGGAGACAATTCAATTGTATAATAGCACCAAATTTGGCGTAGATGTGACCGACCAAATGGCCAGAAATTATTCGGTAAAATCTAAATCTCGAAGATGACCTTTGCAAGTATTTTTTTATATCTTGGATTTAGCTGGGATAAATGCATGGGTGTTATATAAAGAAACTACGGGAGGAGAAATTGCAAGACAGGAATTTCTATTCCAATTGGCAGAAAAACTTACCATCGAATACCAACAAGAGCTCGGCAAAGAAAATCAACCAATACCCATCGCAAGTACAAGTACAGGTTCCCGTGCACGGAAAACATGTCAGATAAGGTATTGTAAAGATAATAAGACGAACAAAATATGTCTAAAATGTAAAAAGTACGTATGCGGAAAATGTACAGTTGAGAAGCCCATTTGTAAAAAATGCGACGAAAAAGAATAAAATGTAGATTATGTACTCTTGAATAAAAGAAAATATATGTTTATACTGGTGAGCTGGCTATTGGTCTGCATGCAATATTGAAAAATATAAGTTGTGAAAGACCGGTCATTTGACCGGCCGCGGTAGGAATAGGTATACGTGAAGTGTCGGTAGGGATAGTGTTTATCACCGAAAGGGAGGAAAGAAAGGTGGATCGGATTTTAGAAAAAATCCCTGATTTCGACCCTGACAAGGTTTCGTTCGAAGATTTTCTAAACGCAATACACAAAGTAAAAGCACGAGTCCCACCAAGCCAGAAAACCAGTTTTCTCGAAGGCCTTATGGATAAACTTGTCCAACACGTTAAATTTTACGTAGAACAGCAAAATTGTACAAGCGTTGTAGATCTTTTAAAATTGCTCCGGAAAAGATACGCCCCTAATAAAACATATAAGGAACTCTGTCTAGAACTCGGAAATCTCCCGATGAGAGATAATGAAACCGTCCTGGAATATACACACCGTTTCACGAGGCTCTTTTATCAGGCATCAGCCAGCGGTCGCGACGAAAAGGGCCAAGACTTTGACCCCGAAAAATTCGACATCTTAGCAGGGCGAGCCTTCATCCGAGGCTTGCCAGCAAAATTATCTCAGGCTGTAATGACCACTAGAAAAACGACGCTCACCGGTATCATGGACGAGGCTCTTTTGATAGATAAGAATGACGCAAAATTGAAGAAATTGGCCCCTCCGGCTAATTCTCATGTTCATCCTTTACCAGCAACCCCTCCTTCACCATACGATTACAATCGAACCTGGTCTGAATGGCGAGAACCGCCACCGCAAGTATAACCAGAATACCCTAGTCATCCATGTGGCTCTTGCTACGCGAACACGGTCCAGCCCGCGGCCCCTCCGACAAATACGTGCCAACCTCGGTACGCAGCTCCACCGTGCGGGTCCGGATGCCCACACGGCTGCGCACCATACATACCCCCGCAGCCATCTTGTTTCTGCGGGTGCGGCCACGCTCAAAGGGCACCACCCCAAGGTCTACATTGTCATAATTACCATCACGCACACGGAACTCAATATTCAGGTCACACGAACTATTCAAATAATTATTCACGCGGACCAAATCGGCGCCAAGGACCACGCCGACCGCCTGTAAATAGCTATCTTGAACGTGGGCGCGATCCTCCGCCGAGACTAGATGACAGACCGTCGCGAAGTAACAGGCCGGAAAGAGAAAATTTAAACTTCAATCGCGCCCGTTCACCCGCGGATCATCGAGCGGGTGCAGCTTTTACGCCTCGCCGCGATCTCCACCGGCCACAAGCGAGTCCCCGGGACTCTTACAGGCTCCTTCGCCGCGAATCCGGATCCGCTCAAAGGAATTAAAGAAAGGGAACGGAGAATTTATTATAGACACCGGCTCGATGTTGAACTTGATTAAGTCAAACGCGCTACGGACCGACGCGCCGATCATTAAATGCGAGAGCGTCAGCGTAAAAGGACTGCAAGGATACATCGATGCTGCCGGTATCATAAGCATTAAAATAAATGGAAGCCAAACTCTTTTCTACGTCGTTGACAACCCGGATTTCCCTGACGGAGTAATAGGATTATTAGGTAACCCGTACCTCCTACAAGAAGAAAGCGAAATTTCTTTTCATCATAGAACCCTAGTAACGAGCAAACGGCCGATTCATCCTATCGGATTCTCGAACTCACGGGAGATAAAAGAAACGCTGACATCTTCTCAACGCAACCAGGAAGCCCCACGAGCGCTCCTCGGCGAACAGGAATGTATGAAAATTGCGTCTGCCGATTGCACAGACGACAACGACGAAGACGCGGACCGCGCCGTCGAACGGCTAACCCAGCAGAATCCGCAGGAATCCGGTGACGAAACGCGCCTACCTAGGCCGCTGACACCGCTGACAGACGAACAGCTGGAATTTCAAGGCGAAGACCTAGGAGACTATGTCGTCACGCAACAATCCGACGTTGAGAGAATCAATAAAATTAATAAAGCGTTAAAATTAGATCATTTAGAAGATAAACCGCGACGCATGGCTGAAAGTATCGTAACGCGTTACGCGGATAGATTTTTCATTCCCGGCGATCCCCTGGGAGATACGAAAACAATCGTTCACAACATCCCTATGGACGACAAAACTCCGGTATTCACGCGACAGTATCCCTTCAGCGTTGACCAGGAGAAAGAAATATCAAAGCAAATTCAAAATTTAGAGAATTTGGGAGTAATAGTTCCCTCGAACTCACCATACAACTCGCCCTTCTGGCTAGTTCCGAAAAAACCGGATTCGAAAGGAAATGTGCGCTGGAGAATGGTCGTAGACTTCCGTAAATTAAACGCGAAAACAATCGACGACCGTTTCCCTATTCCCCGCATTTCAGATATTTTCGATCGGTTAGGAGGTGCAAAATATTTCGCTGTTTTTGATTTGGCAAATGGATTTCATCAAATACGCATGGCTCCTGAAGATCAGGAGAAAACGGCATTCTCAACTTCGGATGGACATTACCAATACGCGCGCATGCCGTTTGGTTTGAAAAACGCGCCTGCCACTTTTCAAAGGCTCATGCAACTCGTTTTGAAGGGATTAATTGGGAAAATCCTGTACGTATATATCGACGACATAGTAGTTTACGGACGCACCTTGGAGGAAATGGAAACACGACTCGAAACGTTATTCCAACGCCTACGCGACAATAACCTCACATTACAACCAGATAAGGCAGAATTCCTGAAAAAGGAGGTAACCTATTTGGGCCATATCATCTCATCCGAGGGAATAAGACCAAACTCGGAGAAAATTCGAGCAGTAGAAAGTTTTCCGACTCCAACCACGCGCAAAACACTCAAACAATGTTTAGGATTGGTAAACTACTATAGGCAATTCATCCCGGATCTGTCACAACAGGCCAAACCTCTGACAGAATTAACGAGTCCCAAGAAACCATTTGCATGGACCGAAGCCCACCAGAAAAATTTTGAGGAACTACGACAGACGTTGTGCAAAGAACCCGTTTTACGCTATCCGAATTTTGATGAGCCCTTTATTATCACCCTTTATTAGCCCTTCATATATCTATGGCAGAAAATTCACGCTAGTAACAGATCATCGCCCTCTACAATGGCTATTCTCGGTTAAGGACCCTGTGTCACGCCTAGCCC
Organism: Osmia bicornis bicornis; assembly: GCF_907164935.1. Classification (NCBI taxonomy): domain Eukaryota; kingdom Metazoa; phylum Arthropoda; class Insecta; order Hymenoptera; family Megachilidae; genus Osmia; species Osmia bicornis. The sequence continues at coordinate 1,387,936 of NW_025791124.1, forward strand.
GTTGGCGAATACTCTTAGAAGATTATAATTATGAAATTATATACAAACCAGGTCGCGTGAATGCAAACGCAGACGCCTTGTCTAGGAACCCGGTACCTTTTGCACTACCAGTAATACCTTCGGTAGAACCCATCGCAACCCGGGTAAGCGCACGTCGTGCGGCCCAACTTAGGCCAAATTATGAGGAACCACCATCCTTGATCCTGGCTGAAACACAATCCATAGGAAATATAAAACCGGAAGAAATCGAGCCCAATGCAAACTCCACCATGAGGGATGACAACGTCACCGCGGAGCACGAGCATGAGGCACTGGCGAGTAGTACCCCAAAACCAAGAAAACGTGTATCTTGTTGGTCACCTCTCTCCACCCGGGAACCTACACAGCCATCCAAGGACCAAGGTGATTCTGAACATGAACCGTCCTCGCACGACCTCTCGCATACAGATACCGTCGGACAACCGACACGCATCTCCTGGGATCTGCCGTCCCCTTCAGAGATACTAGATATACCACAGTCAACATTTAGGAGCCCCGAATTTACTCGCGAATGGAAGGATATCGACAATATTTACGCACCGGATCCTCAGTTCACCGCCAGCCCAACAACGGCTAAGGCAATTCACTGCAAAATAGTAATTTCTAAAGCTCCTCTCACGGAGGGCCCTGGTAATATCGCGCACTTTATCCCTGCTGATAAAATTCTCACCAGCCCTACTTGCAGAACTTTAAAAGCTCTAGGAATGCTCTCCGAAACAAACCTGCTCACTGAAGATCTAACCGAAGGCCGCGTAATTGTTACCCAAGCCGAAGAAAGGCGAATCTTTAGCATCATAGGCGCTAAATACTTCTTCCAGACTATCGAACAACACCAGATATCTTACTTATTGCATGCTCTAAAACTGGCAGCAAAAATAGAAGGAGTAGATAATCTTCGCATCCCAACGAGCTGAGAAACGATGCACTAGTTGGACGCGCAAACACTACAACAACGATTGTCCGAAGTCTTCTATGACGAACCGATCACCGTGACAATATGTACAGGTGAAATACAAACTCCACCAGAGGATCATCGAGAGGATATCATTCGACATTATCACGAAAGTTTAATAGGAGGCCACAAAGGAGTAACTAAAACATATCAACGCATACGGAATGTTTTCGATTGGCCTAGAATGCATCGAGATGTGGAAGATTACATCCGATTCTGCAAAAGTTGCCAAGAACAAAAATTAGTGCGTATCAAAACACGAGAACCGATGCTTATTACAGATACTCCAGCCAGACCTTTCGATAAGGTAGCATTAGACACAGTCGGACCTCTTCCATTCTCACCCAGTGGAAACCGTCATATTCTCACGCTTCAATGTCAACTCTCAAAATTTTGCATGGCCATTCCGTTACCAGATATCCGAGCCGAGATTGTAGCAGACGCCTTCTCGCGTTACTTCATCGCAATGTTCGGCGCGCCACGGGCAATCCCCACGGATCGCGGAACATCGTTTATTAATCAAGTTCTTAAAGGAATAGCAAAGACTTTTAATATTGAACACGTTACCACCTCCGGTTACAGGCCTCAAACTAACGGTTCCCTTGAGCGTAGCCACCACGTACTCATCGAATACCTAAAACATTTCATTGAAAACAAGCATGACTGGGATATTTTCCTTCCTTTCGCAACGTACTCATATAACACGTCGACACACGAGGCAACAAACTTTTCGCCTTATGAAGTAGTTTTCGGCCAGCTAGCAAGAGATCCCTTCACTCCTATGACCCGCGAAGAACTCCTGACCTATCCAACATACATTCAAAATTTGGTACAGAAATTAGAAGAGATCCGGCAAATTGCAAGGAAAAATCTTGAACAAAGCAAAGAACGTTCAAAATTACAGTATGACAAGAAAAGTAAAGAAGTCCAATTTTCTCCCAATGATCAAGTCTATGTATTAAAAGAGCCACGTCTTAGTAAATTTGACCCTCATTATATCGGGCCGTTCAAAATCTGCGAAATAACTGAAAATAACAACGCAATCCTCAGGGACGAACAGGGAAGAAAATTCGCAAAGCACCTTAACAAATTAAAACTCGTACATTCGAAAAATTTTGAAAACAAATCAGATAACACCTGGAAACCTCCCCCTTTCGACCCTACTTGAACGAAAAGGTATTTATTTTAGGAAATCCAGTAAAAAAGTTAACAAACCACTAGATAGCGCAACCGAACCACCATGGGCCCCTGGTACCTGCTGTTAGGCATCGTCTCCATTCAGTTCACGATCGCGAACCATATGGAAGGCGACTACTCCGTTACCCGATTAAGGTACAACCCCGGACTATATCCCGAGAAACTAGCCCCGATCCGCACGTTTCGGACCACGTGGAGACTAGTAACAGCTCTGGATGTAACGGAAATCCTAACCAGCCGCCCAGATACCATCTTTGCGGTAAACCGCATGAAGACCATGTGCAAGACCCAGAACATAACATCATGCCCCGCGGACACCCTAAGGGAAGACTTAGATAGAAAACTCGCGGAGGCAGTACGATACGAAAATCTATTAGCACACGCGCTCAGAAAGAATGCGGTTAGAGTAAGACGAGCCCCTCTCGGATTCATCGGCTCGATCAGCAAAACTTTGTTCGGAACACTCGACGAAACTGACGCGGAGCATTATAACCGCGAAATCGACAAAATTTATAATGATCAAAAGCAAATAACGTCTTTAATTCATAACCAGACGCATGTAATTAAATCCGAATTCCGTAAAGCCTATGATACGCTGAACATTCTTTCTAAATCGGCAACAACCATGAACACTAGAATCGAGCACATGCTCTATAAAACATCAGAAATTAGCAAACGAGAAGATCAACTAGAATTAGAACTAGCTATGTCCTCCTGGGGAACTAGATTGATCCGTCAAACCGACGAATATGTATTAATGCTATCCACCCTGACTGACGCCGTAATGTTCGCAAAATTGGGAATCCTACATCCAATGATCCTATCACCGAACCAACTGGTCAATGCATGCAAAGCCATCCAAACTTCCACGAATCTGGAATTCCCGCTCTCAATGGAAGAGTTGAGATCGGAGCAACTCCAGGGCACGACAACAATGAGTGCCGTATACGCAAAAGGAAGAGTAATCATCACGATAGACTTTCCTCTCCTAGAACCCAACTCCTATGAACTATATCACCTATATCCCTGCCCCTCTTTCCAACAACTTAATGCAAATACTTTCACCCCTTTAATGATCCAACCACAAACAGACTTCCTTGCAATAGATCAAACAACCACTACCTTTTTCTCCCCTGACAAAACCTGCCTCAAAACCTGCAAAAACCCTAACGGAAGACTCCTCTGTGAAATCACGCTCTCGCTCCAAAACTATGAGCAAAGTCATATCTGTGAAATTGATCTCATCTTGCGTCCGGAACACCTACAGTGGAAGCAGTGCACTGTGAAAGCGGCCCCAGCAAACAACATACAAATTACGAAGCTAGAGGCTTCAAATACTTGGCTATTTTCGATGAAACACAAAGAAGAAATCCAAATCAAGTGCAATAAAAGATCGGCCGGCTACGAACAAATCCAAGGCGCAGGGATAATACAGCTGCAAAGCCACTGCGAAGCAACCATTGATCATACCAGAATAATGGCATCCGGAATAAAAACCCAGAAATACAATTACACGTTCAAACCAAGTTTCGGCCTAAATATATCTAACCTCATCCCAGACCTAACCCCACATCATATTCACATCCTGACAAAACTCCAAGAAAACCAGCCAAAATTCACACCTATCAACATAGACCCAGACAACCTTTTAACCTTACAAGAAGTAGACAACCAAGCGCAAGATATAGCACAGCACCACCGTGCTCTAGCCCACACAGCCTACATCACCTACGGTTCCTTATCAGCCATAATTGTTGTCATTTTGATAATAATAGCGGCAATAGGATACCGATACTGCAAAAAACGAGCAGAGAGCGACAGCCAACCCAAATGTCACCAGTTCACGCCAAAAGATATCGCAATGCAAAGCCAACCGACCATCACCCCAACAACGGGTCCATCGGATCTGCAGATAGCAGTACTACCAGAGACACAAACGCCAGATGGAACAACGAACCCAGGTTTCGAAAAGAAAACAATCCTTTATTATTAGAATTAAGGAACGGAACAACAGGATTGGAATGAACAAAGAGACGAATTTGGATAAACTATATATTTTTCGTTACATTACAAAATGAAATGTTTATCGAAAGAGGGGCGCGATGTTTAACATGGTATCCTCATCCCAGTCCCATAAATCCATCAGATACCGCCGATATTTTCTTCTATGCTGACGGACGGCCTCCCGGTACTTGATATTGGTATACCCCGGGCGTATAACGTAGGTCCCGTCGGTACACTAAAACAAAAAAACAAAAAAAAAAAGAGGAAATAAAAGAACACCTTACCCAAGTTCGGAACAGATCACGCATAGGCGGAAATAAATCGGTGCAATTATATGCATACATATTTAGGCTTGCGAAAACAATTAAAAGCTGCCTTTCCATTTCACTCAAGTAACGAATACAACTCGACCGACCACTTTATATACCACAAACTCCCCACCAGGTTTACCAGGAGTATAGCAACGTTTGAATTCTACGTCGACAATTTTTCAATAGCCACCGTGGAATATTTAACTCAGCGTATTCATAGACACTGCATTTCAAAATCAAGCCTTTTATGGTCATATAAATTTTCACTCGGCATCCATTTCAAAATTATCGACCGTCTAGCGTGGGGGGGGGGGGGGGGGGGGGGTGCCCTGTGGCCACTTCCCGCACTACTTTTCCCACTTGATATGTTAAATAACGACACAAACCTGTACATATCTTCGACACTTTATACACATATTTCTTTTCTTTATATTTTCAACAGCTGCGCACGATTGTATTTTCTTCGGCACCTTTTACTTTATATTTTGAACAGCTACCTTTTATTGTAAAATTTTTCACCATTATATACACTCTGTGAATGCATGAAAAGGTATGTGTGATTGAGCGAATGAGGGTGGCGAATGACGAAAACACCTTACACAAAATGCCCTCCCGAGAGCATTTTGTGTCTAGCGTGGGGGGTGTTACGTCCCTAGTTATAACCAATTTTTGTCTTTCGCCATTCTAAAGAGGTCTTGCTCTGGAATCCGCGAAACATCAGCGTTTTCTCGCTTAGCAACGCTTGCGATACGAAATCGGGGAACTCGCGAAATGCGATGGCGAAAACCCTTTGCTTGTAGGTTTTCGCAAGCAAGGAGCGTGACCTACTCCCCTTTTGGGAGTATAAGTTATCGGCGCAACGCAGGTACGCCAGTTCCGTGATAGCGTAAAGCAGAAACCGAAGTTCTGTCCGTTCGTGACGCGCAGTAGATCCGCGCTCAAGGCTACTCGAAACCAGGAAGTTCATCGACGACGTGCTCGGCCGACGGTTCAACACGAGTGTATCGCCGCAGTCTGAGATAGCAGACTCATAATTGGACCAAGTCCAGGAGTGCACCCGTGTGTTGTGCAGGACCACCACCAACTGCTTGTATCTCCAAGGTCGAGTCGTAGCCACGCGCCGCGAGTATAGTATATCGTCCTCTAGACCTCTAGAGTGAATGAACAGTAATACGAGAACGAACGAGTGACGTGCAACACCTGAAGTCAGCGAAGGGTATGTAACAACAAAAGAGAATATATAATTATTGAAGACCCATACACGTATCAACAATTACTGAACACCCGATCCTGCATCCTCTATTACCCGCACGGAAGGTCAAGGTACGCTTTACTGTTTAAATCGGCAGAACCCAAGAATCATAGTAGCAGAATAATAACCATCCATAATGTGGGACGTAATCAGCCCGACAGGTACTGGGCAAGATCCCGGTCAGTCGGAGCCCGACAAAGCTTCTCGCTCGCGGCAGCTTCCAGCGAATACCTCGCGATATTGGCCACGACCGTGTCACCCGCATTCAGCATCCTGAATGCGTGAGCCACGGCCGTAACCTCCGCAAGGTCGGCTATCGGAGGGAGTCCACATCCTCCCAGTGACGGGGGAATGTGGACCACCTGCGGGCTAGCCCGCTGGGACAGGTTAAGCCACAGCTTGACCGTCCGCTTGATAGCCTTGTCGAGCTCCGACAGGGCCATTCGTCGTATATTGGCTCCCCTGAGCAGGAAATCGAGACGCGGGACAATAAATGTCGCCACCGTCTCGATCTTCTGCCAGGGAGCGAGGAGTGACTGGTCCACCGCGCTCAGGTCCTCTAACACGCCACGGATCGTGGTGTAGGGCGTCTGATCGAGCTCAACCCCGGTTGGGACCCCTAGATGCTGGTAGGGCCCACCTTTTCCCAGAGCCGGAACGGGTTCCTCCTGGATGCAGTACACGGTATCCAGTGCGTCGTCCCGGCCTCGTATGTGTAGCGTGGCACATTTCTTCGCGTTGAAGGCGAGACCCAGGTTCGTTGCAATGTCTTCAACGGCGTGTAGCATATCCCTCATCTCCTTTTCATATGTCGCTAGCAGCGTGAGATCATCCGCGTAGGCGAGCTCCCCGATTTTATCCCCCGCGATTTCGTACCCTGCAGTGGAGTCCTCGGCCACGCGGATGATGGGCTCTATTGCCAAGTTGAACAATATGGGGCTGAGGGGGCAGCCCTGTTTTACCCCTGGTAAAATGGGTATTCTATCGGTGTACCCCTCGGAGGTGCGGACCCTCGTCGCACAGTCTGTGTACAGGCTGGCGACGATATTTGTGATCGCCCGCGGGGCCCCGGCGTTGGAGAGCGACTCCAAGATAGTGGCGTGCGGGATTGATCCAAAAGTATTGGAAAGGTCCATCCACGCCACTACCAATTCCCCTTTCTTCCTCCGAGCGTCGGCGATGCATTCCTGCAGCACGAAGTTGTGCTCGAGGCACCCCTCGTACGGCAGGAAGCCCTTTTGGCATCGTGAGAACCGTCGATTGAGTACCGCCCAGTGAGTGAGGCGGTCGGCCATTACAGCGGCGAAGAGATTGGGCAGGGTATCGCCCATCGCGAGAGGTCTCCAGTTCGACAAGTCATCCCGGTCACCCTTCTTATGAATAAGAACGGTGTTGGATTCCTTCCAAACGCGCGGAATATGCTCCATCTTGAGACAGGCGTTAAATAACGCCGTTAGGAGCGTGGCGCCTGGGTCGACATCGCGCAAATCACCATAGGTTACGCCGTCGGGACCCGGAGAAGATTTCTTCATCCGGTCCAGGCGGCCGCTCACGTCGGCGGCCGTACATGCCGACACCAGAGCGTCACATTCCTGTGCTGCCTCGTGACGGATAGTCGGGAGGGGCCCAGCACGATCCTGAGGAGCGTACATTTCTGTGAAGTGTCACTGGACTACGTCCTTCGACACTTCACAGTGCGGGGAGGACCCTTTCAGGACCTCCCGCACCACACGCTTCCGGTTCGCACGGAACAAGCGTTGAATGCGCTACGCCTCCCGAACATATTCCTCGCGGTTGGTAGGAGTACCGGTCGTCGTCGAGCTATCCCTCGGACGGCGAGACCCACCCTCCCTCCTCGCAGCTGTTTGTGGCCGGCCACCCCTCCCACTGGTGGCTGGATTTGCGGCCCGCTCAGTATCCACCGCCCGCTGCTTTACGAAGAACTCCGCCACTTTCGCAGCGAAGTCTTCCAGCGCCTGAAGCGTCGTCACCGTTTCGGCTTCCTCAACGAGGCCTGCCCTTTCGATGCCTATCGTTGCCCTCGTGCTCCTACGAAGCACTTCGGGTCGGTCGGCACCGGGGGTTGGTTCGTCAGATCAGCCGGCGTGTGGGACAGCATCTGGGAGCCGTGTGTCCCGATGCGGGTCGCGCCCTCTACGGGATCCCCGGTGCTCAGGTGAAGGCGGGGGGGTCACTCTCCCTCTCCGGTGCGTCGCGGGCGACTGTGGGGCCCGACCTCTGGGGGGTACTTTTCGTGTAGTATTTTCGCGGGTATCTCTTCTATTTGTGTTGTTTAAGGTGCCCCCTCGGCCCCTCCTGCTCTGCCCGTTGTTGCTGAAAACAGAGCCCCGGATTGACCCGGGGTTGTTAGCCACGCTGCTGGAAACATTAGTTAATCTAGGACATACACAACAATAATGACTAGAATTATTATTGTTATTATTATTATTATTAGTAATAAAATTGACAGGGCTAGCCCCCCTGCCAATGGTCACCTTGTTGCTCGGAGGCCCTTGCTCCGTCGCCACGGAGGCCTCCACCACGCGTGGCACCCGGACCACTTCCACTTCCGCTCCTTCGTTTTGTATACGAGGTGGCTGCCGCGCCTGCGTCCTTGGTGACGGCGCCGTCGTCGCTCCCTCCTCATCACGCTGTCCAGCCCTTCTCCCCCTGCTTCACGGCGTGAAGTCCCGCCATTCTCCATTCTTTTCCTCTTCCTGTTCGTCTTCTTTCCTCTTCTCCTTTAGCAGCGCCGCAGTGACCGGTGGCGACGCCTCGGCAATAGCTTGGAGAATCATCCTTCTCCTTCTCCCAACGCGCCCTGTAGTGGGGGACGGCAGGGTGGTAGGTCCGTCCACCATCCTCTTGTCTTGTGTCGACCCGGGCGATAGAGTTTTCGCCCGGGTGCTCCTTTTTACTACAGGGCGCTCCTCCGGTGTCGTTGGGGTGACCGCGTCATTCACCGTCGCGGAGCCCGTGGATGGTGGTGGGCTCTTCCTCTGCCTGGCTTGCTGCCTTGTCCTGGGGGGGGGGGGGGGGGGTCCGAGGGGGCTCCGTGGTTGCCCTAGCAGACCGCGCCCTGGTCGTCGGCGCGGACTCCAGGAGCACCGTATCTTCCTGGATCCTCTTCTTGAGTCCTCTCGGCGAGCTTCCACCCCCGCTCCTCCTTGTGGCGACGGTGACGACGGCCACCGGTTTGCTGTAGAGCGAGGTCGTCGACAGGGTCAGTGTCCCCGCCGTCGCGAAGGTGCACGTCGCCGTCACTGGTCTGGTGGGGGCGCTAAGGTGGTGGACGCGCCCCTGGCTTCCTCTTGTCTCTGCACGGGCGGGAGGGAGGACGCACGTGCCATTCTCCTGGTGGTCATGGTGGTGGTGACGGTCGACGTGCCCCTGGTTACCTCCGCGTAGGTGACGGCGGGGGACACCTTCCTGGTCGTGGTGGTGGTGGTGTTTCGTCGGGGCGGGCCAGGTTGAGGTGGCTCCGTTGTCGCCCGGGTACTCCTACTCAGCCGGGGGTGCACTGCCGCCGTCCCTACTACTACTACTGCTGCTACTCGTACTGACCGGCAGCCGCGCCCCAGCGGCACGAGGCTCTGCACTACCTTTATGTGCGTCTGCGTGGTGCTTCTTCACTTTCTCCAGTGCGTAGACACTGTTGTCTGTGAAGGAACACACCCCGCAGACCCACTTTCTTTTTGCGCCAGGGTGGTGGAGGCGCAGGTGTTTTCCAAGGTCCTCGTGCCGCTGGTACACGGCCGACCGGATCCAATTAGACGGCACCCCTACGTTGCAGAAGGGGCAGGGGAATGTCTCGGGGAAAGGGAACGTTATTATCACATCGTTTCCCCTGGCAGTGCAGCTTGGCTGAGGGCTCGTCATAGTATATAATAAATAAATATTAAAAAAATAAATAAAATATGTATATAAATATAAAACGAGTAAATAGAATAATATAATAAACAATAAAACAATCAGCACTGATACAAAATAAGGACTCCCCAGTCAATACTTAAAACTTAGAACTAAGAAGATAAATTAATAAAATAAAATAAAATAGAAAGAAAATAGAATCAACAAATAAAACGGGTATATATACTAATGGTATATATGTCGCGGAAATAAAAAGAAAGGAAATAAACGAAAATAAATAAAAATAAAAGAGAAATAAATAAATCAAAATAATAAAGTAAAATAAAATAAACTTTAATCTAGTGACTAGATTAGATTATAAAATAAAAACAAAAACGAACGAGACGAAAAGACGACCGTGCGAGTCGCTCTCCGCGATAATTTGCAAATTAAATCCGCAAATTACCGCACACAGGGGACTGAACTGTTAATATCGAGTTACACAAGTTGTAAAAGGACCCGTGTACCTCGATAATTAATCGGAAAAAAGCAAATTAAACTACTGCAAATCGAAAAATTTCTAGCTAAATAGCTAGAATAATAGAATAACGTCTACCCGTAACGGTTTAAATGTCTATATTCAGCCTATACGGGAGCACAAAAACTAGAGCAAAAAGTGGATTTCGGCAAGTCGGTTAGTGGGACAAACACCTGTTATCGGTTTAAACGACCAGCGTTCTCACGGATAACAGCTAGATACAGAATCAAAACAAAACAAACGCGAGCAAGGCCGCACCGGTATCGGATACGACGCGAAAGGGTTTCGATATATCGAAACAGTCCGCCTGGAGTCGACAGAGCTTTGCCTGCTCCAGGTGGCACCACTCTACAGTAACGCTACACTACAGAAAACCACCACCAGACTCCCAAGCTCCACTTACCGCGCAGTCAGTCGCCGCTGTGCTAAGCGAGTCGCACCGCCTTTGGAAAAGCCAAAATGCGATCGCGGGAAAAATAAAAATACAAAAAGAAGACTAGATATAGAATAGAGAAGAGGAGTCAGAATATTTTAAAAGAAAGAGAAAAGAGGATATGTTCAGAGTAGTATATGTGGGCCGCGTCCTGCGGTAATGCAATACAGGTGCGACCCGTGTCGGAGTCGGAGCAAGCTCCGAATTCCGACCCTTTTAAAAAATGAGATTAATATTCTGACTCCCCAATGGGGAGTGTATCAGATATTAAGCTGATAAGAACAGATAAAGCGCTTTATTAATCAATTCATGTTTCCCCAGGAGCAAGCCCCTCGGGGGATACATTTTGCCAAATTTTGGGCTTCTCCCTTTATACAATATTTGAAAATATAATAATGCAGTGGGAGGAATTCCCACTGCATATGTCTCGCATTCGAAAGAGTTGTATTACTCATTTAGATAGAAAAAAAGAAGGGGCTAATAGCCCTGGCAGTCGAGCTTCTTTCAGCGCGCTATATTCAGGATAAGTATCTGAAATATGGCATATACTTGAATAATAGTATAGCCATGTAAGTACAAAAAAAGAAGAGAGAAAATAGATAATAAAAAAGAAAAGAAAAAGAAGTAGATGTAGTGAATGAGGTAAATTGAGTATGAGTGACAGGAACACCGCAATGCAAATTCATTAGAAGGATGGATGATAATAAATAGAGAAAATGAATGTGGTACATAGAATAAGAAAGAAAAGGAAAAATCCGTGACTATGTCGGTGTTCCTGCCGGGGGTGTCCCACTTGGACGTCGACCGATTGAACGCGTTCCTTTTGGACGCCGGACCGATTGGACGTGTTCCTTTTGGACGTCGTGCCGTTTGGACGCCGTGCCGTTTGGACGCAGTGTCATTCCGATTCGTGCCATTTGGACGCCATATCTTTTATAATCATTGCCTTTGGAAATCGGCAGATGGTGGTATTGTTTGTCGATTTAAATTCCTATGCTATTTGAATGCGTATGCATGCTAAAGTATATGATTACATATATCTAACGATAAGGTCAAATGGTTATGTGTAACGTTTGACAGGTATAGGTTATAGTGTAAAACATGTGGAAATTGAATGCAGTTACTTTCTTACAAGATATATCTGGAAGTATGTTTAAGGTAAAAGAAATATTAAACCTTATTTTTTTCAATACATTCTTTATACCAAATTAATGATTTTGCGTACAATGTATCAATATATTGTAATATGATTTGTTTTTCTTTATTTTCAGCATTTATTCAGAATGGAATATTTCAATACAACTGTTCAACTCGTTTGAGACAAATTCATGACTTCTAAACACAATACAAGCGCTATAAAAAAGATACAAGTGAATGGTGAAATAGAAACTCTGTTTCAAATTATTTTTTTTATAAATTATTACTTGGTAAAACTATTTATTTGAAAGTAGAAGAAAACACTGTGAATTGTAACTTAAATTCTATATTAAGGAAATTAGAATAGGAAATTAAATTTTAAGGGTTTTATCTACTTTTATTAAACTATTTATTTGAAATATGCTGGTATTACATTGTTTTTAAAGTCTATAACGTGCAAGACAAACTTATCTAATTTAATACTGCTTTTGCTCGAATAATTTCTGCACTGTATCTATTTAATACATCTACTCCATAATATCTCTGTTGCAATTTTCCCCTCCGTGTCTGATCAAACGCTGAAAATAAAGAAGAAGAAATCATATTATTATATATTGTTACATTATACTCAACAATATTAATTTATAATAAAGAATGTATTGAAAAAAATATGGTTTAATATTTCTTTTACCTCAAACAAATTTCCTGATATATCCTGCGAGAAAGTAATTGCATATGTTTTCAGAGTACAATATTGTTTTTTGTCCTAGTATATCATTCCACACTGTTTAATTTCTTTAATGGATCTATTCAAATTCTCTACTCCAATATTATTTTTTCTGATCAATGTTTGAATAAATGCTGAAAATAAAGGAAAAGAAATCATATTAGTATATATTGTTACATTGTACACAACAATATTAATTTGGAATAAAGAATGTATTGAAAAAAATATGGTTTAAGATTTCTTTTACCTGAGACATATTTCCTGATATATCCTGCGAGAATGTAATTGCATCTCTTTTCGGTGTACGTTTCCGTTATTAATCCTAGTATTTCATTCCAAAATGTTTAATTTGTTGAATGGATCTATTCAAATTCTCTACTCCATAATTTTGGTGGTAATTTCCTCATCAATGTCTGCATAAATGCTGAAAACAAAGAAAAAGAAATCATATTATTATATATTGATACATTGTCCACAACAACAATAATTTGGAATAAAGACTGTATTAAAGAAAATAAGATTTAATATTTCTTTTACCTCAAACATATTTCCTGATATATCATGTGAGAATGTGATTGCATCTGTTTACTGGGTACATTATTCTTATTTGTCCTATTATTTTATTCCGTACTGTTTAATTTCTTTAATGGATTTATTCAATTTGTTTACTGCATAATTTATTGGTTTAAATTTCCTCATCAATGTCTGAATAAATGCTGAAAATAAAGAAAAAGAAATCGTATTATTATATATTGATACATTGTCCACAACATCATTAATTTGGAATAAAGAATGTATTAAAGAAAATAAGATTTAATATTTCTTTCACCTCAAACATATTTCCTGATATATCCTGCGAGAATGCTCATCAATGTCTGAACAAATGCTGAAAATAAAGAAAAAGAAATCGTATTATTATATATTGATACATTGTCCACAACAACATTAATTTGCAATAAAGAATGTATTGAACAAAATAAGGTTCAATATTTCTTTTACCTTAAACATACTTCCAGATATATCTTGTAAGAAAGTAACTGCATTCAATTTCCACATGTTTTTCACTATAACCTATATCTGTCAAACGTTACACACAACCACTTGACCTTATCGGTAGATATATGTAATCATATACTTTAGCATGCATACGCATTCAAATAGCATAGGAATTTAAATCGACAAGCAATAACACCATCTGCCGATTTCCAAAGGCAATGATTATAAAAGATATGGCGTCTAAATGGCACGAATCCAATTGTCACGACGTCCAAACGGCACGGCGTCCAAACGGCACGACGTCCAAAAGGAACGCGTCCAATCGGTCAGGCGTCCAAAAGGAACGCGTCCAATCGGCACGGCGTCCAAAAGGAACGCGTCCAATCGGGACCGTCCAATCGGGACGCGTCCAATCGGTCGACGTCCAAGTGGGCATCACCCAACGAGAAGAGGAAGTGGTCCGGGAGCCACGCGTGGTAAGGACCCCTACGGGGGCGGATCAGGGGACTCGCAGCAGACCTCTGACCTCTGTAACAACAATATTTCTAGTCAATGTTCTTGTGATTGTCCTAGGTTGAGCGCAACCGCTAGCAGCGCGACTAATTGCCCCAGATCAAACCGGGGCTCTGTTTTCAGTCAGAACAACGGGCAGAATAGGAGGGGCCGAGGGGGCACCACTAACAACATTAACAATAGAAGTATCCGCGAAACTACCACACGAAGAGCACCCCCCAGAGGTCGGGCCCCACAGTCGCCCGCGACGCACCGGCGGGGAAGGGTGACGCCCCGACTTCACCTGAGCGCCGGGGATCCCGGAGAGGGCGCGACCCGCGTCGGGACACACGGCTCCCTGATGCCGTCTCACACGCCGACCGACTCGACGAACCAACCACCGGCACCGACCGACCCGAAGGGCTCCGTAGGAGCACGAGGGCAGCGATAGATGTCGAAAGGGCAGGTCTCGTTGAGGAAGCCGAAACGGAGACGACGCTTCAGGCGCTGGAGGACTTCGCTGCGAAAGTGGCGGAGTTCTTCGTTAAGCTTCGGGCCGTGGATACCGAACGGGCCGCAAATCCAGCCACCAGTGGGAGGGGTGGCCGGCCACGACCGGCTGCGAGGAGGGAAGGCGAGTCTCACCGTCCGAGGGACAGTTCGACGACGACCGGTACTACTGCCAACCGCGAGGAACATGTTCGATAGGCGACGCGAATTCAGCGCTTGTTCCGTGCGAACCGGAAGCGTGCGGTGCGAGAGGTCCTGAAAGGGTCCTCTCCACACTGTAAGGTGTCGAAGGAAGCAGTCCAGCGACATTTCGCAGAGATGTATGCTCTCCGGGATCGTGCGGGGCCCCTCCCGACTATCCATTATGAGACAGCACAGGGGAGTGACGCTCTGGTATCGACATGTACGGCCACCGAGGTGAGCCGCCGCCTGGACCGGATGAAGAAATCTTCTCCGGGTCCCGGCGGCGTGATCTACGGTGATTTGCGCGATGTCGATCCAGGCGCCACGCTCCTAACGGCGTTATTCAACGCCTGTCTCAGGATGGAGCATATTCCGCGCGTTTGGAAGGCGTCAAACTCCGTTCTTATTTATAAGAAAGGTGACCGGGATGACTTGTCCAACTGGAAACCACTCGCGATGGGTGATACTGTGCCGAAACTCTTCGCCGCTGTAATGGCCGACCGCCTCACTCACTGGGCCGTACAAAACCAACGGCTCTCACGAGGCCAGAAGGGCTTCCTGCCGTACGAAGGGTGCCTCGAGCACAACTTCGTGCTGCAGGAATGCATCGCCGACGCTCGGAGGAAGAAGGGGAACTGGTGGTGGCGTGGCTGGATCTTTCCAATGCTTTTGGATCGATCCCGCACTCCACTATCCTGGAGTCGCTCTCCAACGCCGGGGTGCCGCGGGTGATGACAAATATCGTCGCCAGTATGTATACAGACTGCGCGACGAGGGTCCGTACCGCTGAGGGGTACACAGACAGGATCCCCATACTATCTGGGGTTAAACAGGGGTGCCCCCTTAGCCCCATGCTGTTCAACCTGGCACTAGAGCCATTAATCCGCGTAGCCCAGGACTCCACCATAGGATACAAGATCGCGGGGGAAATAATTGTGGAACTCGCCTACGCGGACGACATCGCGCTGCTGGCGGAATGCGAAGAGGAGATGAGGCGACTACTACGTGAAATTGAAAGCATTGCAGCCAACCTGGGTCTCGCCTTCAATGCTAGAAAGTGCGCAACACTGCACATTAGAGGCCGGGACGACGTACTGGACACCGTGTACTGTATCCAGGAGGAACCCGTTCCGACTCTGGAAAAAGGTGAGTCTTACCAACACCTAGGGATCCCAACCGGGGTTCAGCTTGATCAGACGCCCTACACCACGATCCAAGGCGTGTTAGCGGATCTGGGCGCGCTGGACCGTTCACTCCTCGCCCCCTGGCAGAAGATCGAGGCGCTGGCGACATTTATTGTTCCGCGCCTCGATTTCCTGCTTAGGGGAGCCAGTATGCGGCGAATGATCCTGTCGGAGCTTGACAAAGCTATCAAGCGGACGGTTAAGCTATGGCTCCACTTGTCCCAGCGCGCTAGCCCGGAGGTAGTCCACATTCCCCCGTCACTGGGAGGATGTGGGCTCCCTCCGATAGCGGACCTCGCTGAGGTCACGGCCGTGGCCCACGCATTCAGGCTGCTGAATGCTAAGGACACGGTCGTGGCTCGTATCGCGAGGTTCACGCTGGAAGCTGCTGCGAGCAAGAAGCTTCGTCGAGCTCCGACCGATCGGGATCTTGCCCAGTACCTGTCGGGCTCTTTGGCCGGGGACTGGTCAAGACCAACGACTGGTCGTTCGTCGTTCTGGTCGAGGGTACGGTCCGTCGCGCTGAGGTCCGGAGCGCGTCTCGGTTTTCGCTGGGAGTGGAGTGATGATCGAGCTGAACTCGCGATTGTAATGGAGTCCCGAAACGGACGTCGGGTAGTCGTGCCGCCTCTTGCCAAGGCACATGTCATCACCAGGATGAGGGCTGCAGTGACGGAGCACTATGTGTCCTCGCTTCTTCGGAAGCCGGACCAAGGCAAGCTTTTCCAGGCAACCACCTAACATGCGGCGAGCAATCGCTTCATGAGGGGTGGCGCGTTTATCCGTTTTGCTAATTGGAGGTTTATCCATCGTGCCCGCCTCGACGTACTCCCGTTAAACGGAGCCCGTCGATGGGGGAGTGAGGATAAACGCTGCAGGCGATGCGGATACACGCTGGAGAGCCTTCCTCATGTACTCTGCCACTGCGGTCCTCATTCTGCCGCCAGGCAGAGACGGCACGACAACCTCGTTCTGAGGTTGAGTAAGACGATCCGGCTTCCCGGTGAAATCAGGATCAACAGGCGTGTCCCCGGGGCGACAGGAGAGTCTTCGGCGCTTCGCCCGGACATCGTTGTCACGCACGAAGCGTCGAAGACCATTGTACTGGTCGATGTAGCCGTGCCCTTCGAAAATACGATGCAGGCCATCGTAGATGCTAGATTTGAGAAAATCGACAAGTACCAGCAGTTAGCTGATTCTCTCAAGGGGCGCGGCTACAAAGTATATCTAGACGTTTTCATTGTGGGTGCCCTGGGCGCCTGGGATCCAGGGAACGAGTTCCTCCTGGAACTGTTAAGAATATCTCCGCGAAACTAATGGTAGCCGAAACAATCGCGTGGTCCCGTGACATGTACGTCGAACATGTCTCGGGCATTAGACAGTACACGGTGTCCAGTACTGATAATAGAATGAGCTATAATCATAACGCATCTGAGGAATTGGAAGGCGCGGCCCGGACACCCTCATCTCTTCAATCAGTAGGAACACCGACATAACTGTGTGCAATACGGACTAAGCATGTTCTGTATTGTCTTGCTTCTCTTGCTCTATCCTATTCTATTCTATTTTAATTTACTGATTCTATTTTAATTTATTTTATCCTATTCCCTCTTATCTTGTATATGCATCGGTGTTCCTTATACTTATCTCTCTTATGATTAATACTTTAACTATCTTTATTTATTCTTTTTTTTCTTCTGTTTTTCGTTGTTTTTTTTCTCCATCTTTATAACTGCGACATTCAGATCTATATCTGTTTTAGATATTTCTATTCGCTATACTAGACTATATCTGTGATTAATCCGGCCTATATATTTATATTTATATTTTTATATTTCTATAGTGAAATCTATTTTTAGCGCGTATTACTGGGCTGCCGAAGACGCAAAGAAGACCAATGCTAGGGCTACTAGCCTCTTGTTTATACTATTGTAATGGCGTCAGATCTACTGAGAATCCGCGACACATGCAACGGTAAAATGTTCCCGCTGCATTTAAGACTTTCTTACTCATATGAAGGGCCAGGCCTGTAACTTGAGATAAACAATGTACCACCTCAGGGACTTGTCCCTGAGGAAACATTAATTGAAAATAAAGCGCTTTTATCTGTTCTTATCAGCTTAATATCTGATACACTCCCCATCGGGGAGTCAAAATATTAACCTTATTTTTGGAATTGGTCGGACTCCGGGGCTTGCTCCGACTCCGACACGGGTCGTACCTGCCTTGCAGTGCCGCAGGACGAGGCTCACATTGGCTATATAAAAACATACATTGCATTCTATAAAATATTCTGACTCCTCTTTTCTATCTCTTGTCTTTTTTCTATTTTTATTTTTTATCCGCGATCGCGTTCGTGTATTGGCTTTTCCAACGGCGGTGCGACTCGCTCAGCACAGCGGCGACTGAACTGCGCGGTAAGTGGAGCTTGGGAGTCTGGTGGTGGTTTTTCTGTAGTGTTGCGTTACTGTAGAGTGGTGCCACCTGGAGCAGGCAAAGCGCTGTCGACTCCAGGCGGATTGTTTCGATACATCGAAACCCTTTCGCGCCGTATCCGATTCCGGTGCGGCTTTGCTCGCGTTTGTTTGTTTTGATTCTGTATTTAGCTGTTATCCGTGAGAACGCTGGTCGTTTAAACCGATAACAGCTGTTTGTCCCACTAACCGACTTGCCGAAATCCACTTTTTGCTCTAGTTTTTGTGCTCCCGTATAGGCTAAATATAGATATTTAGACCGTTACAGGTAGACGTTATTCTATTATTCTAGCTATTTAGCTAGAAATTTTTCTATTTGCATTAGTTTAATCAGCTTTTTTCCGACTAATTATCAAGGTACACGGGTCCCTTTACAACTTGTGTAACTCGATATTAACAGTTCAGTCCTCTGTGTGCGGTAATTTTCAGATTTAATTTGCAAATTATCGCGGAGAGCGATTCGTACGGTCGTCTTTCCGTTCGTTCGTTTCTGTTTTATTTCTGATCTAATCTAGTCACTAGATTAAGGTTTTACTTTATTTTATTTATTTTATTTTCTTTCTATTTTATTATTTTGATTTATTTATTTTTTTCTTTTATTTCCGCGACCTGTATACCTATACATAGGTATATCCTCTCGCTCTATCTCCTGATTTATTTTATTTTATTTTATTTTGTTCTTTTTATCTTTCTTTCTACTTCATTTTACTTTATCCGTTTTATTTTATCTATTTATTTCATTAGTTCTAAGTTTTAATCATTGACTGGGGAGTCCTTACACTCTGTATCAGCATTTATTATTGTTATACTTTACTTACTATTCTAGTCCATCTATTTATTCTTTTATCATTTATTTATTTAATATGACTTCAACGACGAACCCCCAGCCGAGCTGCACCGCCAGGGGCAACGAAGTTATCATAACCTTCCCCCCTCCTGAAACCTTCCCGTGCCCCTTCTGTAATGAAGGGGCACCCCCGTCCTGAATGAAGGTGACCGTGTACCAGCGGCATGAGGACTTAGGCAAACATCTGCGCCTCCACCACCACGGCGCTAACAGAAGGTGGGTCTGCGGTGTATGCTTCTTCACCGACGACAGTGCTTATGCGCTGAAGAAGGTGAGAAAGCATCACGCAGACTCCCATGCAAATAATGCAGTGCCTCGTGCCGCTGGGACACGGACATCTGCCCCCGCGGGAAGGGTTAGCGGCGGTGCATCCTCGGCCGGGGGGGATTCAGCCGAGGAGCGACCCACTGACGCGCATGTAGCTGAGATGACGCAGAGGCTCTCTCCGTCGCCGATGGAAGCGGCAGGGACCACCACGGGTGGAGGCGCGCTGACGCGCGCCCCTAGATCTGCCCTAACCAACTCCCGGACCACCGTGGCTGCCAAAACCAAGGCCGCGCCGAAAAAGAAGCCCACGATCACTGCTTCGGTGACGGGGAGAAATCTTTTGACGGGCTGGGCAACTAAGAAACCTGCGACAACGACAGCGACAACGACGATCACGGGGAAGAGCGGGACGCCGTCTAGCCTCGCCGATGGACGACCTCCACCCGCGGGGAGTCCCGCCACCCCGCCGACCATCGACCTTACCACACCACCAGCGGGGACCGGCGCCGCTAAAAGGACCAGCGGCGGGTCAGTGTCAATGAGGAGGCCAAGTGGGGGGGTAACTTCCACCCTAACCCCCCCCCCCCCCCCCCCATCAAAAGAGAAGGAGAACAGCCCGGGTATGAAGAAAAGGAACACCCGGGCCTCAACGGAGCCTCCTCAACCTGGCCCGCCCCGACGAACCATTACCGCCACAAGAAAGGTGACCCCGCCGTCACGTATGCAGAAGTGACCAGGGGCACGTCGACCGCCGCTACAACGAGGACTACCCGGAGGATGGCACGGGCAACCTCCCTCCCGCCCGTGTCGAAGCAAGAGGAAGCCGGGGGCACATTCACCACCCAAGTGCCCCCCACCATGCTAGCGACGGCGACGTGCACCTTCGCGACGGCGGGGACATAGACCCTGACGACGACCTCGGTCTACAGCAAACCGGTGGCCGTCGTCACCGTCGCTACAAGGAGGAGCGGGGGGGGGGCCTCGCCGAGGGGGCTCAAGAAGAGAATTCAGCAAGACACGGTGCTCCTGGAGTCCGCGCCGACGACAAGGGCGCGGGCTGCCAGGGCGACCACGGAGCCTCCTCGATCCCCCCCCCAGGACAAGACAACAAGCGAAGCTGAGGAGGAGCCCACCACGATGTGGCCCGAACGACGTGGCCACCTCAAGGACACCGGAGGAGCGCCCTGAAACAAGAAGGAGCACCCGGGCGAAAACTCTATCGCCCGGGTCAACGAAAGAGAAGAGGAGGGGAGACGAATCTACCACCCTACCGTCCCCCATTACAGGGCGTCCCGGGAGGAGATTGATCCTCCCAGCCATAGCCGAGGCGTCGCCAGCGGTCACTGCGGCGCCGGAAAAGGAAAAGGAAAAGGAAAAGGAAAAGAAGATGGAAAGAAGACCAGGAGTGGAAGAGGATGCAAGGGACGGGTGGGACGTCACGCCGCGGTACACGAGGAGAAGGGCTGGGCGGCAGGAAGAGGAGGGAGTTTTGACGACCCCGTCACCGAAGACGCAGGCGCGGCAGCCACGGCAGCAACAACAACAGCAACAAGACGAGGAAATGGTCCGGGGGCCACCCGTGGTAAGGACCCCTACGGGGGCAGAGCAGAGGCCTCTAAGCAGACCACTGACTGTCGACAGGGCCACTAGCCCTATCGACTTAAACAATAACATATCTAGTCAATGTTCTTGTGATTGTCCTAAAATAAGGAATGTCGCCAGCAGTGTGACTAATCGCCCCGGGTCAAACCGCGGCTCTGTTTTCAGCTACAATGGGCAGAACAGGGGGGGGGGCGAGGGGGCACCATCAATAACAATAGCAACAGTAGAAGAGATACCCGCGAAAATACTACACGAAAAGTATCCCCCAGAGGTCGGGCCCCACAGTCGCCCGCGACGCACCGGCGAGGGAGAGTGACCCCCCCGCCCTCACCTGAGCGCCGGGGATCCCGGAGAGGGCGCGACCCGCATCGGGACACACGGCTCCCTGATGCCGTCCCACACGCCGGCCGATCCGACGAACCAACCCCCGGTGCCGACCGACCCGAAGTGCTCCGTAGGAGCACGAGGGCAGCGATAGGCATCGAAAGGGCAGGTCTCGTTGAGGAAGCCGAAACGGTGACGACGCTTCAGGCGCTGGAAGACTTCGCTGCGAAAGTGGCGGAGTTCTTCGTAAAGCAGCGGGCGGTGGATACTGAGCGGGCCGCAAATTCAGCCACCAGTGGGAGGGATGGCCGGCCACAAGCAGCTGCGAGGAGGGAGGGTGGGTCTCGCCGTCCGAGGGATAGCTCGACGACGACCGGTACTCCTACCAACCGCGAGGAGTATGTTCGGGAGGCGTAGCGCATTCAACGCTTGTTCCGTGCGAACCGGAAGCGTGTGGTGCGGGAGGTCCTGAAAGGGTCCTCCCCGCACTGTGAAGTGTCGAAGGACGTAGTCCAGCGACACTTCACAGAAATGTACGCTCCTCGGGATCGTGCTGGGCCCCTCCCGACTATCCATCACGAGGCAGCACAGGAATGTGACGCTCTGGTGTCGGCATGTACGGCCGCCGACGTGAGCGGCCGCCTGGACCGGATGAAGAAATCTTCTCCGGGTCCCGACGGCGTAACCTATGGTGATTTGCGCGATGTCGACCCAGGCGCCACGCTCCTAACGGCGTTATTTAACGCCTGTCTCAAGATGGAGCGTTTGGAAGGAATCCAACACCGTTCTTATTCATAAGAAGGGTGACCGGGATGACTTGTCGAACTGGAGACCTCTCGCGATGGGCGATACCCTGCCCAAACTCTTCGCCGCTGTAATGGCCGACCGCCTCACTCACTGGGCGGTACTCAATCGACGGTTCTCACGATGCCAAGAGGGCTTCCTGCCGTACGAGGGGTGCCTCGAGCACAACTTCGTGCTGCAGGAATGCATCGCCGACGCTCGGTGGAAGAAAGGGGAATTGGTAGTGGCGTGGATGGACCTTTCCAATACTTTTGGATCAATCCCGCACGCCACTATCTTGGAGTCGCTCTCCAACGCCGGGGCCCCGCGGGCGATCACAAATATCGTCGCCAGCCTGTACACAGACTGTGCGACGAGGGTCCGCACCTCCGAGGGGTACACCGATAGATTATTATTGCAGACATTTTACCAGGGGTAAAACAGGGCTGCCCCCTCAGCCCCATATTGTTCAACTTGGCAATAGAGCCCATCATCCGCGTGGCCGAGGACTCCACTGCAGGGTACGAAATCGCGGGAGATAAAATCGGGGAGCTCGCCTACGCGGATGATCTCACGCTGCTAGCGACATATGAAAAGGAGATGAGGGAGATGCTACACGCCGTTGAAGACATTGCAACGAACCTGGGTCTCGCCTTCAACCCCAAAAAATGCGCGACACTCCATTTACGAGGCCGGAACGATGTACTGGACACCGTGTACTGCATCCAGGAGGAGCCCGTTCCGGCTCTGGGAAAAGGTGAGCCCTACCAGCATCTAGGGGTCCCAACCG
This sequence comes from Osmia bicornis bicornis, assembly GCF_907164935.1. NCBI lineage: Eukaryota > Metazoa > Arthropoda > Insecta > Hymenoptera > Megachilidae > Osmia > Osmia bicornis. Next base: position 1,410,827 of record NW_025791124.1, read on the forward strand.
GGGTTCAGCTCGATCAGACGCCCTACACCACGATCCGTGGCGTGTTAGAGGACCTGAGCGCGGTGGACCAGTCACTTCTTGCCCCCTGGCAGAAGATCGAGACGGTGGCGACATTCATTGTCCCGCGTCTCGATTTCCTCCTTAGGGGAGCCAATATAAGACGAATGGCCCTGTCGGAGCTCGACAAAGCTATCAAGCGGACGGTCAAGCTGTGTCTTAACCTGCCCCGGCGGGCTAGCCCGGGGGTGGTCCATTAATGATGATGTGGACAATGTATCAATATATAATAATATGATTTCTTTTTCTTTATTTTCTGCATTTATGCAGACATTGATGAGGAAATTACCACCAAAATTATGGAGTAGAGAATTTGAATATATCCATTAAACAAATTAAACATTGTGGAATGAAATACTAGGATTAATAACAGATACGTCCTCCGAAAACAGATGCAATTACATTCTCGCAGGATATATCAGGAACTATGTTTGAGGTAAAAGAAATATTAAATCTTATTTTGTTCAATACATCCTTTATTTCAAATTAATGTTGAGAACAATGTATGAATATATAATAATATGATATCTTGTACGCGTCTCACCGAGAAATTACCAACGAAATGATCGCGTCTCTCCGTCGGTAAAAGTCTCAGCGCTAGTTCGAATTATCGAAGCCTAATCACGCACCAGGTCGATAAGCGATACTCGCGCCGCGATTTCGACTCTGGATCGCTGCGAATAATTTCCGTTAATCGTGCGAAAGCCATCACCAAGTAAACACCTCAACCGATACCTTTGTAAATTAAAACCGATCTTATTCTTAACCAAAGAATCTCGTGTCCGTGTTCCGAGCAATCGACACCGCTTTACCGCTGGAAAGTGATTTCCACATTGTGTAGTGGACGAAACAATTAAAGAATTGACGCGCTTGTTAAGTGACTTTATTTAAATACACGAATTTAACAATTACGCTTGATTGATTGATTCCGCCTCGACGTCCAAGTCCTTGCCTAGTCGTGAACCACTGCCTAGTGTGATTCAAATCGGGAAAGTGCATTTCACTCTTTCCAAGCCGTTACATATCTTTTTTTATATTTTAAGCACCTGTTCAGACATTCATGCGGAAATTACAACCAGAAAATTATGGAGGGAAAAATTTGAATAGATACATTGAAGATACTTTCCAGCGTAGAATAAAAAAATTGGGGCAAATAACAAAAACGTACCCTGAAAACAGATGCAATTACTTTCTCGCAGGACATATCTGGAAATATGTTTGAGGTAAAAGAAATATTAAACCTTATTTTGTTCAATACATTCTTTATTCTAAATTAATGTTGTTGAGTATAATGTAGCAATATATAATAATATGATTTCTTCTTTATTTTCAGCGTTTGATGAGACACGGAGGGGAAAATTGCAACAGAGATATTATGGAGTATAAGTATTAAATCGATACAGTGCAGACATTATTCAAGCAAGAGCAGTATTAAATTAGATAAGTTTGTCTTGCACGTTATAGACTTTAAAAACAATGTAATACCAGCATATTTCAAATTAATAGTTTAATAAAATAGATGAATCCCTTAAACTTTAACTTCCTATTCGAATTTCCTTAGTATAGAATTTAAGTTACAATTCACAGTGTTTTCTTCTACTTTCAAATAAATAGTTTTACCAAGTAATAATTTATAAAAAAATAATTTGAAACAGAGTTTCTATTTCAATATTCACTTGTATCTTTTTTATAGCACTTGTATTGTTTATAAATCTTGAATTTGTGTCAAACCAGTAGAACAGTTGTTTTGAAATATTCCAATGCTAAGTCGAATCTGAAATGATATTAAAACGTTTGGAAAGAATCTAGACAAAGAAGATTTATGGACAGAACGTTGGAAACTCTTTTTTCCTCTCTAGTCAATCATATCGTTATTGGTAAATATAATCTGAGATCTTCGACATGTCATTGTTTATGCTATTGTAACATCCAGCAGGAAGAAGAATAAATAAGAAGAAATTTAAAAATTAGTATTTATTAAAATATTTATTCATTTTTCGTTTTTTATAATTAAAATTTATAACAGTTCATTTTTTAAATTTATTATTGTACAACATTGATTTAAATAATTATATTTATATTTAATAACTAAAAATCTTATATTTATTAATATTTACATTTAACAACAAATTTTATATACTTCAAAATATACGTCGATAATTCTACTACGTCGATAATTCTACCGCGTCGATAAAAGATCGACACAGCGCGCGAAATAAATAGATAGCGACAGCAATAGCGAATAGAAAGAGATACGAACAAGCGCAGAGTAGAAAGAGACAGCAACAGCGCGTAGACAGAGATAGCGATACGCACGGAGTCACGTACGCACAGGTCAAAGTCCAAACACTTCCGGTATCGAAAACACAGGTAGAAACAACTGCTACGTCAGCAGTTCTCCGGTATAAATACGAGCGTGCCGCGCAAAGAATTTTCACTTCGATTCTGATCGTAGTCCGACACGGGTCTATGGTACGATTTATATAGAATTCAGTAATCTTAGACTCTTTTGTCGGCAAAGCGGCAAAGGTTCCGCGTCAGACCCGGAGCGCTCAACTATCGGTTCGCAGCGGTTCTCTTACGTGTCAGGTTCGCACCCAAGCTTAACGAGCAAGCGAAAGCCGAAGCTCCTTGGATGCGGCCTATCAGTACACTGGCTCTAGAGCGACGATACCGTTTTGCAGAGTTCGCTGCCAAGCTTAACGAGCGAGCGAAAGCAGAAGCTCCTTGGATGCGGCCTGTTCAGTGACGGCTAAGTTGCCCAGAAACCGAACTGCGGCCGAACGAGCCAACTCCTACAGCGTCAGAACGGATCTTGGCCAATTTCCCGACAAATCATTCAAATCATTTATATTATATTAAATTATAATAAATTATATTAAATTATAAATTCAAGTTTAATAATCGTATCTAGAACCGCGTTCACTAATCTATTTATTTTCCTCTGTATTTTTTATTTTAGGTTGAATTATTTTTGTAATTAATAATCTAATTTTATTTTATTGTATTCCAATTTTAGCACAAACACGATTGTTATTTTCTTTGTATTTTTCAATCCAGGGCGTACTCATTGTACCTTACTAATCCTATTATTTTCTTTTTGTATTTTAAAAACAGGGCGCAACTTTTGTTATTTAACTACATTAATTCAATTCGATATTTAATTACTTCAATTCATTATTTAAATTCATTATTTAATTACGTTCAATATTCTTTTTATATTACTTACCTTTTTATTATTATCAAATTATAAACAAACAACACATAATTTCTTGAATAAATTCACATATTATTTTGAGAAAGGAATTAACGTTGGATTTTACTCCTTTACCGCGTGCCACCCGAACCTATAATCCCTTCCTTTATTATTATAATATTGTTAAGGTTGTAAATTAAGACGACAGTTAGGTTAAGATTTAATTTTATTCATTAATTTCGCTTAGTTTAAGAATCCCGCTTGACAAATTAACTCGTCCGTTAAGGACGTCACAAAATCCTCGATCCTGGCGCCACGCGTGATCGCGTTGCCTGTAGGTGATCGATGGATCACTCTTGTTCAAAATATCGAACGCCGTACACGTGTCTCGCTTAATTCTATCAACGCGTTTATCGCTTGCTCGAATCCTAAAACGCCTAAAACTAATATTCGCTTCGCCTTCAACGTGTCGCGAGGAAGTTACACGCTTATCGAAACTACAATCGCGGAAGCGGAGTTAATAAAGTGATTTGTGTTATCATTGAGTGACAAATTTCGATTCTTTATTAAACTACCTTATTCACAATCTTCCTGCATATCCTTGTCAGGATAGTTCCGGCGAAATTTAAAACTAGCGTTACGCTACGAAACAAATATATATTAAGAAAACGAGTCGCCTTCTCTTAGGGAACCGCTCTCCCTACGCGTCGGCGCAGTAGCGTGTTCGTGAATAATTTCGGAACGTTACACTATTATGATATTAAATCTATTAATCTAAATGCACATCCATATATATTTATTCCGCGACGCGATCTCATCAACAGTATTTAACACGTAAATTCCAAAAACACTAATTTCTAGCTTTGGAATCCACTGCTTCTTTTAACACTTTGATAATATTCGATTGGAAAATTCGTAATTTATATACATATAACCTAACATGTGTCAAACTACAAAAAACACAACCAGCATTTTGTAATGTGACTTCTCCGTAATATTTACAGATTCCAGTTATTAGATGTTTTAAAGTTCTCGAAAGTCGACTCTTTCGAAAATTGTCGTTATTAAGTTGTGGATCACCTGGCGAGGTTGTTGACCCAATGACGTCGCCAGTCTATGACTGACAGAGACGACATCATCGGGTCGTTGGCCTAGCGGACAGCTGACAGCAGCTGACAGTTTGAGAAAGTAAACACTCTCGGTTTCGACGAGAGCATAACAAAACCTATCTCTGTGTTTCGCTTGAAAATTTTGAAATATTGGAGATTATCAAAAAAAAGAATTGTAACCGGCACAATATATTGTCGGATTACATGTAATTAATATTATCTAGTACAACTGTCAAGAAATTTAGTGAATTCCGTTTCGTAAGATTTTAGGTTATATTTGCCTATGGTATAAAACTAATTCATAGTAATTGAATCTCCATTTCTATCTTTTCTCCATAAGTCTTCTTTGAACAAGATCGTTTCTAAATGTTTTAATACCTTTTCTGATTGGATTGAGTATTGGAATATTTTAGTTGGACTGTTGTAGTCGGATAGAATGAATTTGGGATTTGTAAATACAATACAAGTGATACCAAATAGATGAAAGTGAAGAGTGAAGTAATTACAACAATATTACAACTTCTTTTTTTTATTTATGTATTTTTACTCGACAAAAGTGTTTATTTACAGCTAGAAGAAGACAATGCGAACTGTAAATTAAATTCTATATTAAGGAAATTGGAACAGGAAATTACAAATGAAATCTCATTTTCTCCTATTAATTTATTTATTTAAAATATTCTGACACTATGATTTACAACACAAACTTATCTAATTTAATAATCCTCTTTTTTTAATAATTTGTTCAATGTATCTATCCAAATCTCCTACTCCATAATTTTTTGGTTGTAAGTTTCTCATCAATGTATGAATAAATGCGGAAAATAAAGAAGAAGAAATCATATTATTATTATTGATACATTGTACTCAACAACATTAATTTGAAATAACGAATGTATTCAAGAAAATATGGTTTAATATTTCTTTTACCTTAAACCTATTTCTAGATACATCATGCAAGAAAGTAATTGCATCTGTTTGCAGAGTACGTTTTTGTTATATGTCCTAGTATTTCATTCCACGCTGGAAAATATCTTTAATGTATCTATTCAACTTTTGTACTTCATAATTTTTTGCTTGTAAGTTCCTCATCAAAGTCTGAATAAATGCTGAAAATAAAGAAACACAAATCATTTTACAATATATTGGTACATTGTACTCAAAATCATTCATTTCAAATAAAGAATGTATTGAAGAAAATATGGTTTAATATTTCTTTTACCTCAAACATATTTCCAGATATATCCTGTGAGAAAGTAATTGCATCTGTTTTCGGAGTCCATTTCTGTTATTAATCCTAGTATTTCATTCCACAATGTTTAATTTGTTTAATGGATCTATTCAAATTCTCTACTCCATAATTTTGTTTGTAACTTCCTCATGAATGTCTGCACAAATGCTGAAAATAAAGAAAAAGAAATCATATTATTATATATTGATACATTGTACACAACGTTAATTTGGAATAAAGAATGTATTGAAAAAAATATGGTTTAATATTTCTTTTACCTTAAACATACTTCCAGATATATCTTGTAAGAAAGTAAATGTATTCAATTTCCACATGTTTTTCATTATAACCTATACCTGTCAAACGTTGCACACAACCATTTGACCTTATCGTTAGATATATGTATGTAATCATATACTTTAGCATGCATACGCATTCAAATAGCATAGGAATTTAAATCGACAAACAATACCACCATCTGCCGATTTCCAAAGGCAATGATTATAAAACATATGGCGTCCAAATGGCACGAGTCCAAATGGCACGACATCCAAACGGCACGGCGTCCAAACGGCACGACGTCCAAAAGGAACGCGTCCAATCGGTTCGGCGTCCAAAAGGAACGCGTCCAATCGGGACCGTCCAATCGGGACCGTCCAATCGGGACGCGTCCAGTCGGTCGACGTCCTAGTGGGCATCACTCGCCGGTACGCAGAGGGAGAATCTGGGGGCCGTCCCTCCTTTCGGAGGAGGACCAGCCGCCCCTCCTTCCAAATCGAGGGGAACACCCCCTGCTCCAAAGCGGCGCTGAAGAGGCGGCACAGCCTCGGACCTAGGATGCCGGACGCGATAACCCAGGCGCGGGCGGGGATGCCGTCCGGGCCCAGGGCGGTGTTCTTGGCCCCGAGCCTTCTGACGGCATCGTCCACCTCCTCCTATGTGACCCCCAGGTCGGCGGACCAGGCGACGGGTTCCGCCGGCCCTTGCTGGTGGCGCGGGTGCGACGTTCCCCCGGAACGGGGGAAGAGGGTGTCAATTACCCGCGTCAGCAGCTGGGGGTCCAGGCTCTCCGAGACCGGGGGCGCCCGTGCGCGGAGCTTGCCCATGACCATCCAGTAAGGGCGCCCCCAGGGGTCCTCGTCCAGAGAGCCCTGGAGCTCCTCCTACGCTCGGGATTTCGCGTCCCTGATGGCCTGCCTCAGGGCTACCACGAAGACCTGGTATGTGCCCCTCAGCAGATCCTCCCTCGCCGGGTCGCGGACTCGAGCCCTCCGGGCGCGCTGCCACTGGCGTCAGGCGCGCCGACACTCGGATCGGAGATCCGCAATGTCGCCCGACCACCAGTACACTGCCCTCCGGGGGGGCAGGCGCGGGGCCCGGGGCATGGCGGTGTCGCATATTGCGGTCATCGCCTCCCGGAACCACTTGGCCTCCCCCTCAACGTCCGCGACCGGCCCGGGCGGAAGAGCTGACCAGGCCACGGCAAGGGCTGCGGCCATCGTTTCGACGGAAAATTCGGAAATTCAAAACAGGCCACGAAACCCCGCCCCCGTGCTAAGACATCGGCGGGCGGGGGGACGTGCCGGCCCCCCAGGACGATGGCGACGGAGCCCGCCGCGTCGCTGAACCAGTTGGGCCGGTCCAGGACGCGGTACGGCTCCGACACCACCGCAACCTCAATCTGCCACTCGGCCAGGGTTTGGAGCAAAAGGTCCTGCGCCCCGGCCGAGTGGTTGGTGTTGGCCTGGAGGAATGGACCCTTAGGCCCCATTGCGCGCCGTGCCCGCCGCCGCCTCCAGAGCTGCTCCCGCTTTGCTGGGGCCCGCTACCCCTGTGGGCGATGCAGCCGGGGCCGGCTTCGCGCTCGTCTTTTTGGCGGGCTTCTTCCGCCCCTTCTTCGAGGAGGCCGAAGGGCATCCTCCGGTCCCAATCCTATGCCCCGCGGGCTCGCCCTGAATCGGTGCACAGGGGGCACCGCGGCGGGGCCGTACAGCCACTGGCTCGATGGTCCAGATCGCCGCAGTTGAAGCAGCGATCCGAACGATCGACCCCGCAGGGACACCGCTGCCTGACATGTCCAGTCTCCAGGCAGCGGTAGCACTGCAGGGGGCGTGCCGCCAGGGCCTCGACCCGTGTTGAGGACCAGCCGACCATCAGCCTCCCCGCGTCGAGGACCTGGTTGGCTGCGGTGAGGGGGCACCTCACCCAGACCCTCCCCAGGCTACGGGGTGGGGCGCGAATATCCCCCACCTTCACCTCCTCTGCGGTGCAGGCTCCTCCGGTTGCCACCGCCGCTGCTACCTCCTCCCAGGTGACCGAATCGTCGAGCCAGATGAGGCGGATCTCGCCCATCTTAACCGGGCACGCCACCCTAACCTCATCGGACCTGCGGAACACGGTTTGGAGGCGGCTAGCCAGGGCCGCCGCCTTTGTCGCCCTCTCCGTCCCGGCGATCTCCAGGACGAGACCACCGGTGGACGCGCGCCTGGGCCGGAGATCGGTGATACTAGGTCGACCCCCTGCCTGGCCCGGATCATGGCCTGGCAGCAGGTGGTCCCCGCCCCAGGCGCGACCGTTATGGTGACCGCCGAGATTTTGGGAGGGCGGGCGAGGCGGGGCTTCTTAATGGCCTCCTTTGTCGCCTTGCCACCCGCGGTCCCTTCCTTTCGTGCGGCCGGGGGATGGGTCGTCCCGGCTGTCGTCCGCTTCCCCGTCTTCTTCGCAGGCGGCGGGGGGGTCATCTCCACACCCTTCGTCTTCGCCGCGTCTGCCTTCTTGGCTTTGCGGCCTACAACCTTGGACCACGCCTCGGTCTCCTGGCGGTGGTCCTCCTGGATTTTTGCCATCCTGTCGGCAACGAACGAGCCGGAGGAGGCCGTAGGGCGGGAAGGCGCGCGAGTCCCAGCCGCCCCCGAACCCTTGGCGGGACCTAACCTTTTTTTTTTTTTTTCGTGGGGAAATCTTACATAAGACCCCCAGCCACCCCTAGGGGAGTGCAGTGGGGGAGTTTCAGATTCCTACTGACCAAAACCCCACGGCAACCTCCTCTGGCGTATGGCAGAGGCTCTGGGACCTGGTTACTATAACTCCGGAGCCTCCCCCGCCGTGCGCTGAAAGCGCCCCTCACCGGGAGAGTAACGACACCCCCAGCCGGCACCAGGGTTCGCACCCGGTGCCGGCTCCATCGCGGGGGAACTGCGTGCAATGGCGGCCGGACCCCCCAGCCCGTACCGCCTGCAGTCCCCGCGCCTCGATCTCCCCACAGGCTACAGGGAGGAGCAACCCCCCGCCCGCCCGCGAGGAAGATCGGGCGCTGTCCTTCGCTCCGCCGGCTTCCGGTGCCGGCTACACCCCGGGTCCGCGTGCAAGACAGGGCGCCTGCGGCCCGCCGAGTCGTCCCCCTGTGGGCTGCGGTGAGCCGTGGCCGGTTGCCCTCCAGGGGGACTCCCTCGGCTCCGCTGCACCCCCCCTGCGGGGGCCAGCGCCACTCCCAGCGTGGGAGGCAGACGCCACTATCCGCCCGGAGTCACCGGGCCCCTCAGCGGTGGATGCAGAGGGGCCCCTGATTTGGAAGTGGGTCCCCACCCGCCCTCCCCCGGGTCCGACCGGGGTCCGTGCTCAATTCGTCCGGGTGGGAGGGTACACCGCGGCCCCTCCCACTGGCGGGACCTAACCTAACCTAACCCAACCTAACCTTTATTTATTTTTTTTTTTAGATAGATAGAAGAGGAAAATGCATTTATGCACGCGCGGGTTGTCCCCCTTTCACTCTATTCGGCTGGAGGGGGGGCCCGGGCAGTGTGGGACTCGTATCCCCTGATGGGGGGGGGGGCCTGGCGCCCATTGGTGGGGGCAAACCCAAAGAGGCTACCCAGAAGGGGCAACCTGATAGCCCTACCATAAAGGGTGGGCACAAAAGATAGGGTCACAGCCCAGAAGGGGCGACCCGGCGGCGCCCAGAAGGGGCATCCGCGGCCTGATACACTACCCACTAAAAACCTCTCCCCTGACGTAGGCCGCCGGAACCGTTTCATCCTTTGCGGATATCCAACATGAACCAACGACAGCCGCAACGACGCTTCAGCTCCCTAGCTTTCATATGCGCTTTCGTCTACCCTCAATCCGTCATGTGCTAATCAGCAATAAGGGATTGAGGATCCACGCCGTTACACCTCCGATCAAGCGGTAGAATATTTCAACCAGCACGACATATGCACAGGATTTTTCTTCGGCCACGATCAGGAACCGGAGGACTTTCCCACTCAACGAGTGATCGCGCCATGTCTTCACCAGCCTGCAAAGCGAGGTTAGGGCTTCTTCTTCGGCCGCGACCAGGAACCGGAGCACCCTGCTCAACGGGTGATCGCGCCCCATCTTCACCTGCCTGCCATTAGCGAGGACAGTGGCTTCCTCTTCGGCTACGATCAGGAACCGGGACACCCTGTCTCCCGGGTGATCGTGCCATGTCTTCACCCACCTGCAAAGCGAGGACGGGGCTTCTTCTTCGGCCACGATCAGGAAGCGGAGCTCCTGCTCAACGGGTGATCGCGCCATGTCTTCACCAGCCTGCAAAGCGAGGCCAGGGCTTCTTCTTCGACCACGACCAGGAACCGGAGCTCCTGCTCAACGGGTGGTAGCGCCATGTGTTCACCTGCTTCAGCAGGGCTTGCTCTTCAACACAGCCAGGTACCGGGGCGAGTCCTTTTCCCGGTTGACTGTGCCACCTCTTCGTAGGCTGCAATCCTCGATGACTTGTCCCATACATACTCCACACACAAACGCTCACGACAAGCATAGCACAGCGAGTGCCCCAGAATGCAACAATAATAAGTGAATGAAGTGAATGAATGAATCAGTGAATCAATAAGCCCATGAATAGAACCGATAAACGAACAATAAATAATGATAAAATGATAAACATAATAACTATAATAAACATAATTAAACGTGATTAAACGTAACTAGATCACAAAATTCAACAAAAAATCAGCGTATAATATGCATCTAATGCAACAGAACAGTTAATGAAACAGTTAAAATAAAAGGACGAAACAATAATAAACATGCGAACATGTGAACTAAACATAAGAAGCATGGTAAGCGAGCAAGCAGACGAGCATATGTGGACTCGATATAAGCAGAGCAAAGCAATTAACCAACAAAACCTCAAAACCTCAAACGTCAACATCCAGCCAAGCAACCAAGCAGCAGGAAATAATAGTAAAGAGTATTTAATATTTAACCCTAGCACACAATTTGAACACACTGTTCAAAATAAAATTCAAACAAACTATAAAATTGAAATGAAAATGAACCAAGGATGTAAAAGGTAAAGTAAAGACGCCAGACAATAGCAGATAGCAATGCCAGAAGAAGTAAAACACAGAATGCCAATAATTATTGTCAAAAGTAAAAGGTAAAGTATAAAATATAACCATAGACAGCGGATTCTAATGCGAAGTGGGTACACGCATCACCATAAAATGAAGAAATAAGATCACCACAACAGAAAGGTACGCTGTATAGCATAATAAATAAATGCATGTGCAACGGGGAATTCCTCATAATCATCTATTAAAACTATCAAAATGACTGAAAGAAGAATTACAGATAATAAGAAGTGAACTGGGAGCTTATATGAAGTGCTCAAGCCAGCGAAGCTGAGAATCCCTCCTGCGTGGCCCAGATAGCCAAGATAACCAAGATAATGTAAATGAAACGAGCAACATAAAAATTGAGCAGGTCAATCAATGGCGCTAACGCCAAATATTGTATACAATAGATAATATATTCCTATCACATCAATTAATGGGAAAAGTACCATATCTTTGTTACGTATCCGTCTCGGAAATTTCCTTATATGGTGCTACACACCCTTCTCAAGAAATTTCCTTATATGGAATCGGATGTGTGCACCCGACACCAACCGTCTTCTAGAAAATTCGAGACCAACGCAAAGCAAGGGCGCGGTCCTACGGGTCACGTAGAGTCAGTCCCCACCACCCTTTTTACTCTAGTTCTTGAGTATAAAAAGGGTGTCGACACGGGCACCTCGGGTCTAGTTGAAGTCTAGAATCAGTTCGATACACGTCAGTACGTTCTTTTTCGGATAATCTCTGCAACGAGGAAACTCTGCGAGATCGGGTATTCAAGTCCCTTTCAAGCATTCACAGTAACTATACAGTACGTTGTCGGCTGTTAAGCATTATTATAATCGTTGTAATCCGCCCCCGTTTGCTCGTGTTCGTGAAAACCGAGAAGGATTAGATTCTTGCTTCGCGGAATCGAAACTAAACTTTATTTATTCAACTCATTTCAAACGTGCAACCTAGAGTTCAATTCATTGAATACCGCGACAATTACACACAACAATTGTAAGGTCCGGAATAGAGAATAAACTCATACTAGTTTAATTTACATACTATTGTACAATTACATTTACTGTCCAGAAACCCACTAAGGTGTACCTTTACCGCTCGAGGTACATCAATCAAGTTACGAGACCTAATACTAACGTTTCCTGCGGTTCCCTACGTTAGCCATATGTAGGTTCGTCCGCATATCACTCTCCTGAGGCTCCCTACGTTAGCCATACGTAGGTTCGTCCTCCACTCTACACCTTTCCTGTGGCTCCCTACGTTAGCCATACGTAGGTTCGTCCACCATAGCCAACCTCCTGGAGCTCCCTACGTTAGCCATACGTAGGTTCGTCTCCACGTCTACTTCCTTAGGCTCCCAGTGTTAATAACAACACTGGTCAAGCCATTAACAATTACCATTTACCTAAATTAAGCCCCGGCTACGCAGCCGCCCCCTCCGGCTCGTAACATCTTCAAAGAAGGGAAGATCAGCTGGGAATAAAAGCAGAAAGAAGAAATAGATGGTGAGCATAATGTAACACTGATAATTGAAATTATTGTTTGAAATCATTGAAATTGCTTAAATTTGCTTGCAGAAACATTTCACGCAACCACGACCTCAAATTCGATTAATAAGCAAAGATGGTGGAGAAACAATCAAATCATCAGATGAAGGCAGTGAACAGTAAATAAATTATTAATTATTGTTAGCAAATCATCAATAAAGATAAGTAGCAATATATATCTCATAACATGAATGATGATGAATATAATGAACATAATAGGAAGAGGTAGAACTATTAACATCATAAAATACTATGATATTAAATATTAAACCGTAAATCATAATATTAATCCATTTGCAGAAAACCCTACGCCAGCCAATAGAAGTGGAGGCAAAACGTAACGATTAATAGGAGAGGAAAATACCCACCTGACATAATATGAGGAGCAACATGAGACGTAAATCAGCATAAAACCTAAAGCAAATCAAATCAATTCAAATAGTTATAAATTGCGTAGATTGTTACTGAATTATCATACCGCTCCGATAAGTATGATATTAACGTTAATACTGATATAGATACAAGTAAATCAATGTAGTACAACGTGTGATGAACAAAGTTAATCAAATAATAAACACCACATACCACCGTATTATTACTGACCCATAATATAGAAATAAAAGAAAACTAATCCCTAATATGAAGAAAATAGATCAAAATTATTATGAACATATGTATATATATATATATAATATGTAATAAAAACACGCCAAATGCAATCAATTTAATAAAGTATACTAATGTAGATAGTTAATTAAACTCCTTATATTATAGTCAATTTAAATGATACAATTCCATTCAACCCCTTTTAATCCTGATTAATAAAGAAGACATATGAGTACTAAAACCAAACCAGACATTATTATAAGAACGTCAAATGAGATCCACGGTCCAGGAGATCAAGAATTTCAAAGAATTTAAGGAATCATGACGCATATATGTATGTATAGAAAACAATAAAGACATTGTACCATGCCAGAAAGACTACTGCAGCGTATGCTTCCCTGAGCATCCACCATATTAACCAATACTGAATTAACACTTCCAAATCAAAATCAGAATCGAATTGCAGTTAAGATAGGATAAATCAATGTACAAAGATTGCATAAAGTACCGTAAATATCCAAAATTTAGAATTGCTGCATTAGAATTGCGTTAGCCATAATATGCAAAACATTATCCTGAAGGGGTACGAAGAGCTACAAAATGAGCAGTGAACGATATTATAGAAACGTGAAACATAAATACACAATTGGAGAAAGAAGTCCCTGAAACATGTCAGATGACCAAGAATAAGAATAGTGAGCCGCGAACAATAAACCAATAAACCAAAGTTAACGCCATTCATATCTAAGAGTGCTAAAGATATATAATATATCTTATAGCTTACAATTAATTGACAATGCCTAGAAACCCAAACAACCTCCGAAAGCTTAGAAACAATGTATGATACTACAAGAGAAACTAAGAAACTAAGAACTAAGAAATCAAAATCAAACCCATCCTTAAAATATATAAAAGGATTATAAACGCAATATATGCGCACAATATAAACTCATTAAACCATCCAATCCAGACAAACTCTACTAAATTCCATAATAAATATAAGACCCATTAAAGTAAGACAGATAGATATAATCACAGCAGGTACGGTGAAATAAAAACAAACACATAATAATAATCAGAAATCAAGTCATTTAATTTAATTTAATTTAATATGTCATATGTCGCCACTAACCACTCTGTTCATTTATTCACTCAATTATAATGATTAAGTAGATTGTATGAATAGCTGTGGAATACAGATGTAAATGAAACAGAAATTATTTTATACTTTTTAGTGCATTTCGAAGTCGGATTTTTTTTTGTTAAAAATTATTTTATTTTACACTTTTTAGTGGAACGAGCAGTATTTGAAGGATAGCGTATTAGCAACCAATTGGTAAAGAAATTGACGAAATTTACTTGCAGGGACAATTTTTAAAAATCGCGGTCGGTATATTCCTTGTAGGGTAACCCTAAAGAATAGGCTTTTTATTATAATAACAGTAGTTATTAACAATAAGAAGTTACATAAATTTTGGGAAATGGAATCATCGTGGAATGATCTACGAAATGTGAAAACTTTCATCACAATCGGTGCATTCCTTGAACCAAAATGTATTTTGCAATAATGAATATCGTTCGGAATAAAAAAATGCGAAATGTTTTTATAACGGGACCAATGCGGAGTTGTACTGTACAAGATGCAAAAAGTTTCATTCCGATTGGTCCATCCGTCTCGGAGTAATCATCGAACGTACATTTAGAAAAAAAAGTCGTTAGGAATAAATAAATGCAAAATATTTTTTTTACCGGACCAATGGGGAATTGTACTGTACAAGATGCAAAAGGTTTCATTCCGATTGGTCCATCCGTCTCAGAATAATCGGTGAACAAAGCCAGAAAAAAAAAATATATATACTGATCGAATTGAGCATCCTCCTCCTTTTCGAAGTCGGCTAAAAAATAACTAAATTATCTGAATTAACTGAGTAGCTGAATATAATCCAAAATCCAAAATAAACTAAAATAATAATATAATATAATAGCATAATTAAATAATATATTCAATATATTCAATACATGAATTGATCATAAAATAAATATAATCGTAAACGGAAACGTAAATTGAACGCAAATTGAATGTAATATGCATGAACAAGCATGAGCATGATCGTAACATAACATAACAAAATAAAATAATAATATAATGTAATATAATATAATATAAACAAAACAGAGCAATTAGCACCACTTGAAACACATCCACTGCAATGGAACACAATGCATCACGGTAGAGCGCGCACCTTCACCACAATCACCTCCGCACGAATAAATACAAAATTTAAATTAGAAAATTCAATTAATTCAGTTTAATTGATCACGGATGACCGATGACCATGACCATGTCAACTAAGATAGGAAACCGGGCGAAGTAAAAATAAAGAGCGCGACCATGAACCATAAAGAATATAGATACCTAGTGTTCATAAAATTCCCTAGTCCATACCATAATGATTATCAACCATCAAATTAACCACCAAACCATCAAATTAATCAATTAATTATACAGAATATATAAATGTTCGAAAGCGAAAAGCGAAAATACTTCAACAAACTTTCAATAAATCACCGCGATGAAAGCCAGAAGTAAGGTACCTACGAAAGATAACGATAGCAAAACGCATCGTAATAAGTAAAGCACGCAATACTGCCCGAAGATAAGCGGTAAAAGCTATCCCCAGTCGGTAACCAACCGCAGCACCAGAGATATTACCAACCGCAAATATTCTATCTACCATATAATACTCGGCCGTTCGCTCCGTAACGGTTATCCACAGACCAATTATCTGCCGCGCAGCAGTTACCTACCGCGCGCCAGTTACCCGTTACGACACAGTTACCGTCCGCAGAACCATCCATCGCACAGCCGCGTAATCCTAGGAATCCATACTTACCGTCAAACCTATCATCGAAGATAAGTCTGGTATACCACACTATCCGCGAAAAGGGGAAAGGTAATTATACTGAAAGTAAAAGGTAACAAAACTTCAAGACAGACCAAAGTCAGGAATAAATTTATTAATAAGTAAGTCGATGCTACGATTATCATTTATTATATAGATCATTTATGCTTGTAAATAAATGAAATAAAATATATAATATAAATATGAATATAAATATGAACATAAGTATAAATACACACTATAAAAGAAAGTGAACCTACAATAAAGCTAAATTAACAATAAATTAACCCGTATAAAACCCACAGATTGCGCGGATTGCAGGACACACTGCGCTAGTACATTATCGCGCTTGTAGAAAACAAATTGTGCAAAAGCACCGAAAATAAAGGAAAACAACCGCCAAGGAGAGAGAGGCCGAATAAATAAATAAACTAAAATAATAAATAATAAACTAAAATAAAATAAAATAAATAAATAAAATAAATAAATAACAAGACTCTTAACCAAATAAAATGAAAATGAAAATGAAAATGAAAATCAAATAACGCATGTAATCAGGCAAATCTCATACAACCAACCAAGCAACACACAATAAATAATATTAACTAATACTAATTTACGGAATAAAATAAAACAAGACAAATCAAATCAAATCAAAATAAGATCAGATCAGATCAATTAACAGGGAAGGAATAGAATGTGAGCCCAGCATAATGCATGGCAAAATGAATAAAATATGAATAAATAAATAATATAACAACGCGATCACGAAAATCGCAGAATTTAAATAAAAGGCTGCACTATGTCTCAGGGGCCCAGAAATTTTTGGTTAAAATTTATCAAATCTTGTAGTTTGTGACCTGAAAAGTCCGAAAATGCAAGTTATAAGTTTAGGAAACCAATACTTCAAAAGATACGAGTACATGAAGATGTGTATACTTGGCGTACTTTGACAGGTCAGTACGACGCCATATTGTCCAATGAGTGGAGTCGCCGTCGGTAAAACAGAATTATATAAGTGGTGGCCTAAACCCGGTATACCTAAAGTTAAGTTTTTTTTTATAAACAATATCCCCTCGGATTTGATAGGAACTGATGGTACTCACACCCAACAAATAGAGTCCAAACAAAGGATTGGATGCGGGGAAGAGTCAATATCGCATTGTAATGATCTGTCAAAGTACGCCAAATACACACATTTTTATATACTGGTATCTTTTAAACTATTGGTTTCCTAAACTTTTAACTTGCATTTTCGGACTTTTCAGGTCAAAAACTACAAGAACACATATTTTAGACCCGTTAATTTTTGGGCCCCTGAGACGTAGTTTACCCTACAATTATATCGTTGCGAATAAATAAATAATAAATAAAATAAACTTCAACTTCAATGAGACAAAATAGAAATACGATAATAGGCAATAATCAATATTACGCGAGTTACATAAATCATTAAGGCACATCACCCCATCGTACTTCAGTAAATAAATAAATAAATAAATGCACAAAAGAATGAAATATAAATACATAAAATAATTTTTAACAAAACATACAACCGACTTCGAAATGCACTAAAAAATATGAAATAATTTCTACTTCATTTATACAAATACCCAACAGCTATTAATAAAACCTATTTACTCGTTAAATAGTATACTAAATACATTTCAACCTTTTCGGAGGCGGCGCAAAATTAAAAACTTTTCTTATACTAGGAAGATTCAAGCGTCGATAACCTATCAAATCATTATTGACAGCGTTACGTTGCGCGTGCGACGGCGCAACGTAAAAAGGATAATAATAAAAAAAAAGGAAAGAAAAAAAAGGAAAAGAGGTTGCTGTTTCAACTAGAAGATTGAAAGGCGATTCCCTATACCCTTTACCCTATTCTGAGCGCGATGGTTGGTATCGCTGCCACCAGTCTCGAGCGGGTTAACGCTCTCGACAAATTAACAGACGAAAGATAATTATTAAGATGTTAGAATTTAGAATTTGAACTTTTTGATCTTTCGTTTGGGTTCGTTCAGCGCTTTAGGTCCCGTCCGGGTCCCTCCTTGAATCTGTATGTAATGGTAGGCGTGTATAATTAGAAGAAATGTGTTTGGTGTGTTTGAAATAAATTTGAAACTGGTTAACTGGTAAAACTGATTTAATTACGAATTAGAACCAAGAATGTGAAATTAACAGAATTAATAATCAAGAATTAACGGATTTTAGAAAGTCAAAAATTGAAGATGTTTAAATTTTGAAACTCGTTACTGAATAATACCAGTTTATAAATATCGTTTAACAAGGGTAAAGATGATTTATAAAAGTAACAAAAACATAACGAAATGCACGCTCTGAGATTACACTTGAAGATTTACGCTTTTATAATGATCGCGGGAGATGATTGTTGCGATCCCGTCTTCCCTTGTATTAATTTGAAATTTGGCGTATTTCCGCCGTGAGGATACACCCTAGCCAGAGATATTCTCGGCACCCTCGAAAGGGCAGGACTAAGGTGCCCCCTTTTATAGAATATAAAATGAATTGTGAAAAACGGAATCGTAACACAAGTTTAGTTGTACGTATTTATCGATACCTCAAACGTTGGAACGATCTGACCGGAGGAATTCTCGGAACCCACGAAGGGCTGGACAGATCGCCCGTTTTGCCAATAGATAGTCGTCGTGTTCAAAAATGGTAAATGGATCGACTTACCGAAACGCTGTTTAATACAATGCAAGATAATAAATTCACTTGTAGAGATCTCTATGCTCGCTGGATATTCTGGAACACCAAAGAACGGTAAGGATTGTGAACACTGCACTTGTCGCGGTGATAATGAATTAAACGAAACGAGTACGTCGACGAGAGACAAACTAATACGAACGGAAAAGAATATATTAGTATTTAATTACCCGGAATGAAGTTAATACGAATTATACGCGAGCAAACGATTTAAAATAAGAAAGAAAAGATAGCAATTTAGGGAGAAGGAAGGTTTAACGTGCGCGTCTATGAGTCCTTGTTAAGATTCCGACGATTTCTACTCGCACGGCACTCTGCCTCGCTACGCGGAGGACTTTACCGCAGAGGAAAACTGTCGCGATTTCCGAATAACTCTGTCTCTCGGACACACGGGCTCAAGATCACGTACCTCGACGATTGATCGATCAAGAGTGTCGAAATTTGCGCGAGATCGACGGGCGAAGGGCCCGTCGCGCGATCATCGTCCTTGGAGGGGACGGATTGACGAATCGTGGCACGTGCTCGGAAGTGTCGAGTGCCCGGTGATTGGCTAAGACGCGCGAGCTAGACGAAGATTCTTCATCCCCTTTCTTTGGTGTTCCTTTTCCTTTCTACTACGTCGCCATGATAGTTTCAACGGCTTTCTAGAAACTACGCAGTATTTCCTTTAAATGTATTATTGCTAATTTACAGCTATTGATTTAATTTGAATATCTAAATGTTGAACTGTTAAATGATACTATTAATTTAACTAAAACACGAATGGTCTTCAAATCGAGATATATAATTTAACAATTGAAACCGTTATCCATTTATTTTCCCTCAGCAGGATCAGAATTATTTATCTTTCCTGATTTATAATAAGATCTTATCAGCGTAAAAGCGGACGATGCATTTACGATGATCGCACTGCCGATTATGCATACATTTACAATCTTTCGCATAATTATTTCGGTGGAATCGACATTTCGTTAGCAATGAATTTAAACATTTCTACCAGAACATTCCTTTGTTCAAAATTCATCGTTGTCGCTAGGTAGTTCTTAGAATTTCGAATACAATAATGTTTATTGCTTCGAACGACCCTTGATTTTCGAACGGCGGTCGAACGTTCGCGACGTTAGGCTTTGTAAAGGTTTTCATTTATTTTAGTTTTGTCGTTTAAATTCATATTCATCCATCCATTCTTTTCACACTATCATTCGGTCAGGTAATAATGATCCTGATCGGACCGGCTGACGCTTTGTGCAAATGAGAAGGAAAGAGTTTCCTCGACAAGGAAGTTATTACGGTTTTCCCGTTTCTACGCAGTTACCAAGGGAAATTCCCGGAATGCGAAGCACTGGATAACTGCGTAGCGCTGGTGTTGTGCTAACGGCTCTCTCTCTCTCTTACGAGCTAACGCGAGTTTTTGTGCGTTACCCGATTGTAAACTGTCTTGTATATCTATGGTTGGCGACGATAGTTTCAAGGAGGGTCACGTAAACTATTGTAAAGAAGAAAACAGAAATAACCTTTCCTCGTGTACCTCGCATGAGAAATTCTCGGAACCCAAGGGCTTGACAAGATACACGATTCCAGGGTAGAATAGAATAAAGAAGAGAAAGCAATAGAAGAAGTCAAAAATAGAAAAGAATTAAACTCAAACTCTTCCTTGTACACCCCTGCATGAGAAATCCTCGGAACCTTGAAAGGCTTGTCAAGTATGTACAAGGTAGAGGAGGAATGAAAAGATTGGCGGAAAAGTGAAACACCCACCTCACGACCCTTACATGAGAAATCCTCGGAACCCCAAAGGGCTTGATAAGGGACGCAAGGCGGATAAATTTCAAAATTTCCGCCGGGGCGTAACAACAGCATCGTATATTCGGGTACTTTTAATTTTGCGCCGCCCCCCAAAAGGTTGAAATGTATTTAGTATACTATTTAACGAGTAAATAGGTTTCATTAATAGCTGTTGGGTATTTGTATAAATGAAGTAGAAATTATTTCATATTTTTTAGTGCATTTCGAAGTCGGTTGTATTTTTTGTTAAAAATTATTTTATTTCACACTTTTTAGTGGAACGAGCAGTATTTGTAGGATGCCGTAAGGTGGTTTACCGTTCTTATTGGTTAATTGCAACAATGATAGTTTTTAGCGATAACAAGTTCCATACAAGTTACAACAATAGTTATTAACAATAACAAATTGCATAAATTTTTGCAAGTGAGATATCGCGGAAATGTGAAAGGTTTCATCGCAATCGATTCATCCCTTGGAGAGTATACATGTATACAAGAAACAGTAGAGAATCGGCGACTGCATGCTGACTCACACACCGGTAAAGACACGTAGGCATACGTAGAATTCAATGTAGTAGTAACAATAGTTTTTTACGAATATCTCGCAAACTAAAGCTTTCCGTTAATTATGCATAATGAAGAAGTTGTTCAGAATCATTTCCCCGACAACATATTAAAAGTTCATTGAAATCGTCCAATTGTGACATTAAAAGCTTCCTGTATTTTACAATAACAATGAAAAAATGAAAAATTTTTTTTCAATGGGACCAACCGGAAGACATACCCTACAAGATGTAAAAGGTTTCGTTCCGATTGGTACACCCATCTCGGAGTAATCGGTGAACACACACAAAAAAAAAACATACTGTTTACGCTTTTCGGTACGGGAAGGAAAATAACGTTAGGTCGATAAAATAAGTCCACGTCGGAACACTGTCATAGTTCACACAATAGGTCGTTTATTACAAGCACATAAATTATGCTACAATCGAACACTTGTTATGATCAAAAGGAAAATATGTAAACTATTGTATAATGGAGTAACGCTGGGATTAAACGCTGTACTATTTCTTTTATTTAAACGCCTTGTATTTATCACCGAATAACGAATAGCTAATCACGCATAACGAATACCGGCTGCCTCCCGCACACCTCTATATATAGGTGTCGCGAACCTGCCGACGTCACCGTGCGCCGGCAAGGAAGGGGGAAGCCGACAGTTAGAGGATAGAGTGTTCAAAATTGCGGTGATCTGCCGCAACATTCCTGCCCCCCTTGCCGACGGGGCGCGCCGAAGGCAACTCGGACTAGTTGGCAATCGTAGCCGGGCCGACAGGTGGATGGGTAGTACCGGCGTCCGGAACGTCGATTGGAAGCAAACACAGTTTAGTGACTGGACGAGTGAATGTCGAGTTTGCGGTTCGTAGCGTAACAACGCGAGTGAGCTTGTCGCGCCCCGGGTGCAATTGAGTTACACGTGCGAGCGGCCACTTAGATGGGGGCGCGCGATCGTCTTTTATCAGCACCAGAGAGCCGACCTTGATGCCGTCGTGCCGGACAAGCCATTTGGTGGCTGATTGAATAGAAGAGAGGTATTCGCGAGACCATCGCAGCCAAAGGTGATCGACAAATTGCCTCATTAGTTGCCAACGCGAGAGGCGAGAAGTGGGAACGTCCGAGAGGTCCGGTTCCGGTACAGTCGTCAACGCGGCCCCGGTCAAGAAGTGACCGGGGGTAAGAGCACTGATGTCGGACGGATCATCTGTTAGCGGACATAACGGTCGTGAATTCAGCACGGCTTCGATTTGAGAGAGGAGAGTCGAAAATTCTTCAAAGGTAAGTGCCGTGTTCCCGATCACGCGACGCAGATGGAATTTTACCGACTTAACGGCAGCTTCCCACTTACCGCCGAAGTGAGGTGCCGAGGGGGGGTTGAATTTCCATTCAGTGCCGTCGTTAGCTAGCGAATTCGCGACAGCAGTCGAAACGCGAGACGCCTTTTTCCACATACTACGCAGTTCCCTATCGGCGCCGACCAGGTTCGTTCCGCAATCGCTAGTGATGGTGGCCGGTATTCCGCGACGGCCACTGAATCGCTTGTACGCTGCGATGAATGCTTCTGCGGAATAATCGGAGACCAGCTCAAGATGGATCGCGCCGGTGGAAAAGCAGACAAAAACCGCGATGTATCCCTTAAAGATTTTACCTCCTCGAACGCGGATGGTTTTTATGCTAAAAGGTCCGGCGTAGTCTACACCGGAATGCAAGAACGCTCGGGAGGGGGTAACGCGACGCGCGGGAAGCTGCCCCATTAACTGTTCCGCCGTACGCGCTCGCTGCCGTGTACAAATTGTACATCTGTTTATAAACATGCGAATCGGGCACCGACCTCCGAGAATCCAGTATGTTTGTCGGATGGTTGATAGTGTGAGCTGAGGACCAGCGTGTAGCGCAAGTTTATGGGCGTGGTCGATGACGAGTGATGTGAATATAGACGATCGCGGTAGAATTAACGGATGCTTTTGATCGGGATGGAGTGCCGCATTACGTAGCCGTCCGCCGACGCGAAGATGACCGTGTTCGTCCACGTAGGGCATTAGTCTGTATAACGGACTGGATTTCGCGACTGTCGACCCCGCGGAAAGTGCGGTTATTTCTTCCCGGAAATATTCCTTTTGTATTTCCCTGACCCAATACAGACGCGCTTGGTCGATTTCGGCTACGCTTAATGTCGGAGCTGCGATTGGTGGGGATGAGCGCGCTCGGAATTTGCCAACGGCTCGGAAAACCCACGACGTCACGCGACACAGTCGAGTCAGTGTCGAAAAACGTGAGATGATATTAATCCACGACTTCTCGATCGCCATCAACGCCGTGTGTCCACGCACTTGACGCATTTCAGTGTCGATACGATTGTCTGGTGGTAGCTCGTCGGATGGCCACGCTGGAGACGGAAGGCGCAACCAAGGGGGTCCCTCCCACCACACGAGATCACCAGCAAGATGTTGAGGCGTCGCGCCACGCGAGGCTAGATCCGCGGGATTTTGAGAGCCGGGGACGTGACGCCACGTGGCATCCGGAAGAGCGGTCTTAATTTCGGTTACCCGATTCTGAACGTACTCCTTCCATCGCGAAGGGTGGCTTCGTATCCAAGCTAGGGCAACTGCCGAATCGGACCACAGATGCACGGGAACGTGGTCAAGGTGAAGCACTCGACGGATTCGAACAACGAAGCGCGTAAGTAACACGGAGGCGGAAAGTTCGAGTCGCGGGATTGTCACATGCTTAATAGGCGCGACCTTCGTTTTCGCGAGCAATAACGTGGTTTGGATTGCGTCGGTTTCGGTTGTTGTACGTAAATACACGGCAATTCCCATTGCGAGAGAGGACGCGTCCGCAAACCCGTGGAGTTCCGTGGCAACGTTCGCGGGGGCAATTCCTACCCAACGCGGGATGGACAATGCCCGTAATTCCGGGAGTCCTGCGGTAAACCTTTCCCACCGTTTCGCGAACGTGGAGGGAAGCGCGTCATCCCATCCCATTTGCAGCGTCCATAATTCTTGCATAAGAATTTTACCGTGAACGATAACTGGCGCGATCCATCCGAGCGGGTCGAACAGCTGAGACACTGTTGACAATACTGTGCGTTTAGTAACGGGTGATTGACTGCTCGCACTGAATGAAAATACAAACGCGTCGCGATCTATGTTCCATAACAGTCCTAGCGCTCGGTGCGATGTATCTCGATTTAATGCACGTTCAGATTTCGATTCGACTAAACTACTCACATTAGAAATTAGTTCATCGGAATTCGCGGTCCATTTGTGCAGATGAAAGCCACCACGCTCAAGAAGACGACAGATTTGAGAGACCTTTTCTCGCCCCTCTTCGATACTGTGGGCACCGGAGAGCACGTCGTCGACATATGTTTCAGTGAAGAGAATAGTGCGTGCAAGAGGTAATTCATTACCGTTATCTATCGCGAGCTGACGCATGCACCGAAGCGCTAAGTATGGCGAACACGCGAGTCCGTATGTTACGGTAGTGAGTGAAAATTCTGATACAGGAGCGGAAGAATTGCGCCGCCACAGAATGCGCTGCAACGCTTGATCGTCAGGATGAACGCGGATCTGACGATACATTTTTTCAACATCCGCCGAAAACGCGAACGCGTATTGTCTCCAGCGCAGCAAAATATCGGCGAGATCATTTTGCAGTTTCGGACCAGAATGAAGACAATCATTTAAGGAGTAACCGGACGAGGTTTTGTGCGATCCGTTGAATACAACGCGAATTTTTGTGGAGCTGGTGTCGCGAAAAACCCCGTGATGCGGTAAGTAATACGACGATCTGGTTATGATATCACGGGGCGAAACGCGGCGCATATGACCGAGTTGCTCGTATTCGTCTAAGAATTGATTATACGCGTGACATAAAGTTTGATTTTTAGAGAGACGATGTTCGGAACTCATTAATATTCGATACGCGGAGCTGCGAGAATCGCCGAGGTGAGACACGTCACGAGATAACGGTAAGCGAACAATGAACCGCCCGGTCTCGTCGCGCTTATGTGTATTTACAAAATGTTGTTCGCATTGCAGATCAGCTTCAGACAATTGGGACTCACAGTTCGTCGAATACTCTTCCTGAGCCCAAAAACGCTGTAGCAGGTCAAGTAGGTCGCGGTCCACGCTGCATTGAAGACTTGATGGTGCTGCACTCGATGCGTCATCGGGCTGATGCGACGTGGGACCGGAAACGATCCACCCAAGGTGCGTTCGCTGAGCAATGGGTGTGTGTGGAGGACCTCGTATGACTTCCGGGAGCAGCACAGCGTTGTACACCTCGACCCCGAGGATCAAATCGATGCGCCTAGGGCGCGACGGATCCGGATCTGCTAGTTGAATCCCATGGAGGTGGGGCAGATAGGCGACATTGAGCTGGCGATCTACAACGTAATCGGTTAGCTTGGGCAGAATAAGTGCATTTACCTCGAGGTCGAACGGGGGATCTTTGAGCGAGGAGATCTTAAACGTGGAGGATCCCCGGGTGACCACTGTTCTTCCTGCACCAATTCCGGACACAGGCACGTTAGCCTGACGACGTGGAAGGCTGAGCTGCTGCGCGAGCGACTCCGTGGCGAATGAAACCTCCGAGCCCTGGTCAAGGAGGGCGCGGACGACGCAGACGTCGCCACCAGGAGACGAGACCTTGACTAGTGCAGTTGCCAGCAGCATCCGTCCATGGTGCGCAGCCAAGTGAGATGTCGTTGGTGCGGAAACCAGCTCCGTGGAGGGCGGCTGCTCCGGCTTCGACGGAGTCGTCGTGACGACCGGCTTGGACGCTTCGTGAAGAGTGGAGTGGTGACGGGCCTTACAGGTAACGCAGCGTCTAGTAGAGCGGCAAGACTTGCGATGGTGGGACCCCAAACAATTAAAGCAGAGCCGTTGTTGAGTAACAAATGCTTTGCGCTGTTCCAACGTCTTAGCAAGATATGTCGGACACGATTGTAAGAAGTGTGAGGCTTGGCAAGCTTGGCACACCGTCGCGGCGATCGATGCTTGATGGACTTGGACCCTTCCATCTCGGTTCCGTGAAGTGACTTGGGCCGTTCCCGCAACCCGTTCTATGGCCTCTGTGGCACGAATGTGCTTAACTAGAAACTCATTTAATTGCGTAACTGTAAGAGTCTCGGTTGAGTTACCAGTATGTAGTTCCCATTCCCGCAAGGTGTTAGGGTCAAATTTACGCGACACCCAGTATACTATGATGGGATCCCAGTTTTTAGTATCACATTTAAGACCGCTAAGCGCGCCAAGGACTTCGTTTGTTGTGCCATGTAACCGTTTGAGTTCGTTTGCGGATTCGCGCTGTATTCGTCTGATAGAAAACAACAACTCGAGCTGCGTGTTGACTAGGACGCGACGGTTATCGTAGCGGTCAGAAAGGGCGCGCCAAGCGAGTTCAAAATTCTCGACGGTAACGGACATGTTGCTGATTAACTGGGCCGCTTCACCCGTGACGCTCATTTTCAAATAATGAAATTTCTCCACGTCGGAAATGGACGAGTTTGCGATAACGATGGAGTGAAATAAGTCGCGAAACGGCGTCCATTCCTTGTAAATCCCGGAGAAGTGAGGTAATTCAAGTTTTGGTAAAGAACGTGATTGAGTTACTGACCGTTCGCCGGGTGCGATGAGATGAGAATCTGCGCTTCGAGACGTTGGAGCGGCCGGTGTGAAGCGAGCCAAATAGTCGTTGAGTATTGACTGATTTTCGATGACCATTTCTTCGCACTGAGTTCGAAGATCGTCGACGAAATAACTCAGTTTTTTCGTGGCCTCAGTTTTCTGGTCCGAAATTGTTGCGTGATTGTGCTGGAACGCTGCCCAGTTGTCCGTCAGAATAGAAAGACGTGCTTTGACGTAGGTTTCGGTGATATTGGCTTCGCCCTTTTTTTTCAAATTAATAACTGTCCGGCTGATAGAGGTGAAGAGTTCTTGTTGTCGTTCGATGAGACCGCTGATTGTAGACATTGTAAAAAAAGGGAGACTAACCAAGGATTACGAATTTAAAACTTTTCCGTTGAGTTGGTCGGCACTGATATTCACGCAAGGTCGTGCACGCGCGTTTGAACTATGTCGTGTAACGGAACGCGGTTCACGTGTTGTTCGACACTTTTGTAAAAGCAGTTTCTACTCCCGTATAATGCCGGAAAAATCCGGCTCGAAGGACCAGAATGTTTACGCTTTTCGGTACGGGAAGGAAAATAACGTTAGGTCGATAAAATAAGTCCACGTCGGAACACTGTCATAGTTCACACAATAGGTCGTTTATTACAAGCACATAAATTATGCTACAATCGAACACTTGTTATGATCAAAAGGAAAATATGTAAACTATTGTATAATGGAGTAACGCTGGGATTAAACGCTGTACTATTTCTTTTATTTAAACGCCTTGTATTTATCACCGAATAACGAATAGCTAATCACGCATAACGAATACCGGCTGCCTCCCGCACACCTCTATATATAGGTGTCGCGAACCTGCCGACGTCACCGTGCGCCGGCAAGGAAGGGGGAAGCCGACAGTTAGAGGATAGAGTGTTCAAAATTGCGGTGATCTGCCGAAACACATACATACTGATCGAATTGAGTAACTTCCTCCTTTTCGAAGTCGGTTAATAATATGAACGGCGAAGGAAGCGTAAAATAGATGTAAAACACCATAAACAATGAAATAATAAGACGAAAGATGAAAAGAAAATGAAAATAAAACAGGTGTAGAATAAACCCGTTAAAATGACAAGAAAATAAATGAATAAATAAATGGGTAAATGGATAAATAAATGAAATGAAAAGACTATACCGCGAACAATCACCGAATAAAACAGGATAATAGAACAATCGATTAATCGAAAAATCGAATAAGCGAATGTGTTAATTGTAATGTGGTGACACCTGTGCCCCGCCCCCCCGTTACAATCACTGCGCTTCTCCCACCTCACATCCCACCTAAAAATGACCCTTAACCCTTCTAACACCTTACCCCTTTCCCCCGCGCGCCGGTGTCGGGCCGATGGAGGCGACGGAAAGGAGGCACCAAGGACCACCCGCAAAAAGGAGCTCCGAGGCCGGCGACAGACCTGCAACCCTTCCAGAGAGGAAACGCAAAATGGGACTTCGGAAAAAGAGACGAAGCGGCCCAGCAGCTGATACAAACGTTCACCCGGAGCCATCTGTCGCCGAGCCCGAAGACCTCAGTCCACCCGCCACAGCCGGAGAATCGCCAGCCCCATCGAACCCGAACACCGGCAGATCGACAATCGATAACCAATCAATTCCGTTGCCAGAAAAGGCCCCCTTCCTATTCCCCATCCCCTCCCCAAAAATCATCCCGCGACGGTCCCGTCGTCGCGGCAGCGACGACGAGCCGTCATTGAGCCTAGGCTATCTATGAGAGTATATCGAGCGAAATATTTAAGAGAATACAAAGCGATTAGAGAGAGAGAAATTTCGAGTGAGAGTGTGAAGCGTTCTGGTGAGCCCTTAATACTATTATAATTTGTAAAAGTGTGAGTTCGGCAACGGCAACCTTCGGTTTCGAAATTGCGTGCCCGCGTATCGCGCCGGTTATACGGCGTTATCTTTTGTGAACCCTTTTGTCCAGCCCCCTATTAATCCCGTCCACACAAAAATCCTCCTACGCGTAACGTGTACGAACTTCCAGAGAACCTTCCCTACCCTGAGATTTCTCCTAGCCTTCGACAATCCTCCTTGCGTACTCCCCCGCGATATTGTAAGGACGTAAGTGCCTCGAGGTCCATCCCCTGTAACGACCCCCATTCTGCCCCCTTTTCCTAATTTTCGATTGCCGCCGCGAGTGGCTGGCGCCCAACGTTCGTAGGAAAGAATTTCGTATTGTTAAGAATTGTATAGAGTGAACCCCCGAAAGTAGAGGAACTCTCCGAAACTCTCGCGTAGAGGAAAAATTTGTATTAAGACCGTTAAAATTTCGAAAGATCTCGAAACCGACGCGGAAGGTACCCGTTGCCGAGAGCCTCCTGTTGTTGTTTTTTTTTGTCGAGTGTCGCCGGTCGAACGCGGCGTGGGTTTGAAATCCGACCCGTTAACGTCCTAACGGACGATAAACAGTGAGTCACCGACGTACGCCGTTTTCGACCGAACCGTCCTCGTTATCGAAATTAGTGGAACGGTATTGTTATCTGTGTCGAAATCTATTTCTATTGTGTACCCTCCCAAATTCAAAACTTTGTTCGCGATTTGCCGATATCGAGGGCCCGGCCGTGCTTTCGCCGACCGTGAGCACTCTATCGAGCCTTTTCGATTTCAGATTTTTCTCTTTTTCTTTCGCCCCTTTTTTCTAGCAACGATTACTGAAGACCGAGCCTTGGGTTTTCCAGAGAAAACTACCAATAAAACCGGATATCGTTGTGTCGAATTGCTTTATTTTTTTTTGCGATTGTACCCCTCTTTTCTTTCAGGATCCTTAAATCCTTTTTGTTTTTCCCCAGTTTTTTTTTGGTATCGTTGCCGCCGGGAACGCGTAAAAAATCGCGAAAATGGATTCGGAGGAGGCACGGGTAATACGAGAGCGCGTTTGTAATCTTGACGTGGTGGAGCTGATACAGCTCATGGATCACGCGCGGTTGAATATACGGGGAAAGTTACAGGATCTCCAGGACCGGTACGTTCGCGCGGAAATACGGCGAGTACTCGGCCCGAATTCCGCGCCATGGGATGTCACGCTCGACACAACCGGGGATCGCCTGCCATTTACTCTTTTTACGGCATGGGAGACCCCGGCTGTCGATGATTCCCCTCCGCATCCCACCGCCAATCCTCCTCCCCGCCAACGGGAGGATCCTGAGCCTGAATCGGCCGATCCACCCACTTCTGAAACCTCCTACCGATCCCTTCCCGAAATACGCCCCCAACCTTACATTCCCAACCCCGCTACCCTGACCTCAACCACCACCCCAACCACCACGACCGTTACAGTAACTTCTGTTTCCCGTCCCACTCCTGTTAATCCTCCATCGATAGATCTAAATCAGTCCCAGCTTGCCGGGGAACGGCGCGAAAGGGTTACGTTCGCGCCCGACCCGAGTACCGGCGAGCACCCCACCCCCTTACCTACACCCCCCCTTAAATCCATTCGTCGATCTCCTAACGATACCAGCACCCCAAAATCCACCCCCTAACCCTCCAACTCGTCCTCTAAATACCTCCAACCCGTACCGTACTAGCCTAGGGGCAGCTCCGCCTCCCCTAAGTAGTACCCACCCCCTACAAAGAATATCTGAAACCCAGTATCCTTTCCTCCCGCCACAACCGATCCCGGCACCAACACAAGCTCCAAACCCTATGGATTACACTTACCCCGTTCCATACCCCTCCCAACGTCCATACTGTCCTCCATTTTTCCCCTCTTTCCCTCAGCTACCCCCGCACTTCGCCGAACCCTCCCTTTCCCGAACCAACCCTTTTCATCCCCTAGGGAATTTTTCCCAACACTCCCATATTCCTGCCGCAGGCGAGGCTCGCGCTGCGGAATTATTTCGTAAATCGAAGATTTCCTTTTCGGGAGCCCCCGGGGAAGACGGGGAGGAATTCCTCGAAACCTTGGCCGAGGTTGCCACCACCCAGAACCTTACTGAACTCGAACTGATCCGAGCTATCCCCTACGCCTTAACCGGGGAGGCGCGAGCCTGGGCGCGGGGGCAGGCCCACACTTGGGCCAGTTATGGCGAATTCCTGCACAACTTCCGTTTATGTTACACCCCTAGCAACTACCAAAACCGCCTAAGAATGGACCTAATGACCCGCACCCAAGGGGAGCGGGAACCCCTCTCCACCTACCTTTCCAAGCTACAAGTGATATTCCGCCGTCTAGAACCTCCCTTATCCACTCCCGAACAGTTAGGAATAGTAATTCGAAGCCTCCACCCTCGCTACAAATTAGTAGTCGACTTCCACCCTCCCAATTCCTTTAACGATTTACTCCGTCTGGGAAGGTGGGTGGAAGAGACCCAGCGGAGCAGCGAGGAGTATCGCGGGCCTCCGACGGCGGGGAGCCTCACGATCCCGGGAACGGTTTACGTGCCCCCGCCGGGAGGACCGCGATCAAAACTCGCGGCAGCCGCTGAGTGCTCCCGACCTTCCTCAACATCCCAATCCGTCCCGAAAACCCCGCGAAATGCACCAGCCTCGAACCGCCCCCAAACCTCAACCTCCAACCATCCCGTTACACCTCCTCCTCCCCTCACCATTACCGAAATCCCCAGTTTGATGTCCCTTCCCATGGTACCACCCCCTGCCGGATACCGTGCCCCAACCTCCCTGAACGCGTCAATCCCCAACCGCCCTACTTCCTACTCCCAAGCGACCTCCGGTTCCCGACAACTACCTCTTCGTCCCGCGGCTACCTCCACCCAATCCTCCCTTCCCGGCCAATGTTGGAACTGCGGTCAAGCGGGGCATTGGTTCGACGCCTGCCAGCAGCCGAGGAGTAAGTTTTGCTTCCGGTGCGGCAAGTTCGATGTCATCGCACCAGAATGCCCGAATTGTTTGTCGAGAAACGCCTGCGGAGGTCGGCGGTAAGGGTCGACGCGACCTCCCCGAAAGACCCGATCCAACCCCCCAAATCCCGCGTCCAGAAACCCCCGAAAACTCCTTCAACCGCACCGATTCCAACTCCAAGGAAATCCCCTTTAGTAGAGTCCCGTACAGAACCCTATCCCGGCGATAATCGCATTTTCCTCCCCTTGCAGCACGGTAAATATATCTTCCAAGCCCTCCTTGATACCGGCGCAACCCATTCCTATGCAGGTCCCAAAATCGCTCAATTATTCAGACTCCATTTAACCCCTTCCCAAGCCTGCATGATCCTAGCCAACAACATAAAAGAGAGGATCCTCGGAGAGGTCACCGTCGCGATCCAGGTCGATGACGAAATCCACAACCTCCCCCTTCGCGCAAGCGAGTCATTGTGGTATGAGGTAGTCCTAGGGATGGATTTTATCGCCCGGTTTGGAATTACCATAGACGGAGATCTAAGGACGTGGCGGACTCCGAACGGACCTCTTCACCCCTTCTACCCTGAATCCTCACCCGATCCCTTTCCCATGAACCCCGCTTGCGCCGGACTTTCCGAAGCAACCCCCGAGGAAATCTCGGGAATTCAAACCCTTCTTGATCGCCTCATCCCACCCCCATCCTCTACCTTAGGAACCACTCCTCTTGTTACACATTCTATTGATGTTCAAAGCCACCCTCCTATTAAACAACGTCCTCGTCGCATGGCTCCCCGTGGTTTAGAAGCTGCGCAAAAAGAAGTAGATTCAATGCTCCAATCCGGTATAATCGAACCCTCCTCTAGTGCCTGGTGTAGTCGTCCCGTCCTAATTCCCAAACCCAATGGCTCCTACAGATTTTGTATAGACTACCGTGACGTTAATGAAGTCACTAAAAAAGATGCCTATCCCCTCCCTAGCATGGATCGTATCCTCGACAGCCTCCGAACTGCCCGTTATATGTCCAAATTAGACCTTAGCCAAGCTTATTTCCAAGTCCCCCTTGATCCCTCCAGTAAAGAAATCACCGCTTTTGCAGTTCCCGGTAGAGGCCTTTTCCAATTTACCCGTATGCCCTACGGCCTCACCAACACCCCCGCAACCTTCCAACGCATCATGGACAAGTTGATCACTCCCGATTGGGAGCCATACATCTTCGCGTATTTAGACGACGTGGTAATCGCGACCGACACGTACGAGGAACACTTAGAATGGCTCGCGAAAGTTTTGACCAGACTACGAGAGGCGAATTTAGAAATAAACCGTGAAAAAAGTGAATTTTGTTGTTCCGAGGTCCGATATCTCGGCTTTTTAATAAATATGGACGGTATGATTGCCGATCCAGAGAAAATAGAACCCATCCTTTCCTACCCTCCACCCACTACCCTTAAACAACTCCGACGCTTCCTTGGAATGGTAAAATGGTATTCCCGATTTTTAAAAGATGTTTCCAAAGACCAAACTCCCCTTACCCGTCTCCTACAAAAAGATGGTGCTTGGGAGTGGGGTCCTGAGCAAGCATCCGCTTTTGAAACCTTGAAAATGGCCCTCACCAAAACTCCCGTCCTGGCTCGTCCCGATTTTACCCTTCCCTTTTCCCTCCAAACCGACGCTAGCGATACGGCTGTCGGGGCAGTTCTCGTCCAGACCGTAGACGGTGAAGAACACTCGATAGCCTACGCTAGCCGTTCCCTCACTCGCGCGGAGAGGAACTACTCCGTAATGAAAAGGGAGTGTATGGCCGTCGTGTGGGCGACCCAAAAATTACGCTCCTATATTGAAGGGTCCGAAATTACCGTGGTGACGGACCACAATAGTCTCCGGTGGCTTCACCACCTTAAGGACCCTACTGGACGAATGGCCCGGTGGGCCTTGACCCTTCAAGGCCAGCCGATGAAAATCGTCCACCTGAGGGGAACCCACAACGTCGTGCCGGACGCTCTCTCCCGAAGGTACGGCGACCCAATAGACGGCGTAGCGGCCGTCGGTAACGATCCTGACCCATGGTACTCCAATAAGCTTCGTGACGTAAGAGATTTTCCCTCCAAATATCCCGACTGGACCATTGAAGACAATAGATTGTATTACCACCGTCCTAATTCCCTCTTAGATCCCATCGTCCCCGACCTTGACGGGTGGAAATTAGTCCTCCCGCTTTCCTTACGCCCAAAAGCCCTTTCTGACGCCCACGACCCTCCCCAATCCGGTCACCTTGGCATTGATAAGACCTACTACCGTCTGACGCAAGATTTCTATTGGCCTGGAATGTTTCCGGATGTAGTCCAATTTGTCAGACGGTGTCTTCAATGCAAACAAAGCAAAGTTTTGCAGCGGCCACCGGCGGGGTTGATGCGGGAGCGCCCGGTGGAGGCGCCCTGGACCGTCGTGGCTGCTGACATTATGGGTCCCTTCCCTCCCAGTAAATCCCAAAATAAATATCTCCTCGTTTTCCAAGACCTTTTCACAAAATATATTGAAGTAAAACCCCTCCATAACGCTTCCGCCAAACCAATCCTTTCTGCCTTTGAGTCCCTTGTCCTCCACCGATGGGGATGCCCCAAATTCCTCCTTACGGATAACGGTACAGAATTTTGCAACAGAGACGTAACGAACAGACTGACGGCGTACGGAATCAAACAGACGACAATCATTCCTCCCTATCATGCCCAAGCAAATCCTGTAGAAAGAGTTAATCGAACTCTCAAAACCATGATCACGACGTTTATTGGAGAAGACCATCGAAATTGGGACAAACACCTTCCTGAATTTTGTTTTGCCTATAATACCGCCGTACATTCCTCCTCCCTCGTTTCTCCCGCGTTCCTCAATTTTGGTCAAAACCCTCGTCCCATCCAAAACCTACGCCATGAAATTAAATCCAATTCTTTAATAACTCCCCAAAATCCCCAAGACTGGTCCAACCGCATCTCCCGTCTAACCTTTCTATATGGTATAGTCCACCGAAATCTAGAAAAAGCCTCCTACCGCCAAGCTTCCTATTATAATCGGGGGCGTCGTGACGAGCGCTACCAAATTGGTGACCTCATCATGAGACGCCAACGAATCCTTTCCTCCGTCGCCCACAACTTCGCATCCAAACTCGCCCCCAAATTTTCAGGTCCCTATACCATTTCAAAAATCCTTTCTCCCGTTGTTTACGAATTAAAAGATTCAGTTGGAAATATCATTCCAAAAGTCCACATAAAAGATCTCAAACCCTTTAGACCTCCTCCAAATCTTGACGATTCAGTTTCTGATAACCCTTTTTCGAATCAAGATATTAATGATATTTCCCAACCAGGACCTTCTTCACAAACCCATGACATTTCCACCCAACAAACACCACAACAAACACCCACGCAAATGTCCCCTTCCTCGCCTATCTCTACTCCAGCGCCTCGTCGAGGACGAGGGAGACCCCGAAAAATCCAAGCACCCCAAAACACCCCACCGACAATAAACACACCACCCACTCCTGTTCCACTCCCACGCCGAGGGCGAGGGAGACCGAGGAAAACTCCGATACCTCCACACAATACTCAAGTCATGATTCCAACACCCATTCTTACTCCACCCCCTCGCCGTGGACGAGGGAGGCCCTGAAAAGTCCAAGTACTCCCAAACCCTACGCAAATCATACCCTCCCAACAAGCTCCTACCCCACCCCCTCGTCGAGGACGAGGACGACCCCGAAAATACCCCCTAAACCCTACAGTAAACGTAATAAAAACTGACCAACTCCCCATACCTCCCCTCATGTCCTTGCCTATTCCACGACCTAGAAAACTCCTAAGTATCGACAATAATGAAACAAAATTTTGGCGCTCGAATTCCGGGAAAACGAAAAACGAACAGCAATAAAATTCCTTTTGCGTAAGCCGTTAGCGACGATACCAGAAACCAAAATTAACATTAACCCACCACCACTAAAGCCACCCCCAGCAAAACGCCCACCAAAAATCCTACTAACAAACTTACACCCCAACAGATGTTTGTATCAAGTAGAGGAGGTAGGGGCCGGGGGAGCAGGGCCCGAAGGTGGAGGCCGACGCCGCGGAGGCCGCGGCTATGGAGAGGCCGGCCGCTACCGCAGACTGCCGAAATTGCGGTCCAGACGGACTCGGAAGAATCCGAGTACCAAACCCCTCCCGCTTCCCCTACTCCTCCCCCTACACCATCCACCGCTGATTTTCCCTCATCCCCCACACACTCAACTCCTTCCCAAACCTCAACCAACCCAGCCCACGCACTCCAGATGAGGAAAATCCGGGAGGCAATCCAGAAATGGAAACCCCCAACACCCAGCACCCTAATTCCTACCCCAACATCCCACTCAACCACCTCCCCCCACCCAACCTGGCGACCCTCACCTGACCCTACTGCGGGCAGCTGCAGCCCGCCTTAGGACCCAGGAGGGCCGCGACACTTCCACAACCCCAACTACACCATCCCAAGCCCCATCCCTCGAATTCCTCCGCAAAACCCTACCCCGCTATCCCCCTCCGGAACCCCTATTCCCCCAGTATTCCCCTGCCTCACGACCCCAAACCCCCGAGATCCCACCCCTCATGTCCTTAAAGATCCCTCCCCCACCATCAATGGCCCTAAAAATACAAAAACCCCGTAACCTCCCCTAAATTTTACCTTCCGTCTCCCTTTCTTTTCCCTATTCTTTCTCTTTCCCTATTCTTTCTCATTCACTATTCTCTCTCTTTCCTTTACTATCCCCTGCTTCTTCTCAACCTTTCCGTCTTTCTTCTTCTCCGAGTAACTGCCCCCTTGCCTCCAGTCCCTACCCTTACATCCACCCTCCTCTACCCCAAATGAGCCCCTAACAATACTTCCCCTCCCGTCCACCCAATCCCACCTTACCCGACAAAGACCAATTTTTTTATTATTATTTTGGACGACAGCCCAGTACAAAGACGAACGGACGGACGAACGAGACAACGACGAAACCCTTCCAAACATCCTACCAAGAATTAGGCACACCTGCCACCCTCCCTTAATCCGCATAAAAATTTCGGCACAACGATTAGTCAAAACCCAAGGCAGGTAAAATTAAGTCATAATTTCTCCACCCAGCGTTTAGATTCTCCCCCCTTTCCTTTA
Source organism: Osmia bicornis bicornis (assembly GCF_907164935.1). NCBI lineage: Eukaryota > Metazoa > Arthropoda > Insecta > Hymenoptera > Megachilidae > Osmia > Osmia bicornis. Next base: position 1,447,581 of record NW_025791124.1, read on the forward strand.
TGATTTCGGCCAGATACTAATCCGTTTATATTGCAGGTCCATCAATTAAAAATGCTACAGTTCGACATGACAACAGGAGGGTCGCTCATGTCCGCGAACCCCCCTGAATGAGAGCGCAGCATGGAAGGATGAGTGTCCACGAGAACCCGCCGATGTTGGATCTCTCTTCTCTCAAAATTATTGTTCGCCTAAGTCCTTATCTATACCCGTTATATCTCCCGTTTCCGGTCAAGGCGCGGGGGTGTTGTAACGTGGTGACACCGGTGCCCCCCCCCCCCCCCCCCCGTTACAATCGCTGCGCTCCTCCCACCTCACATCCCGCCTAAAAATGACCCTTAACCCTTCTAACACCTTACCCCTTTCCCCCGCCCGCCGGTGTCGGGCCGATGGAGGCGACGGAAAACAGACAACAAGGATCACCCGCAAAAGGGAGCTACGAGGCCGGCGACAGACCTTCCACCCTCCCGGAGAGGAAAAGCAACGCGGGACTTCGGAAGATAGACGAAGTTTCCCAGAAGCAGATACCAACGTCCATCCAACGGAACCATCTGTCGCCGAGTCCGAAGACTTCAGTCCGCCCGCCACAGCAGGAGATCAGCCGGCCCCGTCGACCCCGAACACCGGCCGATCGACAATCGATAACCAATCTATTCCGTTGCCAGAAAAGGCCCCCTTCCTATTCCCCATCCCCACCCCAAAAATCATCCCGCGACGGTCCCGTCGTCGCGGCAGCGACGACGAGCCGTCATTGACCCCTAGGCTACATAATAGAAAGCGTATAGAGATTTTTGGCGAATTAGAGAGATAAAGAAGCGAAGTGTGAGTGAGCGTGAGGCGTTTTGGTGAGCCCCTAAAGTTATTACGATTTGTAAAAGTGTGAGTTTCGGCAACGGCGACCTTTCGATTTCGGAATCTCGTGCCCGCGTATCGCGCCGGTTATCCGACGTTATACTTTTCGAACCCCTTTGTCCAGCCCCTATTAATCCCGTCCACAAAAATCCTCCTACGCGTAACGTGTACGAACTTCCAGAGAACCTTCCCTACCCTGAAGTCCCTCCTAGCCCTCAACGCTCCTCCTTGCGTACTCCCCCGCGATATTGTAAGGACGAAAGTGCCCGTGTCCCACCCTTTGTAGCAACCCCTCTTGAACTCTTTTCCCAATTTTCGATTGCCACCGCGAGTGGCTGGCGCCCAACGTTTGTAAGAGAGAATTGTAGAATTGTATAGAGTGAACCCCCAAAAGGGTCACACAGCATATTTCAAATACATAGTTTAATAAAAGTAGATGAATCCCTTAAACTTTAACTTCCAATTCTAATTTCCTTAATATAGAATTTAAGTTACAATTCACAGTGTTTTCTTCTACTTTCAAATAAATAGTTTTACCAAGTAATAATTTATAAAAACAATAATTAGAAACAGAGTTTCTATTTCACTATTCACTTGTATCTTTTTTATAGCGCTTGTATTGTGTTTAGAGGTCTTGAATTTGTCTGAAACGAGTTGAACAGTTGTATTGAAATATTCCATTCTGAATAAATGCTGAAAATAAAGAAAAAGAAATCATATTATTATATATTGGTACATTGTACTCAAAATCATTCATTTGGAATAAAGAATGTATTGAAGAAAATCAGCTTTAATATTTCCTTACCTTAAACATATTTCCGGATATATCATGCAAGAAAGTAAAGTATGTTTGCATAGTATGTTTTTGTTATATGCTCTAGTATTTCATTCCACGTTGGAAAATATCTGTAATGTATCTATTCAACTTTTCTGCTCCATAATTTTATGCTTGTAATTTCCTCATGAATGTCTGAAAATATAGAAAAAGAAATCATATTATTACATATTGATATATTGTACTTAACAACATTAATTTAAAATAAAGGATGTATTGAAGAATATTTACAAGGTTTAATATTCCAACTGTAATATTCCATTGTTCACGCTAATTGGAAAAAGGATTAAAACATTTAGAAACAAAGAAGACTTATGGAGAAAAGATAGAAAAGTATATTCAACTACTGAATGTTAATGAATTAATGTTTTATTTCGCCATAGGTAAATATAACCTAAATTCTTACAAAACGGAATTCACTAAATTTCTTGACAATTGTAATAGATAATATTAATTACATGTCGTCCGACAATATATTGTGCCTGTTAACATTTATTTTTGTTGGTAATCTCCAGTACTCCAAAATTTTCTAGCGAAAGACGTAGCACATGACAAAACGTAACGCGTTATGCAGCTGACGCGATATAACTGTAGAAATCAATAGGAACCGATGATTCCACTATTTTTCCACGCATTTTCACGATCAACCCCCTTTTTTACCGAAAATTACAAGTACTTTCCAATTTGTTAACGAGGGAAGGTGCTTATCGTGAAAAAGAAGTTGTTCTAAATATGACGCAATGAAATAGTAAAAAACTGAAAAAATCATTATTTCCACTATTTTTCCATATATTTGCATGATCGACCACTCTTTTTACTGGAAATCACGAATACTTTTCAATCTTTTAGCGAGGAAAGGTACTTATCATGAAAAATAAGTTGTTACGTAAACGGTTCAATAAAATTGTAAAAACCGATAAAATTGACAATTCGACTATTTCTCCAAGCATTTACAGATGTCCAAGTAAGAGCAAACTGAAGGATGAATCGCTTATTTCATGAAGCAAATACAGTCAGGGAAACTACGTATAACTTGAAAGTACTTATCGAATTTCATACTGCAGGAAGTAGAATGCAAGATCGAATAATGTTGTCCAGTAATAAATACGTGAAAGTTTATTTGAGTTTAATAGAACTTTTAATGTTGCTGACAATGGCATGGCATGGTACGTACATTCATACGTACTCTTGGCTACTCTTCCTAAAGTAGCATGTATCTCTGTACAAAAAGAAAAAGAGCATATAACAATGGCTTTTCAATAATTGAATATGACAATCAAAATCAAAATGGGGGTATATTTGCCATTATTTGGTAAGTAATTTGGTGGATTCCAAGTATGGGTGCAGTTGAATATAATGTATCAATATATAATAATACGACTTCTTGTTCTTTTTCTATATTTTCAACATCTGTTCGCACATTGACATTACAACCAAAAAATGATGGAGTTGAAAAGTTGAATAGATACATTAAAGAAATTAAACAGCGTAGAATGAAATACTAGGACAAATAACTTAAACGTACTCTGAAAACAGATGCAATTACTTTCTTGCATGATGTATCTGGAAATAGGTTTAAGGTAAAAGAAATATTAAACCATATTTTCTTCAATACATTCTTTATTTCAAATTAATGTTGTTGAGTACAATGTATCAATAATAATAATATGATTTCTTCTTCTTTATTTTCAGCATTTATTCATACATTGATGAGAAACTTACAACAACAAAATTATGGAGTAGGAGATTTGGATAGATACATTGAACAAATTATTAAAAAAAGAGGATTATTAAATTAGATAAGTTTGTGTTGTAAATCATAGTGTCAGAATATTTTAAATAAATAAATTAATAGGAGAAAATGAGATTTCATTTGTAATTTCCTGTTCCAATTTCCTTAATATAGAATTTAATTTACAGTTCGCATTGTCTTCTTCTAGCTGTAAATAAACACTTTTGTCGAGTAAAAATACATAAATAAATAAAAGAAGGTGTAATATTGTTGTAATTACTTCACTCTTCACTTTCATCTATTTGGTATCACTTGTATTGTATTTACAAATCCCAAATTCATTTTATCCGACTACAACAGTCCAACTAAAATATTCCAATACTCAATCCGATCAGAAAAGGTATTAAAACATTTAGAAACGATCTTGTTCAAAGAAGACTTATGGAGAAAAGATAGAAATGGAGATTCAATTACTATGAATTAGTTTTATACCATAGGCAAATATAACCTAAAATCTTACGAAACGGGATTCACTAAATTTCTTGACAATTGTACTAGATAATATTAATTACATGTAATCCGACAATATATTGTGCCGGTTACATTCTTTTTTTTTGATAATCTCCAATATTTCAAAATTTTCAAGCGAAACACAGAGATAGGTTTTGTTATGCTCTCGTCGAAACCGAGAGTGTTTACTTTCTCAAACTGTCAGCTGCTGTCAGCTGTTCGCTAGGCCAACGACCCGATGATGTCGTCTCTGTCAGTCATAGACAGGCGACGTCATTGGGTCAACAACCTCGCCAGGTGATCCACAACTTAATAACGACAATTTTCGAAAGAGTCGACTTTCGAGAACTTTAAAACATCTAATAACTGGAATCTGTAAATATTACGGAGATGTCACATTACAAAATGCTGGTTGTGTTTTTTATAGTTTGACACATGTTAGGTTATATGTATATAAATTACGAATTTTCCAATCGAATATTATCAGTGTTAAAAGAAGCAGTGGATTCCAAAGCATGAAATTAGTGTTTTTGGAATTTACGTGTTAAATACTGTTGAAGAGATCGGGTCGCGGAATAAATATATCTGGATGTGCATTTAGATTAATAGATTTAATATCACAATAGCTTAAATAATGGCATACAATCGATATTTTTGAATTTTACACATCAAATACTACTGAAGTATTAAAAAAGGTTAAGAATTTAATGTCTCTCAAAATGAAATTCAACCAATGCTCGTAAGAAGGTGCCTGATTTGTTATGTCTATAATGTCAATAATGTTATTACAATAATAATAGTGTGTCCAACATAAAAAAGGAACATTCTTGAAAATGCGTGTTTTTTTTCAGTTTTTATTATTCCATTATGTCATCTGTGTAGCAACTTATCTACCATGATAATCACCTTTCCTCGTTCAATAAATGAAAAGTACTCCAGATTATCAATGAAATAAAATGTTGTTAATGTACTACATTGTTGGACTACCATTAATTAATATTATCTAGTATAATTGTTCAAGTTAATTTCGTGAATGACATTGTAGAAGATCTCAGATTATATTTACCAATAACGATATGACTGACTAGAGAGGAAAAGAGTTTCCAACGTTCTGTCCATAAGTCTTCTTTGACAAGATTCTTTCCAAACGTTTTAATATCATTTCAGATTCGACTTAGCAATGGAATATTTCAATACAATTGTTCTACTCGTTTGAGATAAATTCAAGATATGTAAACAATACAAGCGCTATAAAAAAGATACAAGTGAATAGTGAAATAGAAACTCTGTTTCAAATTATTTTTTTTATAAATTATTACTTGGTAAAACTATTTATTTGAAAGTAGAAGAAAACACTGTGAATTGTAACTTAAATTCTATATTAAGGAAATTAGAATAGGAAGTTAAAGTTTAAGGGATTCGTCTACTTTTATTAAACTATTTTTTTGAAATATGCTGGTATTACATCGTTTTTAAAGTCTGTAACGTGCAAGACAAACTTATCTAATTTAATACTGCTCTTGCTTGAATAATTTCTCCACTGTATCTATTTAATACTTCTACTCCATAATATCTCTGTTGCAATTTTCCCCTCCGTGTCTGATCAAACGCTAAAAATAAAGAAGAAGAAATCATATTATTATATATTGATACATTATTGTACTCAACAACATTAATTTAGCATAAAGAATGATTTGAAAAAAATAAGATTTAATATTTCTTTTACCTTAAACATATTTCCTTATATATCATGCAAGAAAGTAATTGCATCTGTTTGCAAAGTACGTTTTTCTCATTTGGCCTAGTATTTCATTCCACGCTGCTTAATTTCTTTAATGGATCTATTCAACTTTTTTACTCCATCATTTTTTGGTTGTAATTTCCCCATCAATGTGTGAACAGATGTTGAAAATATAGAAAAAGAACAAGAATTCGTATTATTATATATTGATACATTATATTCAACTGCACCCATACTTGGAATCCACCAAATTGCTTACCAAATAATGGCAAATATACCCCCATTTTGATTTTGATTGTCATATTCAATTATTGAAAAGCCACTGTTATATGCTCTTTTTCTTTTTGTACAGAGATACATGCTACTTTAGGAAGAGTAGCCAAGAGTACGTATGAATGTACGTACCATGCCATGCCGTTGTCAGCAACATAAAAAGTTCTATTAAACTCAAATAAACTTTCGCGTATTTATTACTGGACAACATTATTCGATCTTGCATTCTACTTCCTGCGATATGAAATTCGATAAGTACTTTCAAGATGTGGTTCACTCTAACCTATACCTGTCAAAAGTTATACGTAGTTTCCCTGACTGTATTCGCTTCATGAAATAAGCGATTCATCCTTCAGTTTGCTCTTACTTGGACATCTGTAAATGCATGGAGAAATAGTCGAATTGTCAATTTTATCGGTTTTTACAATTTTATTGAACCGTTTACGTAACAACTTATTTTTCATGATAAGTACCTTTCCTCGCTAAGAAATTGAAAAGTATTCGTGATTTCCAGTAAAAAGAGTGGTCTATCATGCAAATATATGGAAAAATAATGGAAATAATGATTTTTTCAATTTTTTACTATTTTATAGCGTCATATTTAGAACAACTTATTTTTCACGATAAGCACCTTCCCTCGTTAACAAATTGGAAAGTACTTGTGATTTTCGGTAAAAAAAGGGGTTGATCATGAAAATGCGTGGAAAAATAGTGGAAATATTGATTTTTTCGGTTTTTTACTATTTTATTGCGTCATATATAAATATATATATAGAACAACTTATTTTTTATGATAAGCACCTTTCCTCGTTGAAAAAGTGAAAAGTTTTCGCGATTTTCAGTAAAAAGAGTGGTCGATCATGTATATATATGGAAAAATAGTGGAAATAATGATTTTTTCGATTTTTTACTATTTTATTGCGTCATATTTAGAATAACATATTTTTCATGATCATGGAGCAGAAAAGTTGAATAGATACATTACAGATATTTTCCAACGTGGAATGAAATACTAGAGCATATAACAAAAACATACTATGCAAACATACTTTACTTTCTTGCATGATATATCCGGAAATATGTTTAAGGTAAGGAAATATTAAAGCTGATTTTCTTCAATACACTCTTTATTCCAAATTAATGTTGTTGAGTACAATGTATCAATATATAATAATATGGTTTCTTTTTCTTTATGTTCAGGATTTATTCAGACGTTGATGAGGGAATTCCAACAAAAAAAAATTATGGAGTAGATAATTTTTACCAAAAAAAAAATCCGACTTCAAAATGCACTAAAAAGTATAAAATAATTTCCATTTCATTTATGTCTGTATTCCACATGTGAGGAGCCCGAGGCCGCGAAACCGCGGGCCCCGCCAGCGCGCTAGTATCGACGCCGCCGACAGGTGGCGACCGCGCACCGCGAACTCCGGGTCGCGACGCGGCAGAAGGCAGATCGACACTCGGAAGCGAACCGTCAGGCAAGCGATAAAGAGGCGATCAACTACGATTTTTGGCTCCTTGCGAATCCTCCAGCAGTGTTCGGCAGGACCGGTTGCCTTCACGGCCGTCCTCCGATAAAGTCCGCTGTCTCCTTGGCCACGGCCGAGAGCTCGCTCTCGGCGGCTTCCTGACCGCCGGCCCGGACGTAATACGTCTCTACGGCGTCCACCGGATCACGGTCTCCTAACTGCCTGGGTGAAGGACGGGTTGTCTTTACGGCCGTCCGCCCATGAAGGCATCGAACGCCCGATCCCCTCAGACATCCCGCTACCTCCGCCGCACCGAAACGCCGCGCTAAAAGACGGCCAACTTCCCGTCTCGCGACCGCGACCGTGCCGCACCGCAGTCCGCGCCGTAGTTATAAGACCGCGCCGTAGTTATAAGTCCGCACCGTAACCGCTTCCCGACCGTAGACTAAGATCTTTAGATTGATAGGACCCCAGGGCCGTAGCATTAAGTATATTCTGTAAGCTAATTAACATTAAGGAAATATAATTATTTTACCCACTATCAACCGACTCTATTCATTCGTTCACCCGAACCCCGGACTTACCGGCTGAGCCGGCAAACCCCCGGCGGTTATTCGTCACACACAGCTATTAATACAATCTACTTAATCATTAAATACGATACTAAATATATTTCAAATTTTTCGGAGGCGGCGCAAAATTAAAAACTTTTCCTCTGCTAGGAAGATCCTAGTTCAGGTGTCGGCAACCAGTGACAAATGACCCATTTGATAATTTCAAGTAAACAATATTCAATGGGAATCAATACACCCATTACGAATTAACTATACTGCAGTTCACGAGTGACCGCACTTAACTCGCGCAGCTAGTGACCTACTGAGGGCTATGGAGATTTTTAATAATGCGTGTGATTCCCCTTTACAACTTGCTTCTTACTTTGCGTTCACATCATCTTTTTCCGGAAAATAATTGAATTTCCATTGCATCGTGAAACTTTACAATATCATCACCGGTTTTCAGTTATCGTACGTCATATATTTCTGCCCACCATTTATATGATCGCAAAGTATAATAAGAAGCAAGCTGGAGAGGGGAATAACACACGTCATTAAAAATCTCTCTAGACCTAGTGAGCGGCGAGAGTTAAGTATCGTCTCTTGTGAACTGCAGTATAGTGCATGTCCATCAGGAGTGCTGACAATTTCTCATACAAGTATTCGAAGTTTACTTGCAGGGACAAGTTTGAAAAATCGTGATCGGTATATTCCTTGGAGAGTAACCCTAAAGAATAGGCTTTTTATTATAATAACAATAGTTATTAAGAATAAGAAGTTACATAAATTTCGGGAAATCGGATCATCGCGGAATGATCTACGAAACGTGAAAACTTTCATCGCAATCGGTGCATTCCTTGAACCAGAACGTATTTTGCAATAATGAAAACCGTTCGAAATAAAAAAATGCGAAATGTTTTTATAACGAGACCAATCGGAAGACATATCCTACATGACGCAAAAGATTTCATTCCGATCGGTCCATCCGTCTCGGAGTAATCAGCGAACGCACATTTAGAAAAAAAAGTCGTTAGGAATAAAAAAATGCAAAATATTTTTTTTACGGGACCAATGGGGAATTGTACTGTACAAGATGCAAAAAGTTTCATTCCGATTGGTCCATCCGTATCAGAATAATCGGTGAACATACACCGCACGTACATGAAATAGTACGTTTTTTGCAATAAAAACCGTTCGGAATAAAAAAATATAGAATGTTTTTTTACCGGGACCAATCGGGGCACATACTTTAGAAGATGCAAAAGGTTTCGTTCCAATTGGTCCATCCGTCTCGGTATAATCGGCGAACAAAGGCAGAAAAAATAACAATAGTTTTTCATGAATATCTCGAAAACTAAAGGTTTCCGTTAATTATGCATAATGAAAATGTTGCTCAAAATCATGCCCCTGACAATATATTAAAGGATCATTGAAGTCATTGTATGTTGAGATTAGAAACTTCCCGTTTTTTTGCAATGAAAACCGGTCGGAATAAAAAGATTCGAAATGTTTTTATAACGGACGAATCGGAAGACATACTCTACCAGATGCAAAAGGTTTCGTTCCGATTGGTCCATCCGTCTCGACGTAATCGGTGAACAAAGCCAGAAAAAAAAAGAAAAAAAAATATACTGATCGAATTGAGTATCCTCCTCCTTTTCGAAGTCGGATAAAAAATATAATAGAATAATAGAAGTTAAAACGACTACCTTTGCAGCACTTTTCAAAATATTCAATTAATTATTACAGTAGGTATCAATCAATTGAACACCTAACGTTGCCAGGTTTTCGTTTCAACTGACTACGCGATCTGTCTATGGGCTGTAGCTATGTATGTTTATATTGTGAGGACGATCGTGTAACGACCCAGAGTGAGTACGTCACTGCACCGACTTGTAGGGTGAGCGGTTCCCTTAGAAGGCGACTCGTATTCTGTGTTTTAGGGATTATAGGTTCGTGTGGTTTGCGGTTAAGGAGTGAAATCCAAACACTAATGTGCTAGAAACTAATGGAAATTGTTAATTCAAGAATAAGAGGTAAGTGAATATTAAATTGTAATATAATATAAAACAAAATCGCTATTATCACAATAAGTGCGGAATAGGAATACAATAAGAAATTATAATTCGTTCGCCCTAAATTGGGAATACAATAAGAAATATGTAAGTAATAGTTAATATTATGTAAATAGAAATTAATGATTAGTAATTAGTAATAAATTGTAATAGTTATCGATAGTAATTAATTGCGCTGACGCGAACGTGGCTTAGTCTTCTATTACAGTCAATACTCTGCTTTATTTTCAATAATGATTATGGAAACTAAATTCCAGAGGTTTGTGCAAAACTATTGGAACCAAGTTAACCTTTCCTATAGGTCGCAATCGGTTTCTGGTTATACCAGACCTGTGTTAGACGCAGGCCGTTCAAGGAGCTCCGCTCCTCGCTAGCTCTTTACACTTGAGTGTTGGCTTAGCGTAACACCTGTGTGACACGTTGCGTACCGTGAATAGGAGGTCCACTGATCTGTAGTACTGCACGCCACCAGTGGAAGAGTAGGAATTAGCTGCAACTCGCGCTCTATCGCTACCTAAACAGTTCAGCGCAAGCTTTTCTCTACTGTTCAGAGTATTGTCTGTTCCTGACCGTGGTCAGAGAAGATCTGCGTTGAAACTGTGCAGAACGCCTCTATTTATACTCAGATCTTGCTGAGTCGGCACTTTTTTTCCGCATAGAGTTCTTGGGGTAGCTGGGTTTTCCCCATCACGTGGTGGTCCAGCATCCCCACTCTAGAATCTCACCCCACCGTATGCTTACTGGGGTTGCGCTGGCGCGTGCGCGGTCAGACGTCGATAATTTATCGATAAACTGTTTTACCGTCTGACTTATTGACTAAACACTTATCGACGAATTTAACAAACTCGGTTATCAACGAAAATGAAAGTATTTATTACAAAAATTTTATACATTAAATATTAACAATAAAAATCAAATAAAATACTCTGTATGAAATATAAAAATTAGTTATAATAAAGAAATGAAAATAAAAAGATATTGTGTTTGATTATCGGGTCGTTACAATCGCAATAATAGGCAAACTTATAGTAGAATTCCGTTACATTGTGCGATAAGTGGAAAATAAATCAATGCGATATACGTACAAAGCTCACGGCAATGTTAAATGGATCTAATATAACATAAATTTACAAATACTTGCAATTTAATTAAAATTTGCATTACTTAATATTCATTTACATTTCCACGCGTCTTTTTATGCATCTTGGCACTGATTCGTATATTCATATCGTTATGATTTTATATCTCATGTTCTCTTATTTGCTTCACGAAGCTCATTTTTTTGTTTACAGGTTTTTTTTCTTATGTACATTACATTTTTCAATATTGCCAATAAATTCTTCATTGGGTTCAAATGAAGATTGTTTAATGCACAGTGTATAATTTTATAATTATTACATTATTCTTCAAACTGATTAATATTCAACTTTTTTACCACAGTCAGATTGTAAAAGTACATCGCGACAGATTGCGTTGGATCGAAAAAAACCTATTTCGACAGGTTGTATACTGAGTGTAATAAAACAGTGTTCGGTTACCGTTTAAAACAGATTACCTCATTCAAAATTCGACCAAATGACTTGTGGTTTTTTGTAAAGTTATACACATTCATTTACTAAGATATGTGCTTTTGTCGTTTTAAAAAATTGGAATTTGTTGAAATCGTGAAAGAAAATAGTAGAAATCAATTTTTTCACAATTTCAACAAATTGTAATTTTTTTAAACGACAAAAGCACGTATCAGAATAAATAAATTTGTACCTTCTCATTAAAAAAAACCTCCAGTTATTTGGTCCAATTTTAAATGAGGTATGTATTCTGTTTTAAACGTTCACTAGACACTTTTTCTTTATTACACTTACTGTACTTATACTTTCTACATTTCATGGCTACATTAAGAGGGTATGAATATTTCTATCATTGACTATACGCCGTTTGGTTTTTGCGCATTTGTGGCGAATAGAATATTTACGAATATTTCCGTTCAATATAAACTACTACGCACATACCAACAGGAATGTAAACATAGAGAATAATTTGTGCGATCCTGGAATGTGCCCCACGAACGGTCTCCCTTTGGAAGTCAGAGATTCCTGCTCAGTTTCATACGATCAGTGATTCGAACAAGTGGTAAGTCCGAAACGAGCAATATTTCATTTTTGTCTACGTTGTATATAATAATCTATATTAATATTTCTTAATGGCTGGTGGTACGGTTTATTTACTTGGTGTATTATTATAGTTACTTTGAACAAAACTATTTTTATTACATCAAAGAATAACTTATTATTTTCATTATTTAACTTTAGATTTTGAATTGTTAACAAATTTTTATTACAATTATTATAATAAATAAAAAAGAAATACAAATATGTTAACAAATATGAATAGATATTTCCTTTTTTTTTATTATCATTATCAATAAAACCATTTATTGCTATTAGAAACGTTGTTCGGGTGTTAAACAACGAACGAAATTAAATGGGGGAACGAACGAATAATTTTATTAATTTATACTGGTCGACAGTAAACTTGGTATGAAATCGCACATGCATATAATTAGAATTTCTTCTACAACTTGAATTTAAAAATAATTAGAATTTCTTCTACAACTTTAATTTAAAAAAAAATTATTATTTGAGTACTGCTACATTTCGAATGTCATTTTTATCATTTTTATAGATGTTTAAACATACGTAGTTGATAATATTTTATTATATATTTCGCAATTGAAATAATGAAAAATTTTAGTCACTGGTGAAAAATAGTTTCCGGATTCGTATTCAGTGAATATAATAATAAAAGTATACAAGAAGTACATATTGAATGTTAGTTATCCTGATACAGTTTAAAAAGTATAGAGGTGTTTCGATATACACGGTCTTGTCGCCGTTCGTGTGACTTTCGTTCTATACAACTACATACTAACTTCTGTAACATCCAGCAGGAAGAGGAATAAATAAGAAGAAGTTTAACAATTAATACTTATTAAAATATTTATTCATTTTTCGTTTTTTATATAATTACAAACATGTAACGGTTCATTTTTGTTTATTTTTTGTACTACATTGATTTAAATAATTATATTTGTATTTAATAACTAAACAGAATCTTATATTTATTAATATTTACGTTTAACAAAAATTTTATATACTTCAGAATATACGTCGATAATTCTGCCGCGTCGATAATTCTACCGCGTCGATAATTCTACCGCGTCGATAAAAGATCGACACAGCGCGCGAAATAAATAGAGAGAGATAGCAATATCGAATAGAAAGAGATAGGAACAAGCGCAGAGTAGAAAGAGACGGCAATAGCGCGTAGACAGAGATAGCGATACGCACGGAGTCACGTACGCACCGGTCAAAGTCCGAACACTTCCGGTATCGAAAACACAGGTAGAAAAAAACTGCTACGTCAGCAGTTCTCCGGTATAAATACGAGCGTGCCGCGCAAAGAATTTTCACTTCGATTCTGATCGTAGTCCGAGACGGGTCTATGATACGATTTATATAGAATTCAGTAATCTTAGACTCTTTTGTCGGCAAAGCGGCAAAGGTACCGCGTCAGACCCGGGGCGCTCAACTATCGGTTCGCAGCGGTTCTCCTACGTGTCAGGTTCGCACCCAAGCTTAACGAGCGAGCGAAAGCCGAAGCTCCTTGGATGCGGCCTATCAGTACACTGGCTCTAGAGCGACGATACCGTTTTGCAGAGTTCGCTACCAAGCTTAACGAGCGAGCGAAAGCAGAAGCTCCTTGGATCCGGCCTGTTCATTGACGGCTAAGTTGCCCAGAAACCGAACTGCGGCCGAACGAGCCAACTCCTACAGCGTCGGAACGGATCTTGGCCAATTTCCCGACAATTCTTTCGAATCATTTATATTGTATTAAATTATATTAAATTATATTAAATTATAAATTCAAGTTTTATAATCGTATCTAGAACCGCATTTACTAATCAATTTATTTACTCTGTATTTTTTTATTTTAGGTTGAATTATTTTTGTAATAATCTAATTTTCTTTTATTGTATTCCAATTTAGGCACAAACACGATTGTTAATTTCTTTGTATTTTTCAATCCAGGGCGTACTCATTGTACATTACTAATACCATTATTTTCTTTTGTATTTCAAACACAGGGCGCAACATTTGTTACATTAATTCAATTCAATATTTAATTACTTAAATTCATTATTTAAATTCAATATTTAATTACGTTCAATAATATTCTTTTATATTACTTACCTACTTTTTTTTTATTTTATTATACACAAGACACCACAATTAATTTCTTGAATAAACACTCACTTATATATCATTTTGAGAAAGGAATCTAGCGTTGGATTTTACTCCTTTACCGCGTGCCACCCGAACCTATAATCCCTTCCTATAATTAATACATAATATATATATAAATACGAGTCGCCTTCTCATAGGGAACCGCTCTCCCTACGCGTCGGTGCAGTAGCGTGCTCGCGAATAATTTCGGGACGTTACACTTCTATAAACACTATGTCACTGTAATCGATAACATTCCACCGCTAGTCATTAATTAATATTAATGTAACTGTTATTACTTATATCTTTTTTTACAAACACTACTAAACAAATATTTTTGTTTCAGAACATAAACGTATAATTTAACAATACTAAAAAAAAACATGGCGCACTCTGAAAACGATTGTAAGTATTGTTTTTATAACTTTAATAATGGCAAAAGAGTTCAAGAAACCTTATAAGACTCTGGAAAATGCATATATTGCATGATTCGGAAACATGCCTGTAATATATATATATATATATATATTGTGACCCTTTCGGGGGTTCACTCTATACAGAGGGGGTGTCGCAAAATACAATTTTGTTGGGCGCCAGCCACGTAATGTGGCAATCGAAATCAAATAAAATAATTTTTAACAAAAAAAAAATCCGACTTCAAAATGCACTAAAAAGTATAAAATAATTTCCATTTCATTTATATCTGTATTCCACAGCTATTAATACAATCTACTTAATCATTAAATAGGATACTAAATATATTTCAAAGTTTTCGGAGGCGGCGCAAAATTAAAAATACCCGAACAAACGGTGCTGCCAATAACGATTTGATTGTGGTATGGGAAACTTGGTAATTAATAAGTCGCAAGAGAAAAATTATAGGTCCGGTTGAAAACATTTGTAATTGTAACGATTGTATGAGAAATTGTCAGCACTCCTGATGGACATGCACTATACTGCAGTTCACAAGAGACGATACTTAACTCTCGCCGCTCACTAGGTCTAGAGAGATTTTTAATGACGTGTGTTATTCCCCTCTCCAGCTTGCTTCTTATTATACTGTGCGGTCATATAAATGGTGGGCAGAAATATATGACGTACGATAAATGAAAACCGGTGATGATATTGTAAAGTTTCACGATGCAATGAAAATTCAATTATTTTCCGGAAAAAGATGATGTGAACGCAAAGTAAGAAGCAAGTTGTAAAGGGGAATCACACGCATTATTAAAAATCTCCATAGCCCTCAGTAGGTCACTAGCTGCGCGAGTTAAGTGCGGTCACTCGTGAACTGCAGTATAGTTAATTCGTAATGGGTATATTGATTCCCATTGAATATTGTTTACTTGAAATTATCAAATGGGTCATTTGTCACTGGTTGCCGACACCTGAACTAGGATCTTCCCAGTAGAGGAAAAGTTTTTAATTTTGCGCCGCCTCCGAAAACTGAAATATATTTAGTATCCTATTTAATGATTAAGTAGATTGTATTAATAGCTGTGGAATACAGATATAAATGAAATGGAAATTATTTTATACTTTTTGGTGCATTTTGAAGTCGGATTTTTTTTTTGTTAAAAATTATTTTATTTCACACTTTTTAGTGGAACGAGCAGTATTCGAAGTTTACTTGCAGGGACATGTTTGAAAAATCGCGATCGGTATATTCCTTGGAGGGTAACCCTAATGAATAGGCTTTTTATTATAATAACAATAGTTATTAACAATAAGAAGTTACATACATTTTAGGAAATTGGATCATCGCGGAATGATCTACGAAATATGAAATCTTTCATCGCAATCGGTGCATTTGTTGAACCAGAACGTATTTTGCAATAATGAAAACCGATCGAAATAAAAAAATGCGAAATGTTTTTATAATGGGACCAATCGGAAGACATATACTACAAGACGCAAAAGATTTCATTCCGATTGGTCCATCCGTCTCGGAGTAATCAGCGAATGTGCATTTACAAAAAAAAGTCGTTAGGAATAAAAAAATGCAAAATATTTTTTTTACGGGACCAATGGGGAGTTGTACTGTACAAGACGCAAAAAGTGTCATTCCGATTGGTCCATCCGCCTCGGAGTAATCGGCGAACGTACACCGCACGTACATGAAATAGCACGTTTTTTTGCAATAAAAAGCGTTCGGAATGAAAAAATGCAAAATGTTTTTTTAACGGGACCAATCGGAAGACATACTCTACCAGATGCAAAAGGTTTCGTTCCGATTGGTCCATCCGTCTCGGCGTAATCAGTGAACAAAGCCAGAAAAAAAAATATATATATATATATACTCATCGAATTGAGTATCCTCCTCCTTTTCGAAGTCGGATAAAAAAAGAGAAAGGGGTATTGGGGAATTGATATTCAATTTATAATTTGATCTGTATAATTATTTAATAATTGTATTATAATTTTATACTGTACAATTCAAATTTATTTTATAATAGGTATTGGTCTGTGGGAAGGAACTGATATTCAATTGAAATAATTTGATCTGTATAATAATTTAATAATTGTATTGATATTCAATTTATAATTTGATCTATAATTATTTAATAATTGTATTATAATTTTACTGTACAATTCAAATTTATTTTATCTGATAGGTATTGGTCTGTGGGAAGGAACTGATATCCAATTCAAATTTGATCTGTGTAATAATTTAATAATTGTATTGATATTCAATTTATAATTTGATCTATATAATTATTTAATAATTGTATTATAATTTTATGCTGTACAATTGAAATTTATTTTATAGTAGCGGGGATTCGGGCACTTTCGCCCGTACACTTTCGCGGGGGAGTGCGCGAGGAGGAAATAGTGGAGGACAGGAAGGTGCAGGGTCGGGATGGTTCTCGCGGGGGTCTCTACGTTACTCGTAGTTTATATAATTGAACGGGCGTCAAACGAGTTGCCAACTCAAACAGTATAATCGAATGCAATTAATTACAATCAAAGGACTCACCCACAACGCCTGGCGCTTCACAAACACGCAAACTCACTCCTCAACCCAAAACCTTTATAACTCGCCAAAATCGCTCTATCAAAACTCGGTGTACTCGCTATCGTAGCCTTAGGCTCATTGCTTTGCTCATGGTCGCCGCTGCGACGAGGATACCGTCGCGGGATATTTTTGGGAGGGGATGGGGTTTTGGAAGGGGGTCTTTTTCGACACGGGCCTGATCGATTATCGATCTTCGATACACCGGTGGTCGGGATCGATGGGGCTGACGGACTTCCTTCGGTGACGGGTGGGCTGAGGTCTTCGGGCTCGGCGACACATGGCTCCGGGTGGGCGTCTGCGTTAGTTTGGGCTGCTTCATCAAAATTTCTGGAAACTCCTTGGGAGTCCCACGTTGCTCTGCTTATTGGAGGAGTGTGTCTGTCGCCGGCCTCGAAGCTCCTTGTAAGGGTGATCCTCGTTGACCTGTCCGTCGCCTCCATCGGTCCGACCCCGGTGGCTGGGGCAAAAGGGGTAAGGTGAAGGAAGGGTGAGAGGTTATTATTAGGTGGGGGCATAGGTGGGGGAAAGCGCAGCGATTGTAACGGGGGGGCACGGGTGTCACCACGTTACAATATACATTTCTTTTTTTTCTCGTTCAGATGAAAAGATGGTGCGAGACGTTCAGCTGCTGCTGCAGCAGCAGCATGAGCAGCACCAACTGCAAATGCAGCAGCTGCAGCAGCAGCTGCAGGAACAGCAGCGTCAACAATTGCAGCAACTGAGGGAGGAGCTCCTCCCTCAGGAACGAGAAGATCGTCAACCGAGGGAGGAGCCCCTCCCTCAGGTGCAAGAGATGGACAGAGGGGAGGAATCAAAGCCACCTCAAAGTATGTATTACAGATTCTTTTTTATATTATGAATTATTGCCGCGTACAGAGGAATACAATATTGCCCTTATTAGAACATCTTTGTTGTTCAATATAAGGGAAAATATTTATAATAATAATATTTTAATAAAAAAAATACATATCTAATAATTTCAATTTTTATACTGTCACGTCCTGTGACGCATTCTTTAAAACTTCTATTTCGCCACCCAAACTCTTTAAGCCGCTATTTCGCCACCCAAATTCTTTAAACTTATATTTCGCTATACAGATTCTTTAAACTTACATTTCGCGATACAAATTCTTTGAACTTCTATTGCACCATCCAAATTCATCGCTCCGCAAAAATTCTGAGTGAGCAACTCAGCCGGGTCGTCGTACGGCGAGAACGCTGACGATCCGGACGAGGTGGTTCACCCGAATTGCCAAATCAAAAGTCGACCTCATTAATCAATATATAATAACGAGACAAAACCGCCCGCGTTCAGACCAACTATAGTACAGAACCCGTATCAGATCAAATTTAGTGCAGACTCAAAAGTCATCGCGACCCGATCACTTCCGTGAAACTCGTTCAGAATCGGCCAGTCCGTTAACGCGAATCCGGATTTTATTCTAACACGCGTACAAAATCCGCAAAATACGACTCTGCTACGGGACCCAGAGACCCGATAGAGCAACTCGTCAATTGTAAAACACGCGCAAGTTAAGAACTGTACGAAATACCAATAAACATTTGTTGTGCTCGGAAGTGTGTGAACTTCAATTAAACGTCTACCCTACTGTCTACATCCACCAGGACGACTTATTTCTACAGGTATCCTCGCCCAGCGAAAGGTAAGTAAGAACCTCTACCTAACTAACAACGTAGATTAAATCATACAAAAGTACGCGGAGAACTCAGTGAGAGGGAGAACTTCGCGACGTTACAATACATTACAGAAAGAGGAGTGGCGGCAGGGCGGTCAAGGCGCCTCAGGGGGTACCGGGGGGATCAGGGTAGAGGGGGAGGGGAATAGGCGGAAGGGGAAGGGGAAGGGGAAAGGGGGAGGGGAAATTACGTTCATTTTTGTTTTTATTAATAGCAATTTTGTTATTATGAATAAAGTGATTTAAAAACATGTTATTTGGTGTTCTGCTGTTTTATTTTTATTAACTAACAGTACTTGATCCTTACTAAACCATTGAGATTGAAATATAACTTTACGGCATCCGACAAATATTGTTCGTTTCTCTAATTCCACTAAAAAGTGTGAAATAAAATAATTTTTAACAGAAAAATAAATCCGACTTCAAAATGCACTAAAAAGTACAAAATAATTTCCATTTCATTTATATCTGTATTCCACAGCTATTAATACAATCTACTTAAACATTAAATAGGATACTAAATATATTTCAAAGTTTTCGGAGGCGGCGCAAAATTAAAAATACCCGAACAAACGATGCTGCCAATAACGATTTGATTGTGGTATGGCAAACTTGGTAATTAATAAGTCGTAAGAGAGAAATTATAGGTCCGGTTGAAAACATTTGTAATTGTAACGATTGTATGAGTAATTGTCAGCACTCCTGATAGACATGCACTATACTGCAGTTTACAAGAGACCATACTTAACTCGCGCCGCTCACTAGGTCTAGAGAGATTTTTAATGACGTGTGTTATTCCCCTCTCCAGCTTGCTTCTTATTATACTTTGCGATCATATAAATGGTGGGCAGAAATATATGACGTACGATAACTGAAAACCGGTGATGATATTGTAAAGTTTCACGATGCAATGAAAATTCTATTATTTTCCGGAAAAACATGATGTGAACGCAAAGTAAGAAGCAAGCTGTAAAGGGAAATCACACGCACTATTAAAAATCTCCCTAGACCTCAGTAGGTCACTAGCTGCGCGAGTTAAGTGCGGTCACTCGTGAACTGCAGTATAGTTAATTCGTAATATTGATTCCCATTGAATATTGTTTACTTGAAATTATCAAATGGGTCATTTGTCACTGGTTGCCGACACCTGAACTAGGATCTTCCTAATAGAGGAAAAGTTTTTAATTTTGCGCCGCCTCCGAAAACTTTGAAATATATTTAGTATCCTATTTAATGATTAAGTAGATTGTATTAATAGCTGTGGAATACAGATGTAAATGAAATGGAAATTATTTTATACTTTTTAGTGCATTTTGAAGTCGGATTTTTTTTTTTGTTAAAAATTATTTTATAGTTTTACTTCCTGTGTTGTAGCGAAAACCCGTTTATTTCCATATAACCCTTTGTCCACACCGTAAACATTCATTTATTAAACAATAAAATAAATAAAAACAAACTGTGCACATTTCTAAGGATTTATTAGTGTTTTATTTCAGTTTCTATACATCCTTCACCCCTTCTTCCGATCCTTAGTCCGGAGCGGCTCGTCCGCACGTCCGTCTCCCACGACATCCCACACCGAACTCAACCTAACCTAACCTAACCCTTTTTTTTTATTATTATTAATGAGGTGGGAAAAATGCGTTTATGCAGGCCGGGCAAGATGTTGTGTGCCCGGTACTGTGGGACTCCCACGCATGGTCTACCCACTAAAAAACCCACCTCTATTTCCCCTTCTGGGAGCCTTGGCCTATCATACACCGCCCCCGGAACCGCTCTGACCATTAAGGTCCTTAGCAATACTACAGGGGCGGGGCGGCTCTGCGAAGGCTACACAATTCGCTGTCTACACGACCATCCATTTACTGGCGGCGCTACGGGCTTGCGCACGAACGCGCGATCCACTTCATGGGCGTTTCCACCACTCCTACTAGTCTAATCTGTCCGAGCCTCTTCTACGAACAATTTACCTCGGGGGCGTGGTCAGAGCCCCCGCAGGCACCCTAGTGACGCCCATTCGGCGTACAGGTTTCTACCATAGGGCGTACATAACACCTCCGCCCCTCTATCTGTCGACTAATATGCCTCCGCATCCGAGCAAGACACCGATAAAATCACAGGTGAGGCAAAGCCCACCGGACCTCATGTAGATACATAAGTAAAATAGTCGCAAGTTTTGCGTCGTCAAAATAATAAAATAGATAAAACACAGTCTAGCAATAAAACAATAAATATGTGTATATCAAATAGATAAATAAATAAGATAGACAACACTAACACATAGAATGGTGTGTAAAGGGCACCTGGGCTAAGTCATATAATGAACCCTCCTATTTCTTCCTTAGCCACTCCCCTGGGCGTGTCTAGCCGCCCTCTCCTCTTCTTCTTTCCTCCTCTCATAATCTTCTTTCTCTCTCAGGGAGTTTCTAATGAAGGCCATCTCTCTGTCTCTCTTGGATGCATCCCTTATAAGACCAATAAGGCTCTCGGCACAGAAGGCCACGCCTATATCCGACCCGAGGGCCCGGCTCTCCACACTCCGGCGAGCACAGCGGAACAGGAAATGATCGGGGCCATCCTCCTCACCTGGGCAAAACCAGCAGGTAGCCTGGGGCTGTTTTCTTATCTTTTCTGAATAAGACCCAAAACATCCGTGCCCCGTGATCGTCTGAGTGAAATGGAAATTTAAATACTTCGGCCCCCATTCTATCCATTCACTAAGGCGGGGAATTAACCTGAAGGTCCACCTCCCTTTGTCTGACTCCTCCCATCTTCGTTGCCATGCCTCAAGGGAGGCTGCCCGGGCCTCTTTCTTGATATTTCCAGCCATCTCTGCCGTGATCTGTCCAGCCACTTTCTTCCTGTAATAAATACTCTCCCTTTCCCTGATGAGGAGATCAATTGGTACCTGCCCCGTAATAATGCGTAGCGCATCGGCAGAAACCGTGCGATACACTTGTGCCACCCTCAGCAAAGCCGTGCGTTGCGTACTAATGAGGAGCTGCGCATTTAGTCTCATCTCTAGGCCTGAGGCCCAGAAGGGGGCCGCGTAGAGTACCACCGACTCTGCAACTTTATAATATTGTTGCGACGGTGAGAAGTTCCCGCTCTTTCGACGCATCGACCGCTTCTTGATATATCGAAAGAGCCATCGACTGTCCCGTCCGAAGCTGTCGTCGAATCATAACGTGAAGCTATCCCTTGTTTCGAGCGGAAACACGTCACCGGATGCTTGAAGTCTCTTAGACAACCGCGCGTCTTTTGAATATCAGATTGTATCGGGAAGCCGACCTGTACGGATCTATTGCTAAACCAATTGTGTAACTGAAATATAGACAGTCTAGTTTGCTCCTGGTGTATTCATTTAACTATGGAAAGCGCGAGCTCCACTCCCCGGCGCAACATTGGCGCAGTCGGTAGGACGATAAGAACTCGATCTTCAGCCGGGGACGAGGTTCCTCCGGAGACTTTGGAGACGCTTTTCGAGGGATTGCAGAGGAGCATCTCGACGCAGTTTAGGGAGCAGCAGCGCGCATTTAACTCTCGATGGGAAAAGGAGCGCTCTCGCGCAGAAGAGAACGGCTTCTGCAGCGATCCAGAAGGTCTTGAAAGAGCGGATGACAGCGATGGAGAACAATTATCAGGTGCTATCGTCCAATTTCCAACTATTTTTAGAAATGTTTTCGGCCACGGCAGTCCGTGATGGGGATCGCGAAGCCCTTCTTGTTAGTCCTTTCACTTATGCTGGTCTCGCGATACCCCAGCCCTCACCTCCGGTCTCTTAACAGGGAATGTCTGGTGTCTCGCGGAACGTTTCCGATTTAGGCTACGTTCTGAAACCACCAAAGTTTGATGGTAAAACTAACTGGGAAGAGTTTAAACTCCAGTTCGAGGCGATTGCAGGGGCGAATCGTTGGGATGAGCCAAGGAAGGCCTTGGCCTTGGTTACATCACTCGAGGGACCGGCGCGGAGTGTTTTGACTTCTCTTTCCGTTGAAAAAATAGACTGATTTTCCCGCGTTAATTTCGGCCCTTGCGTTCCGTTATGAAACGAAAAATTTGGAGAACCTCAATTATTGTTAAGTTTCAAAATTATAAACAACGGAAAGGGGAATCTATTTCCGATTTAGCCACGGAGATTGAGAGACTAGCACAGGCCGCTTTTTGCGAATGCCCTTTAGAAATTAGAGACAAGCTTGCTGTCTCACAATTTGTTTCCTCGCTGGCTAATGAGGAAATGAAACGGATGCTGAGGCTCGGAGGTTTCACATCTCTCAGGGCTGCTGTTATCAGGGCTCTGGAGATTGAAGCTGTCGAGTCAATGGCTAATGCGCCCGTTACAAAAAAAGAAACATCTACTAAACCGGTTTATTCTTCGGAGAGGGATTCCGGAAGGAGAGAAATGAGAAGACCGGTAAAACGGAAGCTTGAAAGACAGGAGATGGAATGCTGGAATTGCAAGGAGAAGGGTCATATGTGGCGGAATTGTCCGAAAAAGAGAAAAGAAGAATTTTAAACGAAGAAGGGAAACGGGAAGAAGTCGGCGTAGAGGGGCATCCTCCGGCTTCACCTTTGTGAAGACCTTGTGAAACTTCGCAATGCAAGCCTTGTACTCGTCTGGAGGAAAAGGATCAGAAAATGGGAAATCACATCCTCAGGACGGTTTGTAAACCCAACAATTTTGAAGAATGGATAGAAGATCAACGGAAAGACGAGGAAGTTGGTTTTATGTACGAAAGAAAGAGAGAAGGACATAAACCAGATTGGCAGGAGGTTTCCGCACTTTCTTCTGGGGCAAAGTTTCTCTGGGCACTTTGGGACTCTTTGGAAATTCATCAGGATTTATTATTTCGAAGATGGGAGTCTGTTGATGGAAAGCAAGCTGATAGACTTTTGATTGTACCGAAGAGTAAAGTCGAAGAGGTTCTTCAAGAGTGCCACGATGCATCGTCTGGAGGACATTTCGGAATACATAAGACCTTGGCCAAGGTTCGACGGCGGTTTGTCTGACTTAGTCACCGAAGAGATGTGGAAGATTGGTGTCGTCGATGTCATCGTTGTACGGCAAAGAAAGGTCCTTCGGGGAAGGGAAGAGGATTCATGAAAGTCTACAACGTAGGGGCATCTTTTGAAAGGATCACGCTCGACGTTGTTGGTCCCTTACCAAGGTTTTCTTCTGGAAACAAGTACGCGCTGGTTGTGGTGGATTATTTCACGAAGTGGCCAGAGGTGGTTCCGCTTTCGAACCAGCAAGCGACGACAATTTCCACGGCCCTGATGAGGGAGGTGATAAGTCGGCATGGAGTACCGTTGGAGCTTCATTCTGATCAGGGTCGCAGTTTTGAGTCAACTATCTTTAAATAGTTGATGAAGATGTTGAGAATAAAGAAAACAAGAACAACTCCTTTGGACCCTCAGTCGGATGGACTCCTGGAGCGGTTGTTGAGGACCTTGATGCAGTATTTATCCCAAAAAGGATTGGGATGAGTGGATTCCGGCGTTTTATTAGCATATCGTTCATCTCGACATGAAGTTACTCTGAATAGTCCTTCCATGCTTCTGTTGGAACGAGAATTTCACCTACCTTTGGATTTGCCCGGAGGAACTATTGCTTTTGAATAGAAGGAAGAGACTGCTTACATCGAAGAAACTAGGAGAACTCTAGTTTGATTGGGAAGGACCCTATGAAGTAATGAACCGGTTAAATGAGTTAATCTACCGCATATTTCGCTCCCCAAAATCTAAACCTAAGGTGGTTCACGTGAATTGTTTGACGCCATATGAACATTCACGGGGAAGAAACACCTAAATAGGGAAGGATCAAGAATAGGAGACTGAGGAGGGTGTTTCTGACGTCCTCGTCCTAGAAGAAGACGCTCCGTCGCACAAAGCCAGGGTGAAGTTTCTTTCGGCCACGGTAAACTTGCTGGCTACGCGTGTCTAAACGATGGAGGAAGTGTTGTTCTCTTCGGAGGAAGAGGGCATCCCCTCAGCCGGTGTCCCGTTTATTTTGATTTTTGTATTCGGGGTTCTGGTCATCGGACTGCGTAGTTGTGGTATGCTCCGGACCACCAGTCCATCGAGGAAAGATTTTGCTTGATGGCTGGGGAGCATCCCCCGGTAGAGTGGACCCGTTGAACTGGAATTTCTTCATGGGCGTGAAGGCCCAGGAATCAAGAGGAAGGGCGAGGAACTGTCAGGACCTCCTCGAAGAAAGAAGAGTGCTAAGAAGAATTGGAAATCGAAGAAAGAAGAATAGGAAATTGGAGCAGTTTATAAGTTGACTTGTTAGCACCGAACCGGCGTCTTGTTCAGGGTTTTTGAGTGGTTTTCCCCTGGGACGAAGGACGAATGTCAAGACGTTAGCTGCCTGAGAGGGCCACTTAGGTAACTGTTACGCTTTTGGTTTTAACCTCCTTTCAGGCAGAGGTACTAAAGAAGAGGTTAGCATCCATGGAAGACTGACAGCCCGAGGTTAGAGACTATGACTTGATTTGGCTTATTGATCGGCCTACGTGAAGATGCTTACAAGTATGAAGATGCCCGCGGTCGGGTCGACCGCTTATTGAAGGAGGGGAGCAATGTTGCGACGGTGAGAAGTTCCCGCTCTTTCGACGCATCGACCGCTTCTTGATATATCGAAAGAACCATCGACTGCCCCGTCCGAAGCTGTCGTCAAATCATAACGTGAAGCTATCCCTTGTTTCGAGCGGAAACACGTCACCGGATGCTTGAAGTCTCTTAGACAACCGCGCGTCTTTTGTATATCAGATTGTATCGGGAAGCCGACCTGTACGGATCTATTGCTAAACCAATTGTGTAACTGAAATATAGACAGTCTAGTTTGCTCCTGGTGTATTCATTTAACTATGGAAAACGCGAGCTCCACTCCCCGGCGCAACAATATAACCGCCTGGCTGGATTTCCCGCCCCACCCAGGTTTGGCATAAGTTGGACTAGCACGTTAGCATATTTCAGGGCCTTACTACATGTGGCCTCCACATGCGCCTTGAATCCTCTATTCATTTCAACTGTCAACCCAAGATATCGCGCTGCACGCACCGTTTTCACCCCCACACCCAAACATGATTGTCAGGCCACCGGTCACCTTACGCCCTGTAAGGAGTATAACCTCCGTTTTTTGGAGTGCAAGGCTCAGTCCCTCTGACACGTACCATTCATTGAGGTCTTCTATCGTTCTCTCGGCCAATTCCACAATCCTTCTGAGGTTTTCGTCAATGATGACGATCCCGATGTCATCTGCATATCCAATTAAACAGACATCTCTTCGCAACCGTAACCTTAGAAGCCCATCGTACACTAAATTCCACAAAATGGGCCCAATAACTGAGCCCTGGGGGACCCCACCAAAAGCTTGGAATTTGAGCACCTCCTCCACTGTCTCATAGGTTATCCACCGTTCCTCCAAATAGCTGCGGATGGAGTTTGTCAGAACTCGGGGGAAGCCCCGCTCCTCCATACATCTCAGTATACTCTCCCACCTTACCGTATTAAAGGCGTTTTTCACGTCCAATAATACCAGCAAACAGTTGCGGTCATCTCTGCGTGCTGTTTCCCAGAGTCTCTTGAGCTCATCCATAGCGTCCAGCGTCGACCTGCCCCTCCTGAAACCGTACTGGTTATCTGCTAGGTCGTGCTTCTCCAACTCATTCAGGATTTTTACCTTTACCACTTGCTCCAGGAGTTTGGCCAGGCAAGATATTATCGACAACGGTCGATAAGCCCTCTCTCCGGCGTTCTGCGCCTTCCCCTTGGGGAGCAGGGCCAATCTGCCCGTCTTCCAAGGTATGGGCCAGTACCCTTTATTGTAGCAGGTCGTAAAGATGTGGGCCAACCATCTGGACGCCCCTAGGGCAAATTTCTTTGCGACTGCCGAGGATAACCTGTCTGGTCCTGGAGCCTTCTTGGCGGACATTTTCCTGGTCAAACTGTACACCTCCCCCGGAGTAATAACTACAGGTCTCTCCTGTGTCCTCGTAGGGCCTAGAGAGGGGGGAGCATCCATCCTCGGGGTGTCCACCCCCACCACAGGTAAGTATGACGGTAAGTATACGCCCACCCCCTCCTGCCTATCATTTGAATCACCCTGTACTAATTCTCTTTCTCTATTTTCAGGTTCCACCAACGGGCCCGGACCAGCAGGTAAGTGAAACTCCCTTCCACCGGTTTCTACATTATGATCCGCCCTCTCTCTCCCGAGTGGGGGAGCCTCAGGGGGCGACAGAATAAACATCTTTCTCACCACAGAGTCAACCTCTTCGGGGCTCAAAACATCCGGCTTCGATGTTTTCCCCTTCAACTTTCTCATCACAATTTTATAGGGGCGTCCCCAAGCGCACCCATCGATCTCCTTCAATAGTTCCTTATATTTTGCTTTCTTCGTACGCCTTACCTCCCTGTTCATTTCCTTTTTCGCTGCCTTAAAAGCCGCGCTAGCCATTTCGATCTCCTCCAAATTTCCCCTGGCTCTCGCCCTCGTGTATTTTCTCCTCCTCTTGATTGCTTCTTTTCTTTTTTCAGCGATTTCCGCCGTCCATATGTAGGCTTATGATCTCCTTTAAAAGCTCTCCTGAATGACGTATGCTTGTTGATCATCCTATCTACGTCTGTGATAAACTTATCCACCTCCCAGGTGGTAAGGGTCTTTGCCCTCCCAGCAGACTACTCATCCCCATACTTGTCCAGGAGGTCCGCAAGTAGGGCATCCTCATTTACTTTACCTCTCCCCAAATCGAAGGGGTCCTTTCTCTCTTTTACAGCTTCTGTCCCTCCCCTGAAAATGTGTAAAATATACTTATGGTCAGAGGCAGTAAAATCCTCTCTGACCACCGATTTATCCCATAAATTGAGGGCAAGGTCATTTCCCAGGAGTATGTCGATGACCGAGCCTCCCCCTCTCTCGCAGGTCACACCTCCTTCGGCAGTAATTGGGCGGAGCCCAAGACTCGCGCCCAATTGGATGACAGCCCAACCCCTTGCGCACCACGTAGAGGCACCCCATAGCGGGGATTTGGCATTAAAATCCCCCATCACAAGGATTTTATCCATGGACCTTCTCAAACCACGTACGAAATGCTCTAGCTCCGAGAGCTGGTTATCCGTCTCTTCTTTGTTCGCGTTAGGGGAGATGTACACACTAACGAACCCCACTCCATTATAATTTATCCCCACAAAACCTTTACCATTTCCCATAATCGAGGCTTTTCTGCACTTCTTTAAACCTTCGCCGGTAATGAATATCGCCGCTCTGCCCGTAGCGTCGCCGAACCAGTTATCTGGGATGGTGTATGGCTCCGATACAACCACCACATCTGCCTCAAGCTCCACTGCACTGACCAGAAGAAGGTCATGTGCTAACCTGCAGTGGTTGACATTCACTTGGAGGACATTCATATTATGCGCGCCTGTTGATTCTTAACGCCTCCTTGTACTTTGGACAGCGCACGGAAGCCGCCACATGCCCAACCAGATCAGCAGGGAGGCCAGCCGCAACGCACAACCTACACCTTGGCTCGTTCACGCACGCCCTCATCTGGTGTCCCACTTCACCACACTTTCTACATAAGCCCTCCGTTTCCTTTACTGCTTTACAGTTTATCGCTATGTGTCCTATAGCATGGCATTTAAAGCATCTCATCAATCGTGGGATTTCCCTGGCCGTAACAGCCGTCCATCCGATAAGTAACCTCCTTCCACCCAGGAGTCGGCTCATATCCGTAGCTGGGCCCTCTACCACCACAACCTTGCTCAAGCGTGGGTCCGTTCGAAGGACCTTGACCCTCATGCCTTTCGCTTCGTGGCCCAGTTCCGCCTTGACGGCCTCCCACACATCCTCTTTCTCGGCCGACGGATCAATACCTCAGATTTCTACGTCCATGAGGGTCTGTAAACGTGCGACCTCTACTTCCGGCCCAAGTTTGCCATCCACGTCCCTCTTCAAACCCTCCAGGTCAGCCCCTGGCGCAAACTCTATTAAGGGCACAGACTCCTTCGAGGCCTCCTCCGAATCTATGGAAGCGCCTTTGGAAAGAACCGGGCAATCGTGAAAACACATAATTGAGAAATTCGACATTTGACGGTGTGACATCTAACGTCATTATGCAGAATAAGAAACGAAAGTGAGGTGGCATAGTTGCCAGATCACATCATTTGAGAGTTCTATCGCGGTGTTGCCGCATCTGTGACCATCTACCAAAATGAATTTGCTCATGCCGAGCAAGATTTTGATTCCAGGCGGACATAGAAAAGGACAGCGCGAGAGAAAGAGAAGGAGTATAATGAATGAAACAACGTAGGGCCGATCGGCGTAAATATAGTCACACGCTACGACAGATTCGATGAGACTCTGCAATACACATAACGTACGCGACTATAAAACTTATAGGAATAAAAACTATATGGCATTAATAATTTCAGGAAAGGAATGAAAAATAAAGACATGTAAATTGATCTATAATATACAATATTTATTGATTGAAATATAATCAATAAATATAAACAATGCCTCATCTTTCTCCGCGACGCGCGATGTCTACATCGTCGATTATCATGACAGCCACTCCAGCCACGTGTTATTGAAATTTTTTTCATCTGAAATATAATAATGAATTTTAATATAATTGTACCTGCATGTACTGGGTGTCCCAGTCTAAGTGTGACAGAATTATATTAAAATTCATTATTCATTTTGTACGAATTTCGCACTTCAAACTTACGACCACCTCAGTCGATAACTCGGGTCGATAATCCCGTAAGTAAATGTAATCGCTGTTGCGCTGTTTAACCACCGATCCGAGCGCTCGCCAATATTAAAAGTCAAAAATTCGAACCGTTTCGGCATTAGAAGCGAAAGCAATTCAGAGAGCGATTACCAAGCGACAACAGCGACCAAGAACTTTTCTTTACTCGATTTTCGAGCATTTTTAAATTCACTTCAGTGCCTTGCACCGCGAATTCAGTGAATCGTGTAATTCCAAATTAACACACAAGTGTGATTTTTGTAGTGTTTAATTTCGACTCATTGTGTACAAAATACAATTGATACACAATTAGTGACCACGCAGCTGTGTCGTTATTCTTCTCCTCGACGCCCACGTCTTTGAAAAGACGGAATCCACGCCATTCCAAAAAATCCAACACTCGCCGAGAACACATTTCTTTATTTCTTATTCCCTTCTTAAAATTATTATGTCAGGTAGTTTTCATTCCTATAAATCTTATGGTCGCGTACTTACGTTATGTGTATTATTTCAATCATCTACCCCTACCAGCACCACGAATCCGTCGTTCTTTGATGTTTCCGAACATAGAAAAGGATACCGCAAGAAGGATAAACAAAGAGAGAAAGACTCGCAAGCACAACATTTAACCCAATATTATGCTACTAAATGTTGACCGATTTATATTGTGTTTAGCTTCATTTTAATGAGAAAAATCTTCTCCACATGATAGTGAAATTTTTATTAACAAAAAGTACCAAATAAATAACTTTATTCTGTGCATTAGTATGGTCACATTGACACGGGACATTTAAATGAAGGCAATAAGTCCCGGTTTCAGTCCCTCTTTCGTCTTTAGCTACTGACTCTTTCTAATCAGTGTTTACTGACTAGGCAATCAAATTTGAAAAATGATTCTCCTATTTCATAACAATTGCGGAGTGGACCGGCAATAGTTATGTACATTTATCGAGTTTTCACTGTATATGGTGCAAGTTTTATAATTCATTTTTCTGGCATACCATTTCAAGTATTCTATCTGTCAATTAATTAATAAAAAAACATGATTATAAATATGAATAAAAAAGTTTGATGGTTGCACACATTAGTACATGTATTGTTTCATTCTCGGACCTCTTTCTCTCTCGAGCGCCCTATTCTTTTCTATGTCTGGCAGGAATCAAAATCGGCTCGAGCCTGTTGCAATTGTAACAGATGTGGCAACAGCGTGACAGAAGTCTTAATACGTTGCGGCAACTATGCCATACTTGTGGCTATATTCGCGTAGCCGTTTGTGGTGTCAAATTAGAATTTACATTTATCGACTGATTTGTGTTTTTATCGACCCCGATGATAACGTGGTCAAATATACCATCAATGACTCTGACGGAAAATCAGTGAACTATTCTTCCGTCTATTTGACGTCTGATGCGTGCAAATCGTAAATTTCGTTTTACGTCTTCCAGAAGTGATAAATTGTGAAAAATCGAATTTCAGTGACATTGTGCTAGTTCAAGGAAGGGTGGTCTGGTGTGCTATGGGTGAAAAACCATTAAATCGTCCAATATTTGCTAAAACGCAGCCGAACGCAGCATTCGGCAGCCATGTTGTTTGCTTACAACAGCGTCTGTCTCAATCTTACAGTGTCAAAAATACCATTTTTCTCAACGTATGGTGTTTAATAGCGTTCAAACGGACCAGACCACCCTGTGGTGAAGTCTACTCGTGGGTGCTGTACCCGCGAAAATTTCATTTCTGCAATTATCGAGACGAAAAACGAAATCTACGAAATCGAGTGTCTCTCTCACGCATGGCGTATACGTGCACGCTTTTCGTTGATTGTGTGAGTGCACGCATACAGGCCATGGCACAAGGAGTCTGTGCCTTTAAAAGGTTGCCCGCCCTGGTTTGCTTGGCCCCTCTTACACCTTCAGGCACCTTTCCCGCAGCGCCCTTCACCCTCTTAACGACATCCGCAAAGGATATGTCCTTTCCAAATCGGACGGCAATCGCCTGCGGTCTAATATTTTTCCTGGGCGTACCTTTGCCCTTCCTCTCCATCGTACCCGCAGGCCTCCTTCCTACTCCTTCCTTTCCCCTCCTTCCATTGATCCCCTCCTTCTCCTCCTACCTCTGACTTCCGTCCAATCAGCTTCTACTGCCCTAGATGTACCTTCTTGGTTGCTACCCTGTTCTTCCTCCATCGCCGTACTGTCCCTACGTGACCTCTCACGATTTTCCAAGAACCTAGTTCTTTTCCCATCCTTCTCCGTAGAGGGAGTGACCTCCTTTCTCTTCTGCTGCCTGCCAGTTGGAAGAGGGGGGAAGTCACTCCTCACCTCCCAATCAGTTTGTGTACTAATTGTCTTCTTCTTTGTTTCAGGTATCCGGCACGCATCAGGATCAGTAATCTTCTCGGACGCTCTCTTCAGGTAGGTAGTCCTATACTTCTTTCTAACTTCATGTTCAGTGTGGGCTTCCCTTAGGCCCGCAACCACCGTCATAACCTCACGGAGATGCTCCTTCATGGAGATATACGTACTCTTGAGTGCAGCTTCCACATCACCCTCCTTTCTCAATATTAAATTATCAAAGACCATATTATGGTCATTGATAACATTCAAAACTTTTTCCATAACGCCCAAACTGGCGTATACCTTTTCCTCCAGTGTCATGCTTTCTCTTCTCTGCCCCTGAGGAATTTCGTCTCCTGCTCTTTCTCGTGTGTCCTTTTTCCCTACATCACTGTCACTCTCTCCCTCGTCACCCGTGAGGTCCACGGATTCCAATCTCCCGAAGGGGAACCTTGTCGCCTTGCTCTTTAATTTGGCCAGACCAGGTGGCGTCCTGCAAAGCCTCGGTCTTCTCTCAAAAGCGCCACTTAACGCCACTCCTCCCAGGTTGAAACCCGGGACTTCGCCAGTCGCCGTTACCTGTACGGGGGCCTGGCGGTCTGCGTGGGTGTCCCACTTGGACGTCGACGGATTGGACGGTCCCGATTGGACGCCGTGCCGATTGGACGCGTTCCTTTTGGACGCCGTGCCGATTGGACGCGTTCCTTTTGGACGCCGGACCGATTGGACGCGTTCCTTTTGGACGTCGTGCCGTTTGGACGCCATGCCGTTTGGACGTCGTGCCATTTGGACGCCATATCTTTTATAATCATTGCCTTTGGAAATCGGCAGATGGTGGTATTGTTTGTCGATTTAAATTCCTAAGCTATTTGAATGCGTATGCATGCTAAAGTATATGATTACATATATCTAACGATAAGGTCAAGTGGTTATGTGTAACGTTTGACAGATATAGGTTATAGTGAATAACATGTGGAAATTGAATGCAGTTACTTTCTTACAAGATATATCTGGAAGTATGTTTAAGGTAAAAGAAATATTAAACCTTACTTTCTTCAATACATTCTTTATGCCAAATTAATGTTGTTGAGTAAAATAAATCAATATATTATTTTTGCTGGTTTATTTCCAGCATTTCTTCAGACATTGATGAGGAAATTACAACCAATAAATTATGCAATAGAAAAATTGAATAGATCCATTAAAGAAATCAAACAGTATGGAATAAAATAAGACAAATAAATAGAACAAATAAGAAAAGTGTACCCTGAAAACAGATGCATTTACATTCTCGCAGGATATATCAGGAAATATGTTTGAGGTAAAAGAAATATTAAATCTTATTTTGTTCAATACATCCTTTATTTCAAATTAATGTTGAGTACAATGTATGAATATATAATAATATATCTTTTTTTATATTTTCAGCACCTTATCAGACATTCATGCGGAAATTACAACCACAATTTTTTATTATATATTGATTGTAACGTGGTGACACCCGTGTCCCCCACCCGTTACAATCGCTGCGCTTTCCCCCACCTATGCGCCCACCTAATAATAACCTCTAACCCTTCCTTCACCTTACCCCTCTTCCCCCAGCCATCGGGGTCGGACCGATGGAGGCGACGGAGACGACAAGGAGCTTCGAGGCCGGCGACAGACTCACTCCTCAAATAAGCGGAGCAACGTGGGACTCCCAAGGAGTTTCCAGAAATTTTGATGAAGCGGCCCAAACTAACGCAAGCGTCCACCGGGAGCCATCTGTCGCCGAGCCCGAAGACCTCAGCCCACCCGTCACCGAAGGAAGTCCGTCAGCCCCATCGATCCCGACCACCGGTGTATCGAAGATCGATAATCGATCAGGCCCGTGTCGAAAAAGGCCCCCTTCCAAAACCCCATCCCCTCCCAAAAATATCCCGCGACGGTATCCTCGTCGCAGCGGCGTCCATGAGCAAAGCAATGAGCCTAAGGCTACGATAGCGAGTACACCGAGTTTTGATAGAGCGATTTTGGCGAGTTGTAAAGGTTTTGGGTTGAGGAGTGAGTTTGCGTGTGTGTGAAGCGCCAGGCGTTGTGGGTGAGCCCTTTGATTATAATTAATTGCATTCGATTATACTGTTTGAGTTGGCAACGTACCCCTTCTCGTTTTGACCCCGTTCAATTATATAAACTACGAGTAACGTAGAGACCCCCGCGAGAACCATCCCGACCCTGCACCTTCCTGTCCTCCACTATTTCCTCCTCGCGCACTCCCCCGCGAAAGTGTACGGACGAAAGTGCCCGAATCCCCGGTACTGTCAATTCCTAAATACCCCTTTCTCTCTTTTTATCCGACTTCGATAAGGAGGAGGATACTCAATTCGATGAGTATATATACAGTGTGTCCCACGTAACTGGAAACACTCCAATATTTCCTAAACTATTAAAGATACAGGAAATTGCTTTGGTGGTCATTGCATGATAAGATAGAGCAACATTTTGACGTAGACAAATTTTTTTTGCATTATTATTTTCAAAAATATAATGGCAAAGTTTCGTTTTTTAAATGGAACTATATATTTTTCTTTCGATCATTTGATAGTGCTTTTGAAATCGAATTCACTGAGTTTGCATGTATACACTTGATTTTCATTGGTTTTCGAGCTATTACACTAACAAATTTGGAGATTTTTCACGGGAAAAATTCACTTCAGTGGGAAATATCAGCAGGGGTCCTGTTCGCGTCTAAGGTTTGGGTCTGCCGTCCCGCTGGCCGCCCGTGGTATCAATTTCAAGTGGTACTGCTTAACACGCGGCACTTTTCGCGCGAACTGGACCCCTGCTGTTATTTCCCACTGAAGGGAATTTTTCCCGTGAAAAATCTCCAAATTTGTTAGTGCAATATCTCGTAAACAAATGAAAATCAAGTGTATACATGCAAGCTTAATGGATTCGATTTCAAAAGCACTATCAAATGATCGAAAGAAAAATATATAGACCCATTTAAAAAACCAAACTTTGCCATTATATTTTTGAAAATAATGATGCGAAAAAAAATTTGTCTACGTCAAGATGTTGCTCCATCTTAGCATGCAATGACCACCAAAGCAATTTCCTGTATCTTTAATAGTTTAGGAAATATTGGAGTGTTTCCAGTTACGTGGGACACACTGTATATATATATTTTTTTTCTGGCTTTGTTCATTGATTACGCCGAGACGGATGGACCAATCGGAACGAAACCTTTTGCATCTGGTAGAGTATGTCTTCCGATTGGTCCCGTTACAAAAACATTTTGCATTTTTTCATTCCGAACGCTTTTTATTGCAAAAAAACGTGCTATTTCATGTACGTGCGGTGTATGTTCGCCGATTACTCCGAGGCGGATGGACCAATCGGAATGAAACTTTTTGCGTCTTGTACAGTACAACTCCCCATTGGTCCCGTAAAAAAAATATTCTGCATTTTTTTATTCCTAACGACATTTTTTTCTAAATGTACGTTCGCTGATTACTCCGAGACGGATGGACCAATCGGAATGAAATCTTTTGCGTCTTATAGGATATGTTTTCCCATTGGTCCCGTTTTAAAAACATTTCGCATTTTTTTATTCCGAACGGTTTTCATTATTGCAAAATAAAAACGGGAAGTTTCTAATCTCAACATAGAATGACTTCAATGATTGTTTAATATATTGTCGGGGGCATGATTCTGAACAACTTTTTCATTATGCATAATTAACGGAAACGTTTAGTTTTCGAGATATTCGTGAAAAACTATTGTTATTTTTTCTGCCTTTGTTCGCCGATTATTCCGAGACGGATGGACCAATTGGAACGAAACATTTTGCATCTTCTAAAGTATGTCTCCCGATTGGTCCCGTTATAAAAATATTTCGCATTTTTTTATTCCGAACGGTTTTTATTGCAATTGGTTGCTAATAAATATAATAAAAAATAATAAAAAGGCTTGGCTTTCTTCTTCACCTATCGGAAGCTGGCAGCCGATTTGGACTGTTTCTTTGCAAAAGTAACTGTCGTAATCTTTGCATTTCTGCGAGTGCTCTCTCATCATGAGGTTTAACAAGGACTTTGTTTCCCGGTGGACGTTTGCGTTAGTTTGGGCCGCTTCATCAATATTTCTGGAAACTCCTTGGGAGTCCCACGTTGCTCCGCTTATTGGAGGAGTGTGTCTGTCGCCGGCCTCGAAGCTCCTTGTAAGGGTGATCCTCGTTGACCTGTCCGTCGCCTCCATCGGTCCGACCCCGATGGCTGGGGGAAAAGGGGTAAGGTGAAGGAAGGGTTAGAGGTTATTATTAGGTGGGCGCATAAGTGGGGGAAAGCGCAGCGATTGTAACGGGGGGGCACGGGTGTCACCACGTTATAAATTTTACCTGCCTTTCGATTTGTGATGATTGTTGTGTCTAAATTATTTCGTGAGGAATAAGGGGGGGGGGGTTCGTCGTTGCCACGATGACTTCTGTTCCAATCAAGCTGCTAGTCGGACGTTTTCGCGCATGGGAGGCCGGATCACGATCATGGATCATTTGAATATCCATGGATCGAGAGAGGGACTCCGGGAGATTTTTCGCGGGAGGCCCCGATGGGGGCGGGAAGGAGCAAGGGTGGTAGGGTGTCTGGGGGGGAGCTACCGGAGGGAAATGACTGAAGGGGGAGGGAGAGGAGGAAACCAAAACAGGAGAGCGAGGGAAAGAAAAGAAAGAAAGAAGGGAAGGAGAAGAAGAGAGAGAAAAAAAAGAGAAACAAAGACAAAGCGGGGAATGGAAGAGAAGGGAGGAGGCACAAAAAGGGATCGGGGGTTTAAGGGAGGTTGCGGGGCTTGGAGAGTTTGAGGGACATTAGGGGTGGGGGAGGAATTGTAAGGGACATAAGGGATGGAATTTTTGGGGTCTGAGGACTTGGCGAGGACGGGTAATTGGGGGATAGGGGTTCTGGGGTGGAAATTGAGATGCGGCTGATGGCCGCTCTTAGTTTGGCCAGCTGGGGCCTGTGGGGTGGGGGAGTTTGGGACGGGGTTACTGGAGGGGGGAGTTCGTGGGTCAGGGAAAGTTCAGGGGTGGATGGGGTAGGAGGGGGAGTGGGGGATGGGGGAGGCGTGGCGTAATCGGACTCAGATGAGTCCATCTGCACGGCCACCTCTGCCGTTTTAGGCGGCGGTTGGCCCCTATATAGCCGCGGTCGCCGCAGCGCCGGCCCCCTCCGGCGGACCCTGCTTCCCCGACCTCGCCCTCCTCGTCGTGACGCAAACATACCTCAACCTGTTGGGGGCGTTAGTGTATCAGTGGGGGCTTCTTATTTAGGGGCGACTTGAGTGGTGGAGGGCTATTATTGTGGGTGGTTTATCGCAATTTTACTTGCGTGTATCAACATTTGTTTGATATCACCGGATGGGCACGAGCATGGAGGCAAGAACAACCGCGGAAATGGTCAAATTATAGTGAGTTCGTGAGAACCTGGACATGACGTTGAGGTGTGGGGGGGGGGGGGGGGTCAGTTCTTAAGGGCGTGGATGCAAGAACAACCGCGGAAATGGTCGAAATATA
This sequence comes from Osmia bicornis bicornis, assembly GCF_907164935.1. NCBI lineage: Eukaryota > Metazoa > Arthropoda > Insecta > Hymenoptera > Megachilidae > Osmia > Osmia bicornis. The sequence continues at coordinate 1,485,256 of NW_025791124.1, forward strand.
GTGAGTTCTTGATAGCCGGGTCGGGCGCCAAGTTTGTTGTTTAAGTATCGTTGATACGTAGGAGTTTTCTGGGTCGGGGAACAGGCCGGGACATGAGGGGAGGTATGGAGGGTTGGTCAGTTTTTATTACGTTTACTGAAGGGTTTAGGGGGTATTTTCGGGGTCGTCCTCGTCCTCGACGAGGGGGTGGAACAGGAGTTTGTTGGGAGGGTATGATTTGCGTGGGATTTGGGAGTATTTGGATTTTCCGGGGTCTCCCTCGCCCCCGGCGAGGCGTTGGAGTAGGGATAGGCGTGGAGGGGGACATTTGCGTGGGTGTCTGTTGTGGTGTTTGTTGGGTGGAAATGTCATGGGTTTGTGAAGAAGGTCCTGGTTGGGAAATATCGGTAATATCGTCACTTAAGGAAGGGTTTTCGGAAATTGAATCGTCAAAATTTGGAGGGGGTCTGAAGGGTTTAAGGTCTTTAATGTGGACTTTAGGAATAATTTCGTCCACCTGGTAGGTTGAGAATGATGATGTGGCTTATCCATGATGTCATCAAGCCCACCTGTCCCGCCACGAGGACAGGCCATTTTTTTCTTCAGCAACGATCGGCACCGGGGGGATATCCTGAAGGATCACACCATCCCGGCGTGACCGCGCCACCTCTTCACCAGCCTGCAAAGCGAGGTCAGGAGCTTTCTCTTCGGCCACGACCAGGAACCGGAGCACCCCTGCTCAACGGGTGATCGCGCCCCTACTTCACCTGCCTGCCATCAGCGAGGACAGGAGCTTCCTCTTCGGCCACGATCAGGAACCGGAGCTCCTGCTCAACGGGTGATCGCGCCATGTATTCACCCACCTGCAATGCGAGGACGGGGCTTCCTCTTCGGCCACGATCAGGAACCGGAGCTCCTGCTCAACGGGTGATCGCGCCATGTCTTCACCAGCCTGCAAAGCGAGGTCAGGAGCTTTCTCTTCGGCCACGACCAGGAACCGGAGCTCCTGCTCAACGGGTGATCGCGCCATGTGTTCACCTGCTTAACAGGGCTTGCTCTTCAGCACAGCCAGGTCCCGGGGCGAGCCCTTACCCCGGTTGACTGTGCCACGTAGGTTGCAATCCTCGATGGCTTGTCCCATACATACTCCGCATGCACACACAAACCCTAATAGCAAGCATAGCACATCATAACACGTCAATGCTCAGAATTGCGACAATAAATAATGAATGAGTGAGTGAAGAATGAGTAATGAATAATGAATCAATCAAATGAATGAGTGTAATGAATAATGAATCAATCAAATGAATGAGTGAATGAGTGAGTGAATCAGTATGCCCATGAATAGCAGTGCCCAAAAACAAACACTAAATAAATAGCAGCTGAATAACAAATAACAAATAAATACAGAAATAAACAATTATAATAAACATAATTAGCCGTGATTAAGCGTAGTAAACCGTAATAGGCCATAGTAGACCATAAGTCAGAAAATACAAAAAAAGAAAAATACAAACGCAAGATCAACGTATATATACATTTAATTCAACTGAGCAGTTAAGGAACAGCTAAAATGAAAGAAGGAAGGAATCGTTAAAATAACGAACGAAGAAATCAGTAATAACATGCAAACATGTGAACTAAGCATAAGTATAGTAAAGGAGCAGGCAGGCGGGCATATGTCGGCACATGTGAACTTGACATAAGAAAGGCAAAACCCGATAACCTCAAACGTCAACAAACGTCAGCATACAGCCAAGCAGCCAAGAAGCAGGAGACGACTAGTAAAAGAGCATTTAGTATATGACACTAACACTCAAAGTGATCAAATTGTCTAATATAATAGAATAGAATCAATAAAATTCCAAACTAAACTATAAAGTTCAAATGAAAATGAAATTGAAAATGAAATGAAATGAGCCAAGGATGTGAAAAGTAAAGAACGCCAACAACAGCAGCTAGCAATGCCATCATGAGAGGGAGTAAACACAAAATCAGATAATTATTGTCAAAAGCAAAGGTAGAAGGTAAAATAAAGTATAAGGTAAAATATAGAGTATAACCATAAACGGCAGACTCCCATGCAAACTAGGCACATGCATTACCACAAATGAAGAAACGAAGAGGCAGGAACACCATAAAAGAAAGGATACGCCATACATGTATGTATAGCGTAATAGCGTAATGAATACATAAATAAATAAGTAAATAAATAAATAAAATAAAGTATGATAAATAAAATAAAATAAAATAAATAAATAAATAAATAAGTAAGTAAATAAGTAAATGAATGTATGTGTAACAGGGAACCCCTCACAATCATCTGCTGAAACCATGAAGGTGACCAATGGATTACCACCGGCAGTAAAACAGCAAGACAATGAGAAGTGAACTGAGGGCTTACATGAAATGCTCAACGAAGCTGAGGATACCTCTCCGAGAAGCCATGATACCCCAAATAATGTAAATCAAAGTCCACTAAAGTTCACTAAGATTATTTGACGTATTAGAGTACCAGACTGTGTTATATGTTATATGTAGTCAAGCAACCCTGCAATGAATAGTCGCAGAGACGCAAGAACCTGAATTATTTGGCGAAGAGAAAGAATACAAGGAACTAGAAGCTGAAGAACTTGAACTTGAAATTGAAATTGAAATTGAAATTGAAATTGAAAAGAACTTGGCTTCATAACAACATTCTGAACAGGAACCAAACTAAACCCAGGTAAGAAAATATGGAAATATCATGCAATGATGTAGTGATGTAGCTTGACCAAGTATTTATAAGAATATTTATCAGAGTGTGTTTATAAGAGTATTTGAATGTTTATAGGAAAAACCCAATGGGGAATGAACGATACTGACAGCCCGATACATCTGTTACGTCCGCTGCAGTAAGGAAACGAGCAGGAAGAAATAGGATGCAGCGTGAGAACCAGCAAATCAGCAAGCAAACTAGCAGACAGAACTATAAAACCGCCTATGGAATTTCAAATTCAAAATATGCACAATATGCACAACATCTCAATCTTGACTAGTATTCAGATAATGAAATTAAGTAGAACACTTAACGCTCCCGAGAAAAATTGTTACATTTATTGAAATATATAAAAGCGTGAATTGTAATTATATGAATTGTAATTATAATTATGAATCTAAATACATTTGGACAATGAAATCATAATTAATTATTATTAAACGAAGAAAAACCTCTATCAGCTCGCCATCATAAAACAGCAAGTCGTTCATTAATAACTATTATCGACAGCCCACACTCAATTTCAAGCAGCAACAGACTAATTGACAGAAAGAAACAACGTAATCTGACACAATACAAGGAGCTTCACAGACAAAACAATACAATTCAAATGTAACTTGCATAAATCAATTATAAGATTTAAATTACTGTACCGTAACAGCATAATGTATTAATGTATTAATGTATTAAGTGAGGGAAAGAAAATATTACATCACACATTACTATGTAGAGCGGCAATCAACCTGACCTAACCTAACCTAACCTAACCTAACCTTTTTTTTTTTTACGTGTTTTGCATGCGTTTTTTGTCGGAATTGTTACGATGTCACGGTTAATAGCTGTCACGTGTACAGATTAAGTGCAGGCATCGGGTTGTCTCGCGTAATTAATCGGCGATAGCCATCGACGTGTTGTCTAGTGCCTCTGTGTGTTGTGCGTCCATATCTACGGCTTCCGATAGTTTATTATTACATAATGGGCGGTGCCGGGGCCCAAGAAATAAAGCAGATTAATTAGACTTGCGTTTAATGCAAGTAGGACAGAAACAGGATTGCAATTTGTGAATCGGACAGGTGTTGGTTCCGCGGCAGCGAAAGGGACGCCTTCCTCATATTCAAAATGGCGGCCTCAGCTACAAACTCAGTGACCTACAACGGGAAAAAGGACGAGGGCAAGATGGCCAGGGAACGAACGACTAGAACTCAGAAGGAAGATGAAGACGATGAGAGAGAGGAAAAGTGAAGAAAGAAGGAAAAAGAAAAAAGAGGGGATGCGACCCCTAAGCCGGCCGCTGTTATGGAGGGACCGGGCAGCAACAGGCAGGCAGGACTGGAGGGAGTGAGACAGGGACAGAAGATGCGGGAAAGAGATAGCCAGTATGCACGAGCGGACGCTACTATGAAGCACCACGCGATATCGCGGGCCCGCGATGGAATCAAGACGGGGCGCCTTAATCAGCCAACTCGACAGACATCCGGCACGGAAGACATCAGCTTGGAATCAGTTTAGTTTAATTAATCTATTTATTTAATTAAATTATTTAGGTGTTTGACTGCCCCCCCCTTTTTTTTTTCTTCTGACTAACACTAACCCAACCCTCCCTGGAGATGGGGACAGTAGAATACATCTCCAGCGTCCTCGGCTTGTCGTAAGAGGCGACTAAAGAGGTTCCGCGCATGCGCTCCTGGCGGTAGGCAAATCATCTACCTTCCTGCTTATTACCCCTTCTGACACCCTCTCTCAGGCCCGCCACAGACCCCCGATCGCGATCCCGCGAAGGGAGACTGCTCAATCCGGACCTCTAATTCCTTCCTCACATTTGATTTAGTTAATTTTTTAATTCTTAAATTTGGAAGCTCGACCCCGGTAATCAAGTATTCAATTACGGTCTTCCAATTTTCAATTTTCAATCGTAAATACTTCGACCCTCAATATGGTCTACGGACGCCTCACCTTTTACTAACCCCAACAAATTAAGAAACTAAAAGCAATCCTATTTAATTCAAGAAAGTAATTCTAATTTAACTCAACAACTTTAATTGCAACTTGATCTTTGGACCGGATTTCAATCCAATTCCGAGATTTACCATACAAATTGTCAGACGCCAAAGCCGAAACTTGAATTTTCAGACCTAATTTTCCATCCCTAATCTTCAATTTTAATTCATAATTCTCAATCGCTCTGCTTCGCGAGCCTATCTTGCGTTTCAAACGCATCTATCCTGTCGCGTATGTGCTTCCCACACCGTCCCTGTAGACCCGCTGCTGGTGCGCAGAATCGTCCAGGCCAGTCCGAAACTCGCGATGATCCTCGATCTTTCGACGAAATTTGAAACACCCAAACAAATTTCTCTTTTTCTCTCTCGTACACACGCTCCCCGTACCATTCTGAGCGTGGTACTCCTACATCATCGTGGGAGTATATGTAGATCTATCTATCCCACTTGCAGCATAGGTTTTCTCTTCTCTAAGCCAACAATTACGGAACTTCTACCTCGCGTTCACATATTCGCTCGGAGTCAGAGGTGCCTCTTCTAAAACTCGGTAGCGTAGGTCTTATTTTCAGGAAATCGGCGCTCATTTATAGGCCGCAACGTTAGAAACGGATTCTGCAAGGATAAAGCACAGTTCCTGCAGCGCTCAGCGATAATTAAAAATAGGCTGCAACGTAGTCCTCACGTCCCGAAGAAAAAGCTTGACCAAACAAGTCGGGTAAAAGTCCTCTCTGAGGTCCGGCGGCGTGGATGCACAACCTCTCGAGGATGATCTTCGGGTCACTCAAGATCGGTATGTGGCTAAATGAGACCAAGCGCCGTCGGTTTTTGAAAATAGCCTACCGTTAAACCGGTGGTGCGGCGATGTGGATGCACAACCTTCGCGGATGGCTGAACGTCTTTAGGCCATCCGAGACCGTTGGGGCGAGAGGGAAGCATCGTCGTGGCTTACACTGACATTCTCTGATATGGGCCCCTGAGTTCGCTGGAGGTGTCGGTGGCCGGTGCGGAGAGAGGTTTTAGTGGGTATTATGGGGTGCTGTAACGATCCAAACCAGAATTCGCATTTTTTAGAATCCGGTTGGTAAGCACCTCGTGAGTCCCACATTGCCCGGGCCTACTCCCTAATCAGGAGGTGGTCTGCGTACGTAAATGTATTTCCTCTCTTTCAAAAAACAAAAAAAAAAGGCACAGGATTTTTCTTCGGCCACGATCAGGACACCGGAGGAACTTCCCGCTCAACGGGTGATCGCGCCATGTGTTCACCTGCCTGGCCTTGCCAGGACACGAGCTTCTTCTTCGACCATGGCCAGGACTGGGACATCTTGCCTTCCGTTGACCGTGCCATGTCTTGGTCCACCTTGTAGGATGCTGAAGATGTGCATTATCCCTGAGGTCATCTCTCCCACCTGACCCCTACAGGGACAGGCCATTTTTCTTCAGCACAGCCAGGTCCCGGGGCGAATCCTTTCCCCGGTTGACTGTGCCACGTCTTCGTAGGCTGCAATCCTCGATGACCTGTTCCACGCACACTCGCACACACTCGCACATTCTCACAAGATCTCAAGCACACAAAAATAAATGATTAAATATATTAGTAAATAAACGAAAGCTCACCCGTGTACTGCTTCACTGCTTCAGAGCGTCCTCTTCCCACTGCAGCGCCCCAACCACGACTGTCCTCTTCGCTGTCTTCCATCTTCACGCCCCCCTTTTAGTCGCCTCTTACGACAGGCAGGGGTTACCGTGGCTGTATTCTAAACCCCCCAACCACAGGGGTGACCCTAACCTAACTCTAACCTAACCTAACCTAACTTTTTTTCTTTTTACGAGGGGGAAAAATGCATTACCCACGCCGAGCTGATGGTCACTCGGGAGTGTGGGACTGCTATGCTAGCCTACCCACTAAAAAACCCACCTCGATTTCACCTTCCTGGTGCCGTCGCGGGAATTCCACGCCCCCGGAACCGCTGTTATGCATTACTTCGGGGGCGGGGCGACTTTTCGGATATGTGAGCTGCTGTACATAAGGGGGTTATAGTACGCCTTACCCTTGTTTGTGGGGGGAAAAAACATCTTTTCCTTTTATCGTTCCTACACGTCCTATTTCTATCTCTTATTCTCTTTAATCTACAGAGTCGTCACAATTTAAACACAAGTAGGGTGCCTTTCCCTTTGTCCGGTATGCCTTAAAATGACTAGTGGTTTAGAATATAAAATTTTCTATTTGCGATTTATACATTTAAAAGAGAACATAAAACTGGATCGTTATACTTTTAAAAACTAGTGTGGTCAATTTATTAAAATAAAAAACTATAGTCTGGTTATAGGTGTAAAATTTACTGTCCCCTTTGCTTTTTCCTTTCGTATTCCTCTTTCTCTCTTAGTGTGCTGTTTATATACGCAAGCACCAGTTCTCTAGTGGTCTCTTCTCTGAGTACCTTAACGAAGTTTTCTTTCCTGAAATCCGTGTTTAGCTTAGAGCACAATTTTGCCCTATCGTTCCTCCATCTATTACATACAAAAAGAAAGTGCTCCGGGCTGTCCTCTTCTTCTGGGCAGAACCAACAGTCGGCATTTCTCTGGCGTCCTATCTTTTTAAGGAAGGTACCGAAACATCCATGGCCCGTTAGCACCTGAGTCAGGTGGTAATTTAGTAATCTTGGTCCCCATTCGTACCACTCTCTGACCTCCGGGATCAAGCTGTGGGTCCATCTTCCTTTATCTGCCGTTTCCCATCTCTGCTGCCATTTTAACATCGTATTGGCACGTTCCCTTTTCTTAACTATTCCCATATTTTCGTCGCTATTTTCTTGCCCCTTCTCTTTTTCTCGGAATATTTCCTCCCTTTCCCGTACAATCAGATCCATTGGTACCTCTCCTGTTATCACACACATCGCCTCAGCTGATACCGTCCTATATGCGTGTGCGACTCTGAGCAGTGCTGTACGCTGTGTGCTACGTAGTATGCCCAGATTACCTTTGTTCGTAAGCCCGTTTGCCCATATTGGGGCTGCATATAGTATCACCGATTCTACTACTCTGTAGTATAGCCTACGTGCCGTATTTCCTGCACCCTTCGTGTTGGGCATCAGATGAGCCAATGCGTTGGCATATTTCAGGGCCTTATTGCAGGCAGCTATAATGTGCTCATTGTACGTCCTGTTCATTTGCGTTATTACACCGAGGTATTTGGCCTGTCTTGCCGTCTTTATTGTCTGTTCCCCACATCTTATTTTTAAACCACCTACTACCTTTCTACCCGTCAGTAGGATGGCTTCTGTTTTATGATGGGCGAGGCTGAGGCCCTCGCTCTCATACCACGCCCCCATTTCCCTAATTGTTTGTTCGGCCACCGACACCATCCTGGCCAGTTCTTCATCTATTATAATAATGCCTATGTCGTCAGCATACCCGACCAGGAACACATCTCTTTTTGTCCTGATCCTTAGCAGATCGTCGTATAATAGGTTCCACAGCAGGGGACCGATGACCGACCCCTGGGGGACACCTCCGAACACCTGGTATCTGCAGTCCGTATCTTTACCCTTGTACACAATCCACCTATCCTGCAGGTAACTACTTATAGTATCTATCAGCGTTTCTGGGAATCCTCTCTTTCTCATATTTCTTCTTATGCTACTCCACCTGATGGTGTTGAACGCGTTTTTCACGTCCAACAGCACCAGGAGGCAGTGTCTTCCCTCTTTTCTCGCTTTCTCACAGTGAGTAGTTACCAGCTTCATCGCGTCCAAGGTGGACCTGCCCTTCTGGAAACCAAATTGGTTGGGTACGAAGTCCTCCTTTTTTAGGGCTTGCAGTAATTTTCCCTTCACTACGTGCTCATATATCTTAGCAATGCACGATATAATCGTGAGGGGCTTATATGCCTTTTCAGCACCGTTGGTCGCCTTCCCTTTAGGGAGTAAGACCAGCCTACCCGTCTTCCAGGCTTCCGGCCAGTACCCCATGTTGTAGCAGGTATTGAATATATGCGCCAGCCATCACGATGCTTTCAGCCCTATTTCTTTTGCCACAGCTGCAGTGACGCCGTCAGGACCAGGGGCCTTCTTCGTGGACATCCTGGATGCTGTTTTCTGCACTTCGTCTGCTGTGACGGCTCTTTCTCCTGGTAGGTATTCGCTCCCCTTATCTTTACCTTTATTTATATTTTCTTCTTCTTCTTCTAGGTTTCCTGAGTTCTCCGGCTTTAGGATAAATAACTTCCTGACTACCGAGTCCACATCTTTTTCGTTCAGGATATCCGGTCACGTATTTTTGTTTTTGATTGTCCTGGTCATCAGTTTATATGGTCTACCCCATATATCTTTGTCCACTTCACTCAGTAGCTTATTCCAGCTTTCTTTTTTCGCCACTTTTATGGCCCGGTTCAGCTCCATTTTGGCTTTCTTGTACTTCTCCCAGGATTTCTCCGTGGCTTCATGGTCACTGTTGGCCTTATCTCTTGTGTAACTTCGTCTTGCCTTATTTGCTTTCGACCTTATTTCGGCGATTTCCTTAGTCCACCACGGTACCGGTGTATATCCTTTATCTTTTAATCCCTTGTGTCTTGTATATTTGTTTACCCATCCTGTTATTTCCTTCACGAACCTATCAACTTCTATCGTGGTGTTCGTCCTTGGTATCTTCGCATATTTATCGTCGCTGTACTTATCTAGGAATGCCTTTATGAAGCTTTCTTCGTCCAGTACCCCTTTGCCCAGTTCAAAGGGGGAGGTACTACCCGTTCCCGCCTGTTTCGGTTGGAACCTGTGTACTAGATACCTGTGATCTGACGCCGAAAAGTCATCTATGACTGTTGATTCACATAGGTCTATTATTGCTCTCTTATTGCAGATCATGATATCGATCTTTGAACCTCTTCCGCGATCACATGTGGCGCCTCCCTTTGAAATAGTAGGGAGCAGGTCCACACTGTTACAAAATTGAAATACTATTTTGCCTCTACTACACCACTTTTCCGAGCCCCAGAGGGGGGATCTGGAGTTAAAATCCCCCATAGCGATAATTTTGTATTTACCTTTTATAGCTTTTATAGCTTTTGCTAATGTTACTAGCATCCCTTCAAATTCGTTTGTGGTTATATTAGGTGATGCGTATACGCTTACTACGTACACATCACCGTACCTCATTATTACGAAACCATTTCCACTATCAACCAAGGTAACCTCTCTGGCGTTTGCTAGGCCCTTCCCCGTAACATAAATTGTGGCCCTTCCTGAGCTATCACTAAACCAGTTATCCGGGATTCGGTAGGGTTCAGCCACCACTACTACGTCTATATCATACTTGTTTGCTGTCGTCACCAACAAGTCATGTGCTGTTCTACAATGGTTTAGGTTAATCTGCAATATGTTAATTTTGCCTTTTATTTTTTAACGCCTCTTTGTATATCGGGCACCTTACTGACGCAGCTACATGTCTGGTCATGTCCTCAGGTAGCTTGTTCGCCACACATAGCCTACACCTCGGTTCTTCTGTGCATTCCCGCATCTGGTGGCCCTGTCTTCCGCAGTTCCTACAGAATCCCCCCCCCCCCCTCTTTTACATTTTTGCAATTGCTTGCCATGTGCTCCAGATCATGGCAACGGTAACAGCGTAGGAGGCGTGGTATCCCCCTCACTTGTGCAATTGTCTATCCCACTCTAATTTTCCCTATTTTAATTAACTTCACCATATCCACGGCCGGTCCTTCAATTATCGCTATTTTATTTAATCTAGGGTCAGCACGGAGGACCTTAATCCTGCTGTCCTTTGCATCGTGGCCCAGTTCCTCTCTCATGGCATCCTCTATTTCATGTTTTTCCGCCGAGGGGTCTATTCCCCTTAGTTCTATGTCCATCCTCTGCTGCAATCTTGCTACCTCCACTTCCGGGCCGAGTTTTCCATCTATGCTCTTCCTGAAACCCTCAAGGTCTGCCCCTGGGGTGAACTCGATCAGCAGATTCCCTGCTCTAGTTTGCTTCACTGTCTTAACCCCCTCGGGGGTGGGGCCAGCTGCGCCTTTAACCTTTTTTAATATCTCCGCGAATGATAAGTCTTTGCCAAACCGTACAGCTATTGCTTGCGGTCTGGTCGGTCTTTTTGAGGGCGTATTTCTCATCCCCCCTCTATCTTCCTTCGTCCTGGTTTCGGTACCCCTTCTAGATTCTTCCGGCTTACTTTTCCTCATGTCTATACTGTTCTTTCTCCTCCTAGGTTGCACCGTTTCCCAGTCCAGCTCGTTGGATCCCTCAGGGGTCCCTTCTATACTTGAGACAAAAAATCTGGTCTTCTTTCCCACATTTTCCGTGGGGGGGGGGGAGATCTCCTTCCTCTTTTGTCTGTTCGTTGGAAGCGGGGGGAAGTCCTTGTCCTTTTCCTCCTCCGTCTGCGTAGCCACGCTCGTGTAATCTCTTCTTTTTTCTTTTTCAGGTTCCACGGTGGCTGTCGAAGCTGGCTTTGCCCTATAGTCCACGGTCATCTCTTTACTGGTGAGTATTTGTCTGATAGTTTCATTTTTCTCTTTTTCTTCTTCTCTGTGTTCCGATTGGTCCTCTTTCATGCTTTCCACCACATCCATGACCTCCTCCAGGCAGTACCCCATGAATATGAACGTTTCTCTTATTTGTGGCTCGGCCTTTCCACTCTTCAGTATATGATCCTTTAAAACCCTATTGTGGCCCATAATGGCCTCCAACATCTTCGATAACGACCTTATGCTCAGGTCCATCTTTTCTTCTAAAGTCAGCCCCTTTCTTGTCATTTTCTTTTGCGTTTTTGCCATTTCCTCTCTCTCAAAATCTTCTTCCTCCTCATCCCCAGTGAGGTCCACCTGATCCGTTTGCCCAAGCGCGTTCTCCAGGTCCTTCCGGACACTGCTTCCTGGGGGGGATCTCGTTAATCTTGGTTTTTTGGAGAACACTTCCTCCCTGCCCGTCGTGCTCATCCATCCGTCCAAGTCCTCGCCAGTAACCTTTACTATCACAGCGGCCTGGCGGTCTGCCGTCTGTGATGCACAGTTGCTAGATGACGACGCGGTGGGGCCTGTACACACACCCACATCCGCGCCACCATGGAGCCACCAAGAACTCCTGCACCGTAGCCTTTATTCCTTTTTGACTTTGTGCTGTCCATTTTGATTTTAAGTTTTGTAGAGTAGTCCTTTTGAATAGCCGTAGTCGTCAATTTTCCGTCTGGTTATGTAGTTGTCCGAAAGTTTTGCCATGTTGTCATAAGAATAAACCGCCCGTTACCCCGATCGTGTACTCAATTCTAGTACCTATAAACTCGCCATTCCGTCGTTAATAAATAAATCCGTCCAGTACAACACCAATTTAAATAAATAAATAACTGCACAGAAAATTGTAAGAACAAAGAATTGATAGTAACAAAGGTCAAGGACACCAACATGACCTTTTGTTGCTATTTAGACCTGTAACTAAAACGTTACTTGTCTGGGTAGCTCATCTTGTTAACCGACACTCATCACAAGTCCAAACCACTCGTGATTGATTTCGAAGTTACGCGGGTTCCCGTAGATCACAGGACCCCAGTCCTACTCTGGGTTCTTAGTAGCCCCGGCCCCTAAACTAGGTGGGCCAAACATACACTGGGTTCCGCGGCACCCCAGCCCCTTAATTATGCGGACCATGCCGACATTGGGTTCTTAAGGACCCCAGCCCCTACGGCATGGTGATCCTGCTCGCACTGGGTTATCCGGGGCCCCTGTGGGTCATCTTGGACCCCCGCCAAAGGTAATTTTAACTTTTGGCCGCAAATTCACGTTTCCAACACGCATTCCTTTTCGCGCATAACGTCAGCGGTACATCATGGGGCTCCCGGGACCCCATGGCGTCCTCGTTGCCCCAGGGGTCCTCGGGCACCCCTGGGTCATTTTGACCCCCGGATCACTATGGACCCCGAAAATATATTGTTGCAAATCTGCGATAAAAAATTTTTTGGCACCAAACTATCGTAGGCGACTGTAGTGTGAGAATTTTCGGGAGCCTACTGGATCCGGTCGTTTATTGCGCATCGCTACCGCGACGGTGACGTCACTATACCCTTCTGATTACCGGCGTTACTGAAGTACCTAGTCCAAATTAGCGTTTAGGAACCGGGGTGTGCCCCTTTCCTTTTTTGGTTGAAAACGAGGGATTGCTCGGCACAGGGTTCTATAAAATGTTTCTATCTATATCAGACACTTAACCCTACTCTCCTAGTTCCTTTTTGCCAGTGTTTTTTGTTTAAGCTACTTTTAAATTTATCTAGGAATCATACCCTTTGCTCAGGGCACCTAGGAGACTAGGCACTTTGCTGTTCTTTTACCTGCTTTCTAGAAGTACACAGACGCACGAGCTCGGCAGCGATCTAATTGGCTGGCACTAGATTTGCACATGCGTACGGGCGCGACAATTGGTAGATTGACGCGGTTTCCGTATCCGGCTGTCTCTTGCCGTTTCCGCAGTCTTGCACGTGCCCGTGTTTCCCGTATTCCTCGTGATATTATGTGTTTAAAATGTCATTTAGCCATTCACCAGTGTTGTCCTGTGTACTGTGGATTATTGTTAATACCTTGTGCTTCGTGTGTTGTGTGAACCCATTTTCTGTGGTGTCCCGAGGTGCTAACACGTTCCTACCGGAGCCGGTCTCCACGTGCTCGCCTCCATCTTGTGTTTCTCGTCTCCCATAACATAACGGTCCTGTGTCGTGTAGTTGTTTCATATTCCTGTTTGTATATCCCCTCCCAGTAACCACCTTACACATTTACAGTCTTTTTCCTATTTTTTTGCGGTGCGCAGTGCTTTTTTGTGACCACTTGTGAATAACCGTTCCACCTGTCACTTTTCGTCCATCTTTTCATTTCTCTCTTTGTTCATATTTTCCTTTCACTCAGTTTGATTTGTGAGATTTATATATCATGTCCTTCCTTAAATATTATTTCACCCGACTGTGTAAAAAATTTAATTTATTACCTCACTTCTCCCACTTATCACTATTCCCACCAACCTAACCTAACCTAACCTAACCTTTTTTTTATAGGAGAGGAAATGCATTTATGCACGCGCGGGATGGTTCCCCTTTCGTCTAATCGGCTAGAGGGGGCCCGGGCAGTGTGGGACTCATACCCGTCCTGAGGGGGCAGCCTGGCGCCCGTTTGGTGGGGGCAAACCCAAAGAGGCAACCCCAGAAGGGGGCAACCTGGCAACCCGACCGCGAACGGTGGGGTTTAGCCCAAGAGTAGGTCTCAGCCCAGAAGGGGCACCTTGAGCAGGTAGTCCAGAGGGGACAGTCCTGTGGCTGGATATATACTATCCACTAAAACCTCTCCCCTGTGTGGGCCGCCAGTACCTCTTTATCCTTTGGGATATATAAAAGAAAAAGGTTACCAACGTAGAGCCACAACGGCGTTTTGGCAATTCAATGCATTTCGCATTATTCCGTCCTCCCGCAGAAACGCCATGCGCTAGGCACCATGGGGCATCTGCGGGTCCACGCCTGAGCAGTACACGCAGGACTTTTTCTTCAGCAACGGTCGGCACCGGGGCATCCTCCAGGATCGCGCCTTCCCGGCGTGACCGCGTCACCTCTTCGCCTGACGAGCTTTTGCTAGGACAGGGGTTCCTCTTCAGCACGGCCAGGACAGGGACATCGTATCTCCACAGTTGACCGTACCCGTCTTCGTCCACCATGGTAGGTTGATAATGATGATGTGGCTTATCCTAGATGTCATCACGCCCACCTGGCCTTCCACGAGGACAGGCCATTTTTCTTCAGCAACGATCGGCACCGGGGCATCCTCCAGGATCGCGCCGTCCAGGCGTGACCGCGCCACCTCTTCGCCTACCTAGCACTATTGCCAGGACAGGGGTTGTTCTTCAACACGGTCAGGACATGGACATCGTATCTCCACAGTTGACCGTGCCCCTCTTCGTCCGCCTGGTAGGTTGCTGATGATGTGCCTTATCCCTGAGGTCATCACGCCGACCTGCAGAGGCAGGAACATATTTTTTATCCGACTTCGAAAAGGAGGAGGATGCTCAATTCGATGAATATATATATATATATATATATATATTTTTTCTGGCTTTGTTCACCGATTACGCCGAGACGGATGGAACAATCGGAACGAAACCTTTTGCATCTGGTAGAGTATGTCTTCCGATTGGTCCCGGTAAAAAAACATTTCGCATTTTTTCATTCCGAACGCTGTTTACTGCAAAAAAACGTGCTATTTCACGTACGTGCGGTGTACGTTCGCCGATTACTCCGAGGCGGATGGATCAATCGGAATGAAACTTTTTGCGTCTTGTAGGATATGTCTTCCGATTGGTTCCGTAAAAAAAATATTTTGCATTTTTTTATTCCTAACGACTTTTTTTCTAAATGTACGTTCGCTGATTACTCCGAGACGGATGGACCAATCGGAATGAAATCTTTTGCGTCTTGTAGGATGTGTTTTCCCATTGGTCCCGTTATAAAAACATTTTGCATTTTTTCATTCCGAACGGTTTTTATTGCAAAAAAACGTGCTTTTTCATATACGTGCGGTGTACTTTCGCCGATTACTCCGAGGCGGATGGACCAATCGGAATGAAATCTTTTGTGTCTTGTAGGATATGTTTTCCCATTGGTCCCGTTATAAAAACATTTTGCATTTTTTCATTCCGAACGGTTTTTATTGCAATTGGTTGCTAATAAATATAATAATAAATAAAAAATAATAAAAAGGCTTGGCTTTCTTCTTCACGTATCGGAAGGTGGCAGCCGATTTGGACTGTTTCTTTGCAAAAGTAACTGTCGTAATCTTTGCATTTCTGCGAGTGCTCTCTCATCATGAGGTTTAACAAGGACTTTGTTTGGTGCTAAATCAGATATAACTAGACCAGCTAAGCTTTTAACACGACTAAGTGCAACGTAAATTTGGCCTTTTGCAAAATTCTTTTTGCCAAGATCAATTACTGCTTTGTTTAATGTAGCCCCTTGTAATTTGTGCACCGTTACTGCCCAACTTAGAATTAGTGGTAACATTCTGCGCTCGACGTCTCCATATCCTTTCGTCGCTTGAAACGTTGCTGCAACTGGAGATATTGGAATGTAACCGTCGGTATCTTTGAATCTATTTCCAATCGATTCGTCGTCAAATTTTATAAGTACTGAGTCTGGCAACTCTCCCCGTTCCAGTTGATCTCTTCGAAGTGCCGGCCATGTAAATTTCTTTACTATTCCCATTGCGCCGTTTATCAAACCATCAGAAATTGATATATTTCGTCGCAGCATGATTCGAGATCCTTCAGTTAACGTTATTGTATGTAATAGTCCGCCACAATTATTTACATTTGCAGGTATGACATTTGCTGGCGGCTTTTTTCCATATGTAGCTGCCTCACGGGACCCGTCTATTGAATCAATGATGTACATTCGATGTGATTTTGCTCATTCATCAGTCATTTTTGAATTATATTCATCCACTAATTTTATCGTTGGGAATATTCTTACTGCTGCACCATCCTCGAACTCTCCGGTTAGGGGAATTCTTCTTCGTTCGCATAGTATTTCCAGTTGAGAAGTTGTCACTTCTCCAAACCGAAGGTTATTCAATAAATCGATAAACTCAACGTCATCTCTTTGTCGCATATTCATGGTCAGTTCGCAGAATGAAAATTGGTGCCATAAATTAATTTCTGCAGTACATCAATGTGGCTGTACAAAACACCAGTGTCCTTTTACTGGTGGCAACTGCATGATATCGCCAAAGAGAAGTACATTTACGCCACCAAATAGTTTATCATTTGTTTTGAATTCTTGCAATCTTAAATGAATTATTCTCGTATGAATCATTCCATATATCTCGTCGATAACCACTTTGTATGACGCCACTTTCGTCTCTCCTGTTCGACCCTTTGTCATTGCATTCATAGGTCATTGCAGTACCTTTTTCAATAGGTAACGAGAACAAGGAATGCAAAGTTTTTCCGAATATTTGACGGGCGGCGACGTCAGTCAAAGAAGCTACTTCAATGAGAGATGGTTTTATCATCGTATCAATTGTAGGATTATAGCAGCGTTTAACATGTTCAACAAGTAATTTTAAAATAAACGACTTACCGCTACCAGCTCCTCCGGTAATAAAAAGCAACATTTGTTCGGTATTTTCATCATCATCATTTTGTTTAATATCTTTCTCAATTACTTCGGAAACTGATTTCAATAAGTCTTTCTGTTGAATATTCAGACTTCGAATGCTGTTAAGGAATACGTCTTCGGGCATTGCACGTGTTTCTTCTTGCTGTTGATCTTCATATAAATCACCTTGATCATAATATACTGTTTCGTCGGCATGAATTCTGACTGGTTCTCCTAAATGTTCATTATTAGTTTCTTCTTCGTGTACAACATTCAAAGCAACAGCCTGGGCGAGCGCCGCTTCAATAATTTGTTCTGCGTGAGTAAATTGTTCGACGGTTGCGTTACCCAACATAGGTTTCAACTCGCGTTGCCGTCGAAGAAAACATAGTTCCGAGGATTCGTTTTCGGACATAAGTGTACTTTCATCACGAAATGGAATGTGACACACTATTAAGTTATAGAAATATCCTTCCCTATCACTGTTTAAGGTATAATATCGGTGGCGAAGTACAGCTGGTTTTTTTCTTATTCGCATTCGGGTATTGTCCTTTAATTTTATAAACCTCGACCTCGATATTTCTTCATCGTCATTTCTAAGTTCTGCGTCTCCATCCTCTTCTGTCCACAATCCACTTGAAACTGTTTCATATCGGACAGCAAATTCAGCTAAGCTTAAATCCTCTAGATTGTCTGGTCTCTTTACGGAACGATCGAATATGTTATTGAAAAATGATGTTTCATTTTCTTCGAATCGGAGAATTCTATACCTCTGTTAAGGCCGACAGCTGTTTATAAATACAGCTTTTCTCGAGCTCATTTTAAGAGGCAGATGGCATAACCGATATGCACATTCTATAGCACAAACCATACGTTGAGATAGAATTGCCATAGATACCAAAAACAGTTGATCGCGGACGGTGCCGCTCCGGCGTTTCGCTCGTAAAATGGCTTCTTTAATAATATTTCCTGTGTCCTGCGGCTCGCATTTACTTGCGTATTTAGCAATATAATATGCGACAGCTGTAACATTTCCGCATGGTTGAATATCCACGTTTGCTTCCCAAAGCTTTAAAAGAGTTGGGTTGTAATTGTTCACCATGGTTTCATTTCCTGTTCTCTTAAGTACGCAGAAACGTCCATTCTTCACAAGTGTGTCATCTGGACCTAAGCACATCGTTCTTTCACTTATCGGTCTGGGGAATCCAAAACGACAACAACGATTATTACGATCTTTGTAACATGTAGCAGAATGTTTATGAATTTGGACTTTTTGAACTATGTCCCTCATACCTTTATTTTCATCCTCTAATGAACAAGATACAACTTTCTCAATAACGTTGCGGCCCTCGCTGCTAAGGAAATCAGGTACGTTTCCACACCAAAGAAGCATGTGCAAATGTGGACTTCCCCTGTTTTGAAATTCTATTCTATGCCAAAAATCGATAACAACGTCACCTAGGCAATCTGATTTTCTCAAATATTGCATTAACGCGTTCACACGCAGCGTGAATTGTCTTGCGATAACTACAGGGTATCTCTGAACCAACTTTAGTCGATCTGCAAAAGTTAGGTTTTCGATTTCGGTAATGGGGCGACGATCGGCTAGTAGTAATGCTTTCAACATATCTGGCCAGTTCAGATCATTGCAAGAGAACGTAGCAAACCATGTGGGCGGTCCAAGACTTCGGACCATGGCGATTAATTCCGAACAGCAGCGTTTCCAGTATGATGCCGATCCTCTTATGTTTCTCATCATGAGATGTATATTATCTACTAATCCCTGTGGAGTATGCTCCCCTTGGCGCATTTTACATGATACTGAAATGCTAGCTTTTGCGCGGTAGTATTCAACAACAGATAATGCGAAGAACAAATCATCTGTTCGCTGGAATCGTTTGTCACTGCTAAGAATACGAGCTTGGAAGTAATCCAGTGGTGTTATTGGAATGTCTCCATGCTCTCCAAATCCATTTTTTCCATCCGGAAACAGGAAGAACCAACACAGTTCTTCCATCCTTCTCTCTCTCTCTCTAGGTTCAAAGGAGGCGCTGTTTTTCTATGTATATTCGCCAGTTCTATCGGGTCATTGTCTGCGTTATTATTAGTATTACTGACTGAGACGACACTGTCGATGTTGGGAACACCTTCGTCAACCGAACGTAACATGCTTGTTTCGAATATAATTCGTGTTTTGTCGGGTTCTGTTCGACGGGTCCCAACTGGCAGATGTTGCATTCTTTCCACCAGTGGAGATCTATTTCTTCCGGATACAATTGTTACAGGTGTTAACGAATAGATATTTAATACATTGCTGTTGCTATATTTTGCATACAAATTACGACGCAAGGTGGCCTGTAAAGTATCAATAGTAGTAAATTTTATACAGCATGAGGCGCCCCGTAATGGTGCTTTATATCCTTTTGGACCTCTTGCATGGGAATCAAACAACCAATAGTAGGTGGAATCCGACTGGTTGTTGCATGATACGGCTACTGATGTATAATTTGCAGTAAGAATTCCGTACATATACTGTTGAAACAACCTAATCAAACCATTTTTTAAATTTGGAAATCCTTCATCACCGTTATCAACATCAATATGACCATTTACAGTCATTTCATACCCAATGTTAATATTGACTCTGTTGTTATTGAATAATATGAGTGGCAATAATTCGGTACCGGCTAAATAGTCGACATTGACTTCTCTGGGGTCAGGATTACTTCGCGCTTCAATGCAATCACGGTAATATTTGTCTCCTACTAAAAGTACATAATCAACATCATTAGTACACCACGTACTAGGGTCGAGCAAATGAAACGCAACACAAGCAACTGCAGCTATGCCAGTACATTGCCTACCGCGAGATTCAATACTGACCCGATCGCTAACTTGATGGCACGAGCCTCGTAAAATAGCTACATTCTGTCCAACATTCGTAAATCTACTGTTTGATTCGTTATTTCTTTCTGCAACTTCCTTTCCGTTTCTTACAATACAAGGCTCTTCAACAACATCAGCTATTTCCGAAATGTTATTGGTAATATTAGAAAAACATGGTCGTACATCTTTGTACAAAGCATTATTTTGTAATAGCCATTGTAAAGCTACACGAAGTTTGCCAACGTCTATTTCAAATTGTTTTTGTCGCTCCAAATTTTCGAGGCTTTCCACTACAATCATTACGCCGGTTTCGTTTAATCTAAGTGGAAGTTGCTCGGCTACTTCGAACACATCGCGGGCAAATAGGACTACCTGACCTTTGCACCAATCCTGACTGAAGCGATTCTGAATTTTCATAATTTTAAGAAACGGTACTATTCTGCACAACATTTGTTTCTCGATTTCCGATAAATCTGTTATCTCCATAGGTACAGGCATGAGTTCCATTTTATTCCAGAATGCCTGTGATGGAACTCTATGTTTTTTAAGATGATTTAGGCAACGAGAACATGTTGTTATTTTCTCTGATTCTGATAGATTTGCAGGAATTAGACTAGAGAAAGGCTGTGTGTGTAAAGCATAACGTTGCTGCGGATATAAAGTCTTGTAACACACTGCACACGGTGCATTAGTAAAAATATTAATAGCCGATTTAAAGTAGTCTTCCTGAAGGAGACGTTCTTTTCGCCGTTTCTAAGCTAGTTCACGCATATTTCTTAAACGTGTATTCCTTGATTCGACACGTTCGCTTAGTAGTACTTTTCGCATGCGATTTTTCATAACCATTAGACGTTGCGTACGTTCCTCATTGGATTCGTTCGCTAAACTATTTTACAAACAATTATTGGTCGCTGCACGCAGACGCGGTTGGTTTGTTTTTACAAACAATTATTGGTCGCGCCATGCAGACGCGGTTGTTTTATTTTTAAAAACAATTATTGGTCGCTCCAAGCAGACGCGGTTGTTGTATTTTTAAAAACAACTATTAGTCGCTCCACGCAGACGCGGTTGTTTTATTTTTAAAAACAATTATTGGTCGCTCCACGCAGACGCGGTTGGTTTGTTTTTACAAACAATTATTGGTCGCTCCACGCAGACGCAGTTGTTTTATTTTTAAAAACAATTATTGGTCGCTCCAATCAGACGCGGTTGTTTTATTTTTAAAACAATTATTGGTCGCTCCACGCAGACGCGGTTGGTTTGTTTTTACAAACAATTATTGGTCGCGCCATGCAGACGCGGTTGTTTTATTTTTAAAAACAATTATTGGTCGCTCCAAGCAGACGCGGTTGTTTTATTTTTAAAAACAATTATTGGTCGCTCCACGCAGACGCGGTTGATTTGTTTTTTATTATTATTACAAACAGTTATTCGGTTGCTCCAAGCAGACGCGGATGGTTTTGGATTTTATAATAAAATAATTTTTAACAAAAAAGAAATCCGACTTCAAAATGCACTAAAAGGTATAAAATAATTTCCATTTCGTTTATATCTGTATTCCACAGCTATTAATACAATCTACTTAATCATTAAATAGGATACTAAATATATTTCAAAGTTTTCGGAGGCGGCGCAAAATTAAAAACTTTTCCTCTACTAGGAAGATCCTAGTTCAGGTGTCGGCAACCAGTGACAAATGACCCATTTGATAATTTCAAGTAAACAATATTCAATGGGAATCAATATACCCATTACGAATTAACTATACTGCAGTTCACGAGTGACCGCACTTAACTCGCGCAGCTGGTGACCTACTGAGGTCTAGGGAGATTTTTAATAGTGCGTGTGATTTCGCTTTACAGCTTGCTTCTTACTTTGCGTTCACATCATGTTTTTCCGGAAAATAATAGAATTTTCATTGCATCGTGAAACTTTACAATATCATCACCGGTTTTCAGTTATCGTACGTCATATATTTGTACCCACCATTTATATGATCGCAAAGTATAATAAGAAGCAAGCTGGAGAGGGGAATAACAGACGTTATTAAAAATCTCTCTAGACCTAGTGAGCGGCGCGAGTTAAGTATGGTCTCTTGTGAACTGCAGTATAGTGCATGTACATCAGGAGTGCTGCCAATCTCTCATACAATCGTTACAATTACAAATGTTTTCAGCCGGACCTATAATTTTTCTTTTACGACTCATTAATTACCAAGTTTGCCATACCGCAATAAAATCGTTATTGGCAGCACCGTTTGTTCGGGTACTTTTAATTTTGCGCCGCCTCCGAAAACTTTGAAATATATTTAGTATCCTATTTAATGATTAAGTAGATTGTATTAATAGCTGTGGAATACGGATATAAATGAAATGGAAACTATTTTATACTTTTTAGTGCATTTTGAAGTCGGATTTTTTTTTTGTTAAAAATTATTTTATTTTACACTTTTTAGTGGAACGAGCAGTATTCGAAGTTTACTTGCAGGGAGAAGTTTGAAAAATCGCGTTCGGTATATTCCTT
This sequence comes from Osmia bicornis bicornis, assembly GCF_907164935.1. Classification (NCBI taxonomy): domain Eukaryota; kingdom Metazoa; phylum Arthropoda; class Insecta; order Hymenoptera; family Megachilidae; genus Osmia; species Osmia bicornis. The sequence goes on from NW_025791124.1 coordinate 1,507,525, forward strand.
GGAGGGTAACCCTAAAGAATAGGCTTTTTATTATAATAACAATAGTTATTAACAATAAGAAGTTATATAAATTTTGAGAAATCGGATCATCGCTGAATCATCTACGAAATGTGAAATCTGTCATCGCAATCGGTGCATTCCTTGAACCAGGACGTAATTTGCAATAATGAAAACCGTTCGAAATAAAAAAATGCGAAATGTTTTAATAATGGGACCAATCGGAAGACATATCCTACAAGACGCAAAAGATTTCATTCCGATTGGTCCATCCGTCTCGGAGTAATCAGCGAACGCACATTTAGAAAAAAAGGTCGTTAGGAATAAAAAAATGCATAATATTTTTTTTACGGGACCCATGGGGAATTGTACTGTACAAGATGCAAAAAGTTTCATTCCGATTGGTCCATCCGTATCAGAATAATCGGTGAACATACACCGCACGTACATGAAATAGTACGTTTTTTGCAATAAAAGCCGTTCGGAATGAAAAAATATAGAATGTTTTTTTAACGGGACCAATCGGGAGACATACTTTAGAAGATGCAAAAGGTTTCGTTCCAATTGGTCCATCCGTCTCGGAATAATCGGCGAACAAAGGCAGAAAAAATAACAATAGTTTTTCACGAATATCTCGAAAACTAAAGGTTTCCGTTAATTATGCATAATGAAAATGTTGCTCAAAATCATGCCCCTGACATTATATTAAAGGATCATTGACGTCATTGTATGTTGAGATTAGAAACTTCCCGTTTCTTTGCAATAAAGACCGTTCGGAATATAAAACTTCGAAATGTTTTTATAACGGGACCAATCGGAAGACATATCCTACAAGATGCAAAAGATTTCATTCCGATTGGTCCATCCATCTCGGAGTAATCGGTGAACGTACACCGCACGTACATGAAATAGTACGTTTTTTGCAATAAAAACCGTTCGGAATGAAAAAATATAGAATGTTCTTTTAACGGGACCAATCGGGAGACATACTTTAGAAGATGCAAAAGGTTCCGTTCCGATTGGTCCATCCATCTCGGAGTAATCGGTGAACAAAGCCAGAAAAAAAAAAATATACTCATCGAATTGAGTATCCTACTCCTTTTCGAAGTCGGATAAAAATGCTGTAAAGAGGTGCACCAAATGACACGGAAAACCACGAAAACACAAAACACATTCCACAAATCAAGAAAGTTATGAAAATTATGTAATAAATGAACGTTTAAGGTGAGGACAACGGATTATATGAAAAGAAACGGGGTGCCACTGAAATATAGGAAGTAAAGCAGAAATGGCGGGAAAGGGGTACACTAAATGACATGAAAAATCATGAGAATACACCTCACAAACCAAGGAAATTTATGAGGAAGATGTTACGAAGTAACAAAGCAAAGAACAAGGGAGTGGATGTAAAAATACGGGAGTGGTTTAACGAAGATATCACAAACGAAAGTGTCAGCGGTAATGGCGGAGGCGAACACGAGCACGGGGCGAAAGGAGTGAGGACGGCGGGAAAACACATATTAACTGTGAAACACGGTATAAGTGAGGCACTTTACACGTCACAAGGGTAAAACGATTATGTTCAAATTCACTGAAAACACAAGGTAAGTGAAATAAACTTTTAAACTAGTAAAAATTGGCAGCTGAAAGTAAGCACGAACGGTTAACAAGATAAAGGAAATACGTAAGGAAGGAAGGTGGCGTGAGTGTGTCTGGTAGACGCAAAGTGGATGCACAGTCAAAAACCAAGGAAGTAGGTAGGAGTATGCGTACCTGCTACCTATGAGGGGAAGTAAAAATCCAAATATAGTATCGGGAAGGGTAATAAGACGCGAAGGAAATGATACAGGGTTGTGGTGGGGAGATGAGAAAAATAGAGGCACAAAAATAGAGCAGGTAAATAGACGGTAAAAGACCTACATAGGAAATAAGAAAATGATGGCCCCCAGAATATGTACGTTAGTGAGACACCAGGAGACGCATGTGTAAATAGCGGGGCACAGTACAGCGCATGAACGGAAGTTACTAGAACATGACGTGGTCACAGTATAACACAGTATAGTAGTAAGGCGAAAAAACGGTATACATACGAATACATACGAACAGTGGTAGCGATAAATTGGTCCAACTAGATTAGGAAAACTTTATATGGATCAAGTTGATAAAAACAACGAAGATTGAGGAGCTAAAGGGGCCACGAGAACGTAAACGCAAAACGCAAATCAAGATAATAATAATATAATACAAGAGTAAACAAATAATTAATACATTGTATAAAACATCAAAATAAAATACAAAATAAAACACAAGTACGAGATGAAGTGCCGAAGGAATAGAAAAGAATAAAATAAATAAATGAAAACTGAACTTAGATATAATAAAAGGGAAATAAAAAAAAAAGGGTAGACTGTAAAAGATTAACTCGTTAGTAAAATATGATAAATAAAGAAATATACAGATATTGAAACCCCAAAATAGTAAATTATATTTCTCCTTCTTTTCTCCTCCCAATTTCTCCAATTTCTCTTCTTCTTTTCTTCCTCTTTCTTCCTCTTCTTCTATACCCCCTATGTTCTCCTCTTTTTCTTCTATTCTTTCCTTTCTCTTTCTCTTCGTCGCTTCTTTCTTCTTCCTTCATTCTTTTCCTCTTCTTCTGTACTTATCCTCCTATTGTATGTTTGGTTTCTTTTCTGCCAGCACTCCCTCAACGAAATTTATACATATACATATACGTCTACATCTACATTTTCTATACGTACACATACATTAACCGGCCGTTACCACCCAAAAGTGTTCTCCCATAGTTACTATAAGAAAACCACACCGAAATAGTCCTAACCCAGGGTGTTAAGGATAACACCGTGCCCAGGGGTGAATGGCTACGAGGACTTGTAAAATAAAAAACAGTAGTCGCAAACGGTCCCTCGGGGGTACCTGCCGACCCCCCCGAGTAAGTTAGGCTTACCCGTACAAGGCGGCTCTGTGCGGGCGGACGTATAGATCCGACCTTCTTGTGGGACATGCATGAAGATGAATAACAACAATAAAAACAAAACCAACATAAACAAATTGACAAGGAAAATAACACAAGGAATGGATATAACAATTACGATCATTGGCAAAAAAAAGGAAACGACTATGGCAAATGATGAGGGAACAAAGGAAAGCCCAGGGGCGACCAGAAAGGGATCAGAAGGAATCCACAGGAGTATAAAGGATTTTAAAATTGGCGATATCGGGACATCATCAAGAGAGGACGAATGGATGGAGGTATTTAGCCCGGCAAGGAGTCTGCTCAGGAGCCCAGTCACAATAAATCCTACAACTAGGAGTATAGAGGAGATAAAAAAGAGGGAAAAAATGGAGGCAAACATAGACTTAACAGGTGACGAAGAAGAAGAGGAAGAAGAAGAACAAGGAAATGTACCCGATCAAGAGTACAAAAGTAAAAAAGGAGGAAAAAAAGGAAGCGATACAATAGAATATGACATAGAAAATGAGGGAGTAGGACTAACTCTAGTAGGCTTGTGGCAGATACTTGACATGATCGAAACATCTAACCTAATTGTAGATAAGCACATAAGAAAGGATAAAAACTTTAACACTGATGCAAAAGAAACAAGCAAGAAGATGAGGCTGGACTTGGAAAGAGCCAAGAATATGGCCAAAGTAGCGGTGGAAATACTATATATAGAAAGGAAAGGAAATATTGGGAAGAACAGAAAGAGCTGGAAAAAATAGTATGTCAGTATAGGACAGAGATGAACGAAATCCAAAGAAAGGAGGAGAAAAAGAGAAACAAAAATGCGGAAGATAGAATAATGTCTAAAAGAAAAGAGATTACACCGCCGGAGGATGTGGAAATAAATAAAAGGACAAAGACATTCCTAAACGAACCACGGGCCCTGCCGGAAATTAGAAGCATAAAGAGAATTAGAAGTGGACATGAGGCTCTGTCTTCTGAGTCAGAATGGGAGGAAGTCAGAAATAGAAAGGAAAAAGCAGCTGAAAGAAATAGACTATGCAGTTATAATAGGATTAGAGAGGAAAAAGTAGAAAGAAATGAGAAAAAAGGAATTGTACGACCAAGAATAAACGAAGCGGTGAAGATAAAAGTTGTAGAAAACATGACCTTTGCGGAAGCGACGAAAAGAATGAAGAACGAAGTGGGAAAAGAGGTAGGAGGAGTCAAAAGGATAAGACAAACGAGAGCAGGGGATATCCTCGTGGAATTTAGCTCAAAAAAGGAGAGCGAAATATTCCACGAGAAAGTGAAAACGGTAATGGGATCGGAAACAAAGGTCACACATTTAGTACCTAAGGTTAAAATTGAGATCCTGGACATCGAACCGATAATAGAAAAAGACGAAATAATTGAGCAATTATCGTTGGCCTGTAAAATCAAAAGGGAGGAGCTATATTGCTCAAATCTGAGAAGGGCGTATATGGGCACTCAGGCTGCAATAGTTGAGGGGCCAGTGAGTATGCTAGACGAACTCAAAGAAAACAAAATAAAAATTGGGTGGGTAAACTGCAGGATAAGGCAGCTACCAAATATTTTAAGATGCTATAGATGCCACAACATAGGGCATATAGCAGCCAGATGCGCCGTGATCAAAGAAGACAAAATGATCTGTAGAAGGTGTGGCGAAGAGGGCCATACTATGACTGACTGCAAGGCAGAGAAGTCAAAATGCAGAATATGTGAACAGAAAGGGATGAGTGGAAGTCAACTTATGCACATAGCAGGATCAATGAGGTGCGCGCAATATAAGGAGGTGGCTAAACGGGGGAAAACAATAAATAAAATACGCGATTAAAATACTACAGATAAATCTGAATAGATGCAGGGTAGCTCAGGATCTACTCTCAGAAACGGTAGAGAGATTTAAACCGGATATAGTAATGATCACAGAACAAAATAAAAATGTAAGTTACTGGTACGGGGACACTAGAGGGGATGCCGCTATATGGGTTATGCTGGAAGGGATAGAGAAAGGAAAAAGCATAAATATAATTAAAGAAACGACAGGAATGATAGCGATACTTTATAACGAAATACTTATAATTAGCTGCTATATTTCACCTAATATAGATAAGGTGGAAGAAGATAGGAGACTAAATGATATCGAAGTACTGATTAGGGAAAGAAAGTGGAAAGACGTAATAATAACAGGTGACTTAAATAGTAAATCTCCACTATGGGGTGGACAAAATTACAATAAAAGAGGGGAAAAGCTTACAGAGCTTATGATTGCAAATAACCTAGAACCAATTTGTAGTAAGGGGGGAAACACCTGCCTGCGAGGCAGGGGGTCAAAAATTGACATATTAATAGTCAGTGCAGAAACGAACAGAAAAGTAAAAGTCAGTAAAGTACTGACAGATTACACGGGGTCAGATCACCAATATATATGGCATGAGATAGAGGTAGGGAAAGCCAAATGCAAGAAAAGGGACAGGAAAGGGAAGAATAAAACAAATAAGGTGGACAGTAAAAAATTCGTTGAGAAATTTCTGGGGAAAGCTGAAGAAATGACCCAAAAAATCAGAGTAGAAAATGAAACAGGAGAAGGAAGTATAATTCAGGTGCTGGGGGAAATAGAGGAAATAAGAAGCAGTTGTCTACAAAGGGAAGGTAAAAAAGGAAACCATAGGGAACCGGTACACTGGTGGTCAAACGAAATTGCGGAGATTAGAAATAATGCGAAGAAAGTTAGAAGAAAACTAACTACAGTAAAACTTGGATATATGCAACAAACATTGGGACCCAGGCGTTGCATATATCCAATCGAGGTGTCGAATCTCGGGTTACACGCGACGAGCAGCCAAGCGTGAACGTAGAAAAGGACAGACAGTGGTGGAAAGAGAGGTCCGATGATCAAAGGAAAGAGCCGAAACGTATCGATGTGACTAATACTAATTCAACTATAAAACTTTTTTATTTTTGACTTTTTTTTACTGAAACTTTTACTAACGCATTGGTGAAATTTTTCTGATTAAAATGATACCAAACACGATATAGTTTGAATTATAATTACTTGCTAAAATTGATGTTAAAAGTTGGCGAAAAGCAAAGGAGGATTGGAAATGAAAACCGGTTGCGGCGTCGACTCGGGTTTCAAACGTTGCATATATCCAAGCGAGGTGTCGATTCTGGGCATTTAAACGTTGCATATATCCAAGCGAGGTGTCGATTCTGGGCATTTAAACGTTGCAAATATCCAAGCGAGGTGTCGATTCTGGGCATTTAATGTTGCATATATCCAAGCGAGGTGTCGATTCTGCGTCCGTACAAATCGTTTGTACCGTGCCGCGTTACCTATTCTACGTTCGTACAAATCGTTTGTACCGTGCCGCGTTACCTATTCTACGTTCGTACACAACATGCGACGTGTTGCATGTTGCATGTTGCGTGTTTCATGTATCTTTGGTGTACGGCCTGCCTTATACATATGTAGCCAAATCATATCGTGTTTGGTACCATTTTAATCAGAAAAATCTCACAAATGCATTAGTAAAAGTTTCATTAAGAAAAAGATAAAAATAAAAAAGTTTTATCGTTCAATTAGTATTAGTCACACCGATATTACGGTCGGATCATATTACACGGTTTCCTCGCCGAGCGGCTCGGTTCGGCTTAGGGGGATCCCCCCAAGTGGAGGGGATAGCGATATTGCATATATCCAGACAAACTTTTGTTGCATATATCCAGGTTTTACTGTAGAGCGAATAAAAGATCGGATAAGGGTAGAATAGCAGGACTTGAGCAGGAATATAGGGAAACCAAAAGAATATTAAACAGAGTGATAAGGAAAGGTAAATAAAATAATTTTTAACAAAAAAAAATCCGACTTCAAAATGCACTAAAAAGTATAAAATAATTTCCATTTCATTTATATCTGTATTCTACAGCTATTAATACAATCTACTTAATCATTAAATAGGATACTAAATATATTTCAAAGTTTTCGGAGGCGGCGCAAAATTAAAAACTTTTCCTCTACTAGGAAGATCCTAGTTCAGGTGTCGGCAACCAGTGACAAATGACCCATTTGATAATTTCAAGTAAACAATATTCAATGGGAATCAATATACCCATTACGAATTAACTATACTGCAGTTCACGAGTGACCGCACTTAACTCGCGCAGCTGGTGACCTACTGAGGTCTAGGGAGATTTTTAATAGTGCGTGTGATTTCGCTTTACAGCTTGCTTCTTACTTTGCGTTCACATCATGTTTTTCCGGAAAATAATAGAATTTTCATTGCATCGTGAAACTTTACAATATCATCACCGGTTTTCAGTTATCGTACGTCATATATTTGTACCCACCATTTATATGATCGCAAAGTATAATAAGAAGCAAGCTGGAGAGGGGAATAACAGACGTTATTAAAAATCTCTCTAGACCTAGTGAGCGGCGCGAGTTAAGTATGGTCTCTTGTGAACTGCAGTATAGTGCATGTACATCAGGAGTGCTGCCAATCTCTCATACAATCGTTACAATTACAAATGTTTTCAGCCGGACCTATAATTTTTCTTTTACGACTCATTAATTACCAAGTTTGCCATACCGCAATAAAATCGTTATTGGCAGCACCGTTTGTTCGGGTACTTTTAATTTTGCGCCGCCTCCGAAAACTTTGAAATATATTTAGTATCCTATTTAATGATTAAGTAGATTGTATTAATAGCTGTGGAATACGGATATAAATGAAATGGAAATTATTTTATACTTTTTAGTGCATTTTGAAGTCGGAATTTTTTTTTTGTTAAAAATTATTTTCTTTCATACTTTTTAGTGGAACGAGCAGTATTCGAAGTTTACTTGCAGGGACAAGTTTGAAAAATCGCGATCGGTATATTCCTTGGAGAGTAACCCTAAAGAATAGGCTTTTTATTATAATAACAATAGTTATTAACAATAAGAAGTTACATAAATTTTGGGAAATCGGATCATCGCGGAATGATCTACGAAATGTGAAATCTTTCATCGCAATCGGGGCATTCCTTGAACCAGAACGTATTTTGCAATAATGAAAACCGTTCGAAATAAAAAAATGCGAAATGTTTTTATAACTGGACCAATCGGAAGACATATCCTACAAGACGCAAAAGATTTCATTCCGATTGGTCCATCCGTCTCGGCGTAATCGGTGAACAAAGCCAGAAAAAAAGAAATATATACTCATCGAATTAAGTATCCTCCTCCTTTTCGAAGTCGGATAAAGAGAGGCATGGGAAAGATTGATAGGGACGGTTGACTTGGATGTGTGGGGGAGGCCTTATAAAGCAGTCATGAAACAGCTGAGGCCTAACCCACCACCGGTCAGACTAAATCTCCATCAAATGATGGAAATAGTAAAGGGACTTTTTATGCTCGAGGATACCCAGTTAGAAAACAAGAAAGGGGACAAAAGGGACGAGGTAAGAGCAGTTGAAAGGGTCAGAGAGTTGGTAGAAACAGACATGGAAAACATAACAGGGGAGGAGGTGGCAGAAGTATGTAGAAATATGGCTATTAGAAAAGCTCCAGGACCGGATGGTATAACTGCAACAGCAGCAAAAGAAATTGGATTAAAAGCAGTGGGATTTTGGGAAAAAATACTGAACGGATGCCTTGAGTGGGGGCACTGGCCCGTGGCCTGGAAGACCACAAGACTAGTTTTGCTACCTAAGGGAAAAATAGAAAACAACAAGGAGGGAAAAATAATTCAAGTAAAGCCATCGGACTTTAGGCCTCTGTGCATAGCATCAAATATTGCCAAAATATTTGAAAAAGTTATGAAGAAAAGGTTGACAAAGGCACTGGAAAAAAACGAACTTAGTGCGGACCAATATGGATTTCGAAAGGGAAGGAGCACGATACATGCGATGAGTAAAGTAATGAATTTACTGGATATGGCAAGGAAAGAGGGAAGGCATTGTCTGTTAGTATTGCTAGACGTCAAAAATGCTTTTAACTCATTAAGATGGGATAGTGTTATCAGGGAAATGAAGAAAAGAAAATTCCCAGATAAACTAACGAAATTAACAAGATCATATTTGAGCGACCGTTGGATTGAGATCGAGGCCACTGATGGACGGAAAAAAGTGAAGGTGATAGGAGGGGTCCCACAAGGTTCCATAATTGGTCCATTTATGTGGAACCTCGTATATGACGGACTACTAAAAATAAGAAGAAGAAGGGACGTGTACTTTGTAGCTTTTGCGGATGATATAGGCGTAGTAATCATTGAAAAAGACCTGGAAATCATGAAACAGATTGCTGATGATACCATAAAAGATATGGTAAATTGGTACAACAAGGAAGGCCTACAATTGGCTCCGCATAAGTCAGAGTCTATCCTACTTACGGGAAGGAAATGCGAAATAGGAATACCTGTAAAAATCGGAGGAAATGAAATCCCGGCTTGCAAAGAAGCTAAATACCTAGGTGTAATCTTTGAACAGAACCAGGTATTTAAAGTACATATAGGTAAAGCAGCAGAAAAAGCCAAGAAATATGCATTCTGCCTAAGCGGTCTAATGACGAACAGGAAGGGGGCAGGGATTGAAGCCAGACGGCTATACTATAAAGTCACGAAATCAGTAATGATGTATGGGGCTCCGATATGGGGAAGAGCGATGAAATACAAGATGAACGTCAATACAATAAGGAACGCACAGAGGATACCGCTAGGTTGGATCACCAAAGCCTATAGAACGGTTTCGGTGGAAACTCTGTGCGTAATTGTGGGGGTGACCCCGTGGGACTATATAGCCACAGAGAAACGAAGGATATTCGAGAGAATACAAGAAATACCCACTGATGGTAGTAAAGATGAGGAAGAAATAAGAGAAATGGTGGAGAAAATTAAAAAGAAAGAACGGGAATTAAGTATCAGAAACTGGCAGGAAGAGTGGGATAACACGAGCAAAGGAAGATGGGTGTATAAAATTATCCCCGATATTCGAGGCTGGAAGGAAGGGATGATCCCTGCAATGAATGAATACTTAATACAAGTACTAACAGGACATGGGTGTTTTGGATCATTCCTGGAAAAAATAGATAAGGAAGAAAACGCAAACTGTTGGTTTTGTGATGAAGAAACTGATGATGTGGAGCATACCCTTTTTCGCTGTCGGAAGTGGTACCCTGAAAGAAGCAGATTGGAAATGAATATATTGCCGGAGACATGGAACATTGAAAATATAAATAAATTATTGAAAAATGAGAAAACAAATGGAGAAGTAAATAAATTTATTACAATCTGCATGAGCGAAAAAGAAAAATGGGAAAAAGAATACAGGGAGGAAATAAGAAAGAAAAAAGGGAAAACAAAGAAAAAGAAAAGAAAGGGAAAAAAGGGAGGTGTTAAAAGATATAGGGAAAATAAAAGATAAGGATAAAAGCATGTATAACACTGGGACCGGACGGAATACATATTGGAAAAGTAAAGGTAGTCAGATGGACGACAATAAATGGAGATGGGTAGAAGTGGACAGAGGCCTGAAGCACCGGAGGACAGAAATAAGTGTGAGATGTACCATCAGATGGAACAAAAGTGACCGTGAGAGGGTGAAAACTAGAGTAAAAATTAACTAAGGAAAAGGAGGTAATCCATGTATGGGGATATGACACCTTAGTTTTGATCCATGAAATAGACAACTAGTAGGCATAAGTATGTGCTATGTATACCATAGGAAAAATGATTTTATTTATTTATGTACTAAATTACTTATTTTAACTATACTGACTACTATTATAAGATTTTATTTTATGTAGGTACTTAATTACGTATTTTAACTATACTGACTACTATTATAAGATATTTTAGAAACTCAGTACTTGACTATACATCATTTAATTTATTTAATTACTTAAGTTATTTTAAGTTATTTAAATAAATTAATTTTAAAAATATTAAGTTATTTAAAGTATTTTAAAAGAAATGATGCCGTGCATGGAGTACTATTCGTGTCTTAGCTAATTGAATTTACATATATTTATTTATTTATTGTAGCGGGTATGGGTAAAAGCAGAACACATAACTGTTTGTACGACTAATATTTAATGAGAAAGAAAATAGAATAAACTTAATACAATTGCGTATGAAAACAAAAAAACGTGCATGGACATACCGCGACAATACAAATGGAAGTAAAGTAAGCTAGAAGGGTCGCAGCGCCTCCTACACTAGCCTCTTTTCAAAATGCGGGAAATCCTTCATTTATTTATAAGATATTTATTTATTTATTTATTTATGTGAGAAACCGGTATTGATTAAATTATACATCCTGTACCGTCTGATAAGTACATCATACAGGGAGAAACCAAGACGTGACAGTGGCAAAAGCCAAATACCAACTTACCATAGGTAGCGCTCCAAGTAAATGGAGAAATTTAGCAGAGAGTGCGGGTAAAATGCTTCTATAGAAGTACCAAGTGGTAGTGAGGGCCTCGGGCCGGTGCCCATACATCAGACATTTCCTAAAAAAAGGGGGAAAATGAGTAAAGGGGTTAAAGGAATAAAATACGTTATACCGTACCGGTCCTGAACGTATTGGAAAGAACAGTCCTAATGGTACAAAGTATAGACTAAGTAACAAATAATGCAAGGTACCAAAACTGGGGAAAACATGATAAGATGGAAAGATCGAGCATGAACAAATAGGGGGAAAGAGTAAAATTGAAGTTTAGGTATAAATAACTTACAAAATAAAGTCACTTAGAAGCAATAAATGGTGTCAAATATCCCAAAGAACGGTTTCCATCCTCACAGGGGGAGACTGCAGGAAATATGGCGTCAATAAATAAAATAAGTAAAAGATAATTAAATACCTTGTTCATAGTATGGGTTTCTGTACCCAGTATATATCCGTTGTCAACGAAAGGAAATGAAGAAATGGATCTGAAATAAGAAAACAAATTAGTAAATTAAAGAAATGGAAATAGGCAGTTGTAATGGGTATAGGTGTATTGCAACAGAAATAGGAAAAGAAATGATAAAATGAGCCTAGGGATAAGAAATATAGGTTAAGGCACTATATAAATGAATAAAGAAAGAAGTAAATAAATAGGATCAAGTAAAGTGGATACCAAATAAAATTATGAAAGCTAAACTAGTTAAATTAGGTGAATGGATATTAAGTTAATGGGAATTAAATGTGACGATAAAGAAAACCGAGAGTAGAAATACACAAACTAGACGTGGATAGAACCTAAACCAGACATACAACACAGAAAGTGAACGTAGGGTACGTAGGTAAATGACCATAAAATAATGAGATAAATAGATAAGCGGCAACGGGCTGGATTTTGGTTCTAGGTTATGGCATAAAGTAAACTACAGATAAGGGTGGAAACCTCAATAATAATTAAAACAGGGTGGGTAAATATAAAGGGTAGAGGTACTAAACTGCAAAACAAGTAAAATAGATAGATAAAGGGATTAAGATAAGTCGGAAACGTGTCTTTAAAGAGAAATGAAGAACCAGTAACAAAATACTCGCTACTCATACTATGAGAAACAAACAGCGAGCATATAAATAAAACGTGACGAAGATTACTATGAAATGATAGGGGAAAGTGTTTGTGGATAATAAATAGATCCTGAGCTACCCTCATCCAGAGCTATTTGAGGGTGAAGCTATGGTAAAATACATTTTAGCGAAAATGGAAGTGGTGATAGGTGGTACTTGGTAGTAAGTATTAACCTAGAATAATGGAGAACTAATAGCGGGAAATTTTATACATAGGTGGTCGAAACATGGGGGCTGAAGTAATGCCGAAAGGCAGTTCCGGCTACCTGTGGATCATGGATTCCGGTGGGTAAGTACGAGGGGTGTGGTTTTTAGTGGGTATAAGGAGTCCCACACTACCGGGCTTGCACTCCCCCGCCCGGTGTGCATAAAGCATTTTCCACCCCCTCGCCAAAAACAAAAAAAAAAGGTTAGGTTAGGTTGGGTTAGGTTAAGGGAAGGAAAACCCATCAAAACCTCCCCTGTGACTGGGGGATAGAATACAGACACGGCAACCCCTGCCTGTCGTACAAGGCGACTGAAAGGGGGACGATCGCTGCAGCTGGAATGGCCACAATGAGGACTTGGGGCGATGCCGGCGGGGTCCTTGGGCTACGGCCTTTGGACTCTGGAAGGTACTACCATGCCGGTAAGGTCCAGGGCTGAGAGGCGATGAAGGTTGCAGCGGCGACGTTGAGTTCTCCAGGGGCCAGGCTGCGTGGCAGTCTGGTGCGAGTAGCGAACCCGGAGTGCCCTAGCAATTATACCGTAATCCAGTGGTCACGTTTCGTTGGAACGGGAGGCTTGCCTTAGTCGGTCGGCCTGCGAGGATGACAATCTCTTCAAAAATCCCTAGCCCCAAGCTGCGGCACGCGGTGAGGAGGGTGCCTCTGGAGTTAGCACCAGGGGTGGCTGGTGGGTGCACCAGTCGCTAGCGACCAACCCCGGCGTACCTGGCGACCCCCCGGGTGTATCTGCCTTCCCCAGGTAAGGCGGCTCTGCCTGGGTGGACCTAGGTTCCGACCTACTCGTGGGGCGAATATGGAAAATTCAAACTCTACACACAAATCAGGACGGGAAGAACAGACGACAAACCAGGCAAGGGAACCTGACACTGTCAGGACGGCGAGGGATGAGGAGACGGCGCAGCCGGGGCCCAGGAGGGCCTCGGCTCCCGCTCGAGCCAGAAGGGCGCGACCCATGTCGGCGGGATCCACCAGGGGTAGCAGGGCGTCTTCTGCTGCCTCTGATAGGGGATTCTGGCGACAGCCGGTTGACAGCGAGGAGGAGTCGGATGGGTCGGTGATCTCGGTGCCGCCCACGACCCCCAGCACCTCGGCTGCGGCAAAGAGGGGACGCCCCCCTACATCGGGGGACTACGTGGCCCTTGCCGCGAAGAAAGAGGAATTCCGGCGCCTACAGCGGGAGGAGATGGAGCTCCAGGCAACTAGGGAGCTACTGGACGTCGGCGCGGCCCCCCGCAAGCCAAGCCGGTCGGCCCTGAAGCTGAGGGAGGCGGAGGAAATTGCGCGGGAGGTGCGCCACCTCCCCTCGCCAGACCTTGTGGCGCGCGCCATGGAGGGCGCCGTAAAGGTCGAGAAGGTCGCGGGGTGCTCCAAAAACCTGAAGGGCACGTGTGTCCGTGCCCTCAGGGAGGCATCCCGTGACGTGGAGGCGTTCGTAAACGAGCTGGGGCTGAGGGCCGAGCGGCACCGCGACGACCACGAAACGGAGGAGCATAGGGCCCAATTACAGCTCCGCGACGCCAAAATAGCGTCACAAGGGGAGGCGATTGCGACGCTGCGGCGGGAGCTGGAGGCTCTGCGCGAGAGGCCCGCGGCGGTAGAAGCCCCGGCCGCCCCTGGCACCAGAAAGGCGTCGCGGCCGGCGTCCCGGCTGGAGCAGGAGGCCCGGCCGAAGAGCAGCTGTCGGAGGGTTACCACGTTGGAGGAGACGGAGGACCCCGCCCCGATGCGTTCACCGTCGCCGCAGGGGGGCGGGCCGTGGACGACCCCACCGTGCACGAGGCCCCGGCCGCCAAGGGGGGGGGCGGGGTGTCGGGGACGGCCGCGCTCTTGGATGGCATCGCTGCCCTCGTCGCGCGGAGTGTGGCCGACCTCCGGCGGGAGCTCGTCGGGGAGCGGGCGCGACGCCGCCGGGGGCGCCCCTCCTGCCACCTCTGGACGGCAGGGGAAGGGGCAGGGGCAACAGCGCGGGGATCCCACGACATGCGGGGGAACTCCGCAGCCCCAGAAAAAGGGTTCGGGGGCGGCTGGGACTCGCGCGCCTTCCGGCCCTACGGCCTCCTCCGGCTCGATCGTTGCCGACAGGATGGCAAAAATCTAGGAGGACCACCGCCAGGAGACCGAGGCGTGGTCCAAGGTTGTAGGCCGCAAAGTAGGGATGTTCGATTCCGATTCGATTCTTTAGAAAATCGATTCTTTTGGTAAAAAAATCGATCTTTTGAATCGATTCTTTGGTATTCGATTTTCCCCAGAATCGATTCTTTCATGTAAGAATCTAAGGTCGATTTTTTGCCCTCCGGGGAATTAACTCTTACTAAATCAGGAAAATAAAAGTGGCAATTCAGACATAATCGCAAAGTAAGAAGCAAGCTGTACAAGGGAATCACACACGTTATTAAAAATCCCTAGACCTAGTGAGCTGCGCGAGTTAAGTATGGTCTCTCGCTGAACGCGGTATATGTGGTGATTCTTATAAATTCTCTTTTATTTTATATCGACTTTCTGGTTTCAAATTTTTAGAAGAATCGATTTTTCTGATCCATAAAAACACATTCACTCCTAAAAAAAGTATAAGAATAGTGATTAAAATATAAACAATGTGGAGCGCCTGCTTTTTGTGTAAGAGTACGAAATATAAAAAAATAAAAGATCGTTTCTTTACAATAATCGATGCCGCATAGAAGACTCGTGTGGGATAGCCTGTTTACAAAAATGAAAATAAAAAAGAAATCAGAACAAGTAAATTTTTTTCAAATCGATTCATTTTAGATCGATTCTTGTAGAATCGATTCTTTGGTTTCGATTTTTTAAAGGAATCGATCCTCTCATTCCGATTCAGAATCGATTCAAGAATCGATTCTTTCCAGTGAATCGAACATCCCTACCGCAAAGCCAATAAGGCAGAGGCGGCGAAGAAGAAGGGTGTGGAGATGCCCCCCCCCCCCGCCGCCTGCGAAGAAGACGGGGAAGATGACGACAGCCGGGACGACCCATCCCCCGGCCGCACGAAAGGAAGGGACCGCGGAGGGCAAGGCGACAAAGTAGGCCATTAAGAAGCCCCGCCTCGCCCGCCCACCCAAAACCTCGGCGGTCACCATAACGGTCGCGCCTGGGGCGGGGACCACCTGCGGCCAGGCAGGGGGTCGACCTAACGGAGATCGGTATCACCGATCTCCGGCCCAGGCGCGCGGCCACCGGTGGCCTCGTCCTGGAGATCGCCGGGACGGAGAGGGCGGCAAAGGCGGCGGCCCTGGCTAGCCGCCTCCAAACCGTGTTCTGCGGGTCCGATGAGGTTTGGGTGGCGTGCCCGGTTATGATGGGCGAGATCCGCCTCATCGGGCTCGACGATTCGGTCACCCAGTGGGATTCGGTGGTGTCGGAGCCGTACCGCGTCCTGGACCGGCCCAACTGGTTCGGCGACGCGGCGGGCTCCGTCGCCATCGTCCTGGGGGGCCGGCACGTCCCCTCGCTCGCCGATGTCTTAGCACGGGGGCGGGGTTTCGTGGCCGTTGATTGGGGGGCGTCGCAGTGGTGGGCGTGTACGCGCCGCCCAGCTGGTCCCTGGAGCGGTTCGAGGAGTTTCTGGACCGGGTGGGGAGCGTTGTGGATAGTTCCCACACCCGGCCGACGTTGGTCCTCGGGGATTTCAACTTCAAGGCCGATGTCTGGGGGTCTCCGAGGACCGACGCGAGAGGAAGGGCGGTACTGCTCTGGGCGGCTGGCGCGGGGCTCCTGCTCCTGAACAGGGGCTCCGCCAGCACCTACGTTCGGGCTCAGGGAGAATCCATTGTGAATCTGGGCTGGGCGTGCCCTGTGGCCAGGCGCATGGTGGAAAATTGGAGGGTGGCGGCGAGGGAGACGCTGAGTAATCATTTATACATCACGTTCGACTACTCCCTTCCCCCCCCCCCCCCCCCGGCCGGCGCGTGGCCCGCCACTGCGTCGCTGGGTGCTGAAGAGGCTGGACAGGGACATGCTGATGGCCGCAGCCCGTGCCGTGGCCTGGCCAACGTCGCGGACGTTGAGAGGGAGGCTAAGTGGTTCCGGGAGGCGATGACCGTAAGGCAGTGTACTGGTGGTCGGGCGACATTGCGGATCTCCGATCCGAGTGTCAGCACGCCCGGCGCCAGTGGCAGTGCGCCCGGAGGGCTCAAGTCCGCGACCCGGCGAGGGAGGATCTGCTGAGGGGCACATACCAGGTCTTCGTGGTAGCCCTGAGGCAGGCCATCAGGGACGCGAAATCCCGGGCGTGGGAGGAGCTCCAGGGCTCTCTGGACGAGGACCCGGGGGGGCGCCCTTACCGGATGGTCATGGGCAAGCTCCGCGCACGGGCGCCCCCGGTCTCGGAGAGCCTGGACCCCCAGCTGCTGACGTGGGTAATTGACACCCTCTTCCCCTGTTCCGGGGGAACGTCGCACCCGCGCCACCAGCAAGGGCCGGCGGAGCCCGTCGCCTGGTCCGCCGACCTGGGGTTCACAGAGGAGGAGCTGGGTGATGCCGTCAGAAGGCTCGGGGCCAAGAACACCGCCCCGGGCCCGGACGGCATCCCCGGCCGCGCCTGGGTTATCGCGTCCGGTGTCCTGGGTCCGAGGCTGTGCCGCTTCCTCAGCGCCGCGTTAGAACAGGGGGTGTTCCCCTCGATATGGAAGGAGGGGCGGCTGGTCCTCCTCCGAAGATTTCCTCCTCCAGATTCTCCCTCTGCGTACCGGCCCATTGTGCTGTTGGACGAGGTGGGAAAGCTCTTCGAGCGTGTCATCGCAAACCGCCTCGTCCACCACCAGTCGAGCGATGGCCCTGGTCTGGCCGACATCCAGTTCGGGTTTCGCGAGGGTCGCAGCACCATCGACGCTATCCAGCGGGTGCGCACCCTCGCCGAGTCGGCCACGTCCCCGGGTGGGGTGGCACTGGGCGTCTCCTTGGACGTTACAAACGCGTTCAACACCCTGCCCCATGGGACGATACGGGGGGCGCTGGTTCACCACAACGTCCCCCCGTATCTGCAGAGGATCATCGGGGCCTTCCTGGATGGCAGGTGGATACTGTACACGGGCCGGTACGGTACGCTGCACTCGAGGGAGGTCGACTGCGGAGTGCCCCAGGGGTCCAAACTGGGCCCCCCCTTATGGAACGTGGGGTACAACGCGGCGCTGCGAGTGAACCTCCCGCCCGGGGTGTGGGCCACGGTATTCGCAGATGACTACTGCCTGTTGGCCACTGGACGGGACTTGTTGAGGACCTGCCTCCGTGCCAAGGTGGGGGTCGCCATCGTGCGAAGAGCGATCCGGGGGCTGGGTCTGGCGCTCGCTCCTCACAAGACCGAGGCCATGTGGTTCTTCGAGCCTCGGCGTGGGGTAGCCCCTCCGGCCCAGCTCTGGCTCGCGGTCGACGGGTGCCGGATCGTGATCGGCCGGGGTCTTCGATACCTCGGCCTGTATCTCGACAGCCACTGGCGGTTCGATGTTCACTTCGACCGCCTGGCTCCCCGATTGGAACAGGTGGCGACCAATCTTGGCCGCCTGTTGCCCAACCTCGGGGGGCCGGGAGTGAGGGTTCGCCGCCTATACGTGGGAATCGTCCGGTCCATAGCCCTATACGGGGCTCCGATATGGGCCGGCGATCTGGCGGTCAGCAGGCACAACTGCACTCTGCTGCGGCGGGTGGAGCGCCGGCTGGCCATCAGGATCGTGCGGGGCTACTGCACGATCTCCTACGAGGAGGCGATGGTCCTGGCGGATCTCATCCCACTCCGGTATCAGGCGGAGGTCGAATCCAGTACATACTGGTATTCGCGAGCCCTCCGCCAGGCCGGGGAGGACCCGCCGGGGCCGACGGTCGAGGAACACCGGAGCCAGGCCCGACTGGTCGCGGCGGAAAGGTGGCAGAGATCCCTAGCAGAGGGGGCTGCCGCCGGAAGCCGCGCCGTCGGGGCGGTCGAGCCGATGATATCGGAGTGGCGGGACCGCGGCCACGGCGGCCTGTCGTTCCGGGTCACGCAGGTGCTCTCCGGACATGGGGTGTTCGGGGAGTTCCTGTGCCGGAGGAACAGGGAATGGACCCCCCACTGTTGGCTCTACGGGGTAGCGCGGGACACCGCACAACACACGCTGACGGAGTGCCCGGTGTTTGCGGTGGCCCGCCACGCCCTGACAGCGGAGATAGGGGAGGATCTCTCGCCGGCAAGCGTCGTGAGACAGATGCTTGCCGGCGAGACAGAATGGAGGGCCGTGACCACCTTTTGTGAGGAGGTCATGGCCCTCAAGGAGAGGTTGGACGTGGGACCCGACGACGTCGCAGGGATCCGCCGCCGTAAGGGGTGCGGGGGGGCGATGGCGGCTTTCGCTATTTGCCCACCCGGCGCGACGGATGCGGGACGGGGCAGTGTAGCGGGAGGGCCAGCGTGCCCTCCCTCCTCCTGGGGAGATTTTACGGGGGGTGTTTCTGGTGGGGGCGGGAGGGGGCGTTGTGTACCCTCCCGCCCCGGAGGAAATGAGCCCGGACCACGGTCGGTCTCGGGGGCGTGCGGGTGGGGAACCCGTTCTCAATCGGGGGCCCCTCTCCGTCCGCCTCGGGGGGGCCGGGTGACTCCGGGCGGAGAGTGGCGTCTCCCTCCCACGCTGAGAGTGGCGCTGGCCCCCGCAGGGGGGGTGCAGCGGAGCCGAGGGAGTCCCCCTGGAGGGTGGCCGGACACGGCTCACCGCAGCCCACAGGGGGACTACTCGGCGGGCCGCAGGCGCCCTGTTTGGGCGCCATTGCACGCGGACCCGGGGTGTAGCCGGCACCGGAAGCCGGCAGAGCGAAACGTTGCGCCCGATCTTCCTTGCGGGCGGGCGGGGGGTTGCTCCTCCCCGTAGCCTATCAGGAGATCGAGGCGCGGGGAATGCAGGCTGTACGGGCTGGGGGGCCCGGCTGCCATTGCACGCAGTTCCCCCGCGATGGAGCCGGCACCGGATGCGACATTGTTCATTCGTTCTGATACATTCCTGCTTCTTGTTCACTCACTCCTTACCTTCTTTATTTTCCTTAATCTTTAACTTTCTTAATGGTTCCATACATTCATTCATTCTCTCATTTATTCTGATCAATTAAAGTTAATGAATATGATTCATTTTACTTTTATTTTTACTTTAGTTTTGCTCTCTCTGTGATGATGGGTGGTTCTGTCAATTCAAATGCTTTGATTGTGCGTGGTTTTATTATAACCTTGTTATTTAAGTATCCTTATTTATTTATTTATTTAATTATTTATTCAGTCTATATACTGGTGTAGTGTTTATTGAACTGCGTACTTTATATTTGATTTGATTATTGTCGCTTCAGTTATTTTATTTTGATACATCATTCAATAGTAAGTCCTATTTGCATTTGCATTGATATAATCATTCATCGTTTATCATTTACCATTTATAATTTATAATTTAACTTATGGGCTATTTTGGTAAAGAAATAGAGTATTGTAGCTAATCATTTGTACGGTTGTATTATATTTTATTGAGTTCACTTCTTGTATTTTGTATTTTGTATTCTATTTTAGTATAATTCATTTTGTTTTACATTATATTACGTGACATTACATTATTTACATTATTTACATTATGTTGGTTACTACCTTTACTTCATACTTTATGACTTATAACTATTTACCTTATTTAACTCATTCTTTAGTATCTTTAATTGATTACTTCATTGTTCAGTTGTTCATTCTTTCATTCTGTCACTGTTCATTCATTCTGAATTGAATTGAATTGAATTAAAGTAATTGTTATGATTTAGTTTATTTTAACTCATGATGGTACAAAGTTCTGTAGATTGTATTAATAGATTTATGATTTGTTTCCATACGGTTATTCTTTATTCTATATTCTATATTTTAATATATTTATATTTATATATTCTAAATTATTATGTCACGTTATCATTGTTATTGATATTCATTTTATTTCATTATCGCTTCTTGATTTGGTTCTTGATTTTCCTGTGCATCCTCGATATTCATTGGACGTTTTGATGTTCTTTTGATATTCTTTAATTCAATTTATTCATGACGTCTCTCTCTGGTCATAATGCTGCTCTTCCATGACGGTGGGCTGTTTCTGTAATTTAAATTTAATAGTCATGTCACCAGTATGGGTAATTTCTGTTGTTTTATAGTATGTTGCATTACCTTACCTTGTTTCCTTTCTTTTCTTTTCCTTTTCAGCTGCAATTCAGTTCTCTTATTCAATGTCGTTCCTTTTAACTAGTGCTTGCATCCTAATTTTGACACCGTGGCTTTGGCACATTAGGGTTATATTGCTGAAAATAATTGTCATTTGTCTTTGTTATCTCATCTCTGAATTTTACTTTTCAATGGTTTATTTTACTTTACCTTACTCGTACTTGCTGGTATTCTGCTGTTTCTCTCTTCCTTGATTTATTCATTCATTCATTAACTCATTCGTTATTCGTTATTCATTCATTTATTCATTCTGATCAGTTGAGGTTGGTGATTTGATTTGATTTATCTTAATTAATTTTGCTATTCTTCTGTGATGATGAGTGGTTTTGTCTATTCAAATGCTTTCATGGTGCGCGGGTTCTGTTTAATTTCACCATTTTAAATATTAGTTTAAAATACTTTACTTATTGATTGATTGATTTATTTATTCTTACACTATGCAGTAGCATAGTGTTTAACTGAATTACACAGTTTACATTTGATTTGATTTATTTACGTGTTGTTTATTTCCTTATTTTGAAATGTCATGAAATAATTGGTTCTATTTACATTTGCATTGACATGATCACTTATCATCCACCATTTACCATTTAACATATAATTTACTTTGGTAAAGAAATAGAGTATTCAGTTAATAAGCTTTACGGTTATATTTTGAGTCCACTTCTTGTATTTTATATTCTACTTTATTTTATTATATATCATTTGTTTTACATTATATTATATTACATTGTATTATATTACACTGCGTTGCTTTACCCTATATTATTATATTATGCCAGTCGTGGCTTTCACTTCATACTTTATGCTTTCTATTCACTTCTGTCTCTTTAATTTCTTTATTAATAACTTCACTGATCAGTCGTTTATTCTTTCATTCCGTCATTGTTCATTCATTCTGAATTAATTGAATTAAAGTTACTGTTATGATTTAGTTTAATTTTATATTCATGGTGGTACAAGTGTTGTAGATTATATTAATATATTTATTCCTTTTATGCGGTTTCCTTTTATGCGGTTATTCTATATTCAATATACTTATATTTTATATTTTAATTATTTATGCCGCGTTATCACTGTTTATCACTGTTTATTTTATTTTATTATATTGTCGCCTCCTTGTTTGTCGCCTGTTATATCCTGGATATTTTGATTCTTTTTGATATTCTTTTGACATATTTGAAGGTGTCTATTCTATGGTTCAGATTATCCATGGTTATATTACTTTGAAATTCACTTCACTGTATCTTTACTGTATCTTCACTGTATCTTATTCTTTATTTTCTTTTATATCACGGTATATTATGCTGGTTATTTTGCTTACACATTACACTTTACAGTTTACAGTTTACACTTTACATTTTCCATTTTCCATTTTCTATTTTCTTGATTCTTATTTTGATTTGATTTATTTTATTTTATTTTATTTTATTCCGTAAATTAGTATTAGTTAATACTATTTAATTGTGTGCTTGATTGGTTGTATGAGATTTGCTTGATTACATGCGTCGTTACATGCGTTGTTTGATTTTTATTTTTATTCTGATCTTGATTTTTGATTTTCATTTTCATTTTGATTTATTTGGTTAAGTGTCTTATGTTATTTGTTTTATTTAGCTTATTTATTTATTCGGCCTCTCTTTCCTTGGCGGTTGTTTTCCTTTATTTTCGGTACTTTTGCACAATTTGTTGTCTGCACCGCGATAATGTGCTAGCGCAGTGTGTCCTGCACTCCGCGCAATCTGCGGGTTTTGTACGGTTTGATTTATTTCATAATGTTATTAATCTAGCTTTGTGGTTGGTTCACTTTCTTTTATAGTTCATATTCATATTTATGTTTATATTTATATTCATATGCATATTCATATTTATATTTATATATTTTATTTAGTTTATTCACAAACATAAATGATTTATATAATAAATGATAATCGTAGCTTTGACTTTGTTTTGAAATTTGCGTGGTCTGAGCGGGCTGAAAGGGAATACGCACCTTGTAGCGAATACTGAGTTTATTCACAAACTATTTACAAAGCGTGGTCAGCGTGTTCACAGATAACACTCGACAAACAGTATATACAATATGTTACACGAACAAAGAAGCGTGGTCTGCGAATTGCTATTTACACTTATAATTACTTTACAATGATTATCAGAAACGAAATTAACGCGTGGGCAATGAGATTGCCTGAGAAGCGTGGTCAGAAACAATTTAAAGCGCGAGGACTGAGTATGACTTGATCAAAAGCGAGAGCAGCGTGTAAACGTGTTCACTCCACGAGAGATCGATCAAAAAGAAGGAAATCAATCATGGCGTCGATCGTGCCGGTTCCGCGTGGAGAAGGGACCGCGTGGACAAAGTGGGCCCGAGAGGTGTTGCCGCTATCGGTAACGACGCACCGACGAAATACTTTCGTTGCCAACTTCGCCGTTCGGCGCAGAATTGGGGAATTTCGCCAACAGACTTACTTATTAATAAATTTATTCTTGACTTTGGCCCGTCTCGAAGTTTTATTTGTTACCTCTTACTTTCAGTATAATTACCTTTACCTTCGCGAATAGTGTTGTATATCAGACTTATCTTTGATGATAGGTTTGATGGTAAGTATGGATTCCTAGGATTGCGCGGCTGTACGATGGATGTTTCTGCGGACGGTAACTGTGTTGTAACGGGTAACTGGCGCGCGGTAGGTAACTGCTGCGCGGCAGATAATTAGTCTGTGGATAACCGTTACGGAGCGAACGGCCGAGTATTGTATGGTGGATAGAATATGTGCGGTTGACAATATCTCTGGTGCTGCGGTCGGTTGGTTACCGACTGGGGATAGCTTTACGGCTTATCTTCGGGCAGCATTGAGTGCTTTACTTATTACGATGCGTTTTGATATTGTTATCTTTCGTAGGTGCCTTACTTCTGGTTTTCATCGCTGTGATTTATTGAAAGTTTGTTGAAGTATTTCCGCTTTTATTTCCGCTTTTCGCTTTCGAACGTTTATATATTCTGTACAATCAGTTGATTAATTTGATGATTTGGTGGTTAATTTGATGGTCGATAATCATTATGGTATGGACTAGGGAATTCGAACACTAGGTATCTATGTTCTTTATGGTTTATGGTCGCGCTCTTTATTTTACTTCGCCCGGTTTCCTATCTTAGTTAACGTTGACGTTGACATGGTCATTGGTCATCTATGATGTGATGTGATACGAAGTGTTAAGTGATAAGTGTCAATTGAACTAAATTAATTAATTAATTGAATTGAATTTATTGAATTTATTGAATTTATTGAATTTTGAATTTTCTAATTTAAATTTTGTATTTATTCGTGCGGATGTGATTGCTGTGACAGTGCGCGTACTAATGTGCTACACTCGGAGGTATTGTATTGCAGTGTAATTGCAGTGTATTTGTTAATGTGGTATCATTAGCTCAGTTTTGTGCATTTTATGCATTCTGTGCATTTATATTACTTACTATTATATATTATATTATATGCTGTATTATGTTATATTATATTATGTTGTACTGTTATGTTATGTTATAATATTGTATTATAGTATTATTATTGTATTGTATTATACCATGATCATATTGTATTATTTTATTTATGTTACTTATGTTATTACATCCAAGCTACGTTCAATCTACATTCAATTGCGTTCAGCCTGCGTTCAATCTGTGACCATTTTAGGCATTGAATATATTATATGTTATTATAATATTATTATTTTAGACTTTGGATTGTGTCCAGTTATTCAGGTATATTGGTTACCTATGTTAGGCCATACTTAACCAGTATTCTGTATTAAATTGTATTGTATTGCATTATTATTATATAATTTCCTAACTTTCTATTCCATTATATTATTATAATTGAGTATGTAAATGTACATAGTAATTAACAACGGCATATGGCATATCGAATTGCATTGAATTAAATTACTTGATACAGATTATTAATATGTGCCTGCTTTATTTACCTGCTGTGATTATAGGTGTGGTTATATCTGTGATGAATATATATGCGATTATATTTGCGGTTATATTTATTTGACTTAGTTTAATGGGTCTTGTATTATGGAATTTAGAAGTGTTGGCGAAATTCCCTACGTACACGCAGCGTGACGAAGTTGGCAGCGAAAATAGTTCGTTGGTGCGTCGTTACCGATAGCGGCAGCACCTCTCGGGCCCACCTTGTCCACGCGGTCCCCTCTCTACGCCGTAACCGGCGTAATCGACGCCATCATCGATTTCCTTCTTCTTGATCGTACGCTTCGAGTGAACGCACGTGTCTCTTGCCCACGCTCACGATACGCATCAAGTTCGACCACGTTGTTAATTTAACAAGTTTTGACCACGCAGTGTCCACGCCTTTACTTGTGTAAAGTTTATGTAGACCACGCGCTATTTATTCATTGACCACGCATCGTCCACGTATTATTATTGTACATTCAGACCACGCGCTGTGATTGTTTCACGTTGTCTTTGTGTTTGTTAAACTGGTTGACTATTTCGACGCGCAATAAACGAGTTGTGTTTGTTGCAAAGTGTGCCTCAATTATTTCTGACCTCGCTGCCCACGTGACCTCGCATACATTTTTTGGTCCTTCGAGCCGGATACGAGGCACACTCGGTTTCGAAGAAACGTGTAACGGTCGAAGCCGCCATTACGCGTAACGGCCACGCCCGTTCAACGAACCCGCAGTGCAGTTTCGAGTGAGGTGTCAAAGAATTACAGTGACTCTCAAGTTTTGAAACGTTTTCCTTCGTGTAGTGACCACGCAGTGAGTTTCGACGCACAACATGCCGAAATCGCGGGACACCTCACCGGCCTCGCACGACAGCTCGGCCCGCTCCAGCAAGGCGGACGAGGAAACGACCACGGCGCCCCCGCTTCTAGAAGTCCCGGAAGAGACGACTCAGTCCTCGCAGACCACACGCCCACGCTCGCCAGCACGCCTCTCCTCTGAGCTTCAGGTCCGCGCAAAGATGCAAGAGGAACGCCTGGACACGATGCTGTCCATCGTGGAAGATTTGCAGGCATCGACCGCGAAGGAGCCTCTGACCATCATCGCGTCAGAGGTAGAAATTACAAAAACCACCTTGATGGAGATGCATCTTATGTTCCATCAAGAGCATCAAGCCCTCAGCCGTCTGTGGCCGGTGTCGCAGCTCGACCACGGCTATTACAAAACGAAGGTGGCCTCGCAGGAGGAGAAGGTCGTACTGACGGCCCGAAAGCTGATTGCTCAGCTGGAGCATCGACTTGCACCCAGCACGACCACGCAGACCACGACGCCCACGCAGCCACTTGCAGCCAAAAGATCACGCTTGCCTGAAATTGCACTCCCCAAATTCGAAGGGGAGTACAACAGATGGCAGGCTTTTAAATCTGCCTTCACATCGGTGATAATGGAACGCGACGACCTCGCAGAAGTGGACAAGCTCCACTACCTCAAAGGAGCAGTTTCAGGCAACGCAGCCCACGTCATCGCTCATCTACCCGCTACGAACGAGGCCTTCCAAAAGGCATGGAAGCTCCTCGACGAGCGGTTTGAGAACAAGCGGCTCAATGTCCAGTCCTACATGGACCGGATCTCTGATTTGAAGCCAATGAAGCAGCGAAGGGCCAGTTCGCTGATCAAGATGACGAACATCATCGGCGAATCGCAAGAGGCTTTGACCACGTTCGGGCTCAATGATCCTCACTCCTGCTTCTTACTGAACCACCTCGTCAGGCTGCTCGATTCGGACACGTGAGAACGCTGGGAGTCTTCCTTGAGCGCTCAGACGGACTATCCGACGATGTCGCAGCTCACGACATTCTTGCTGGGACGAGCCCGAACATTGGAACAGCTGGGGCGGGTGGCCGAACAAAAGACGCCGCAGAACACGCAGACCACGTCAGGACGCCCCGCCAGTCGCGACATCCGGCTGGTGCAACAGCGAGCTTCCGTCCACGCAGCCGCCGCAACGCAGTCCACGACAACGACGACCACGTCCTCTGCACGCCCACGCACCTCAGCGCTCTATCCTTGTGCGCTCTGCGCCAAGGATCACTTCTTGACATCGTGCCCTGCATTCAGGGACAAAACCGTGGATGAGCGGATAACTGTGTTGAAGGCTCAGCAGTTGTGCGTGAACTGTTTGGGCCACCATAATCTGAGAAGCTGCCGTACAGCACAACGGTGTAAGCTCTGCAATGAGCAGCACCACACGGCATTACATGGTGGCAACCTCATCAGGGTGTTGGTGCCATTCCCGCAGACCTCGTAGCCCGCGACCGCCTCCACGTCCTCGCAGCCCGCGGCGAAGGCATCACAGACCACGCAAACACAATCAGCACAACATTGAGATGTTGGTGCAGTCGTCGACGCCCACGCAGCCTGCTCAGCCCACGCATTAAAGGACCACGCAGCCCACGCATTCAGACCACGCAGACCACGGACCACACTTCTAGCAACAGCACTCGCAAGAGTGCACACCGACCTCGCAACGCAGCAAACCACTCGCAGTCACCGTTCAAGCACACGTGCTTACAAAGGTGACCACTTGCTTGCCATCAGAACCACCATCTCAGCCAACGCAGCCATCGCACTTGGAGAAATTGAACCTCGCAGATCCTCAATTTCTCGTCTCAAGACCGGTGGACATCATTCTCGGAGCGGACGCATACGGGCAAGTCATCAAGCCAAATATTATTCGGAACACGTCATCACCGTTGATCGCTCAACTCTCGATTTTCGGTTGGCTCATAATCGGGCCCCTCGAGGGCACTCAGACAATTCGCAGGACTTCTCATCAAGTGACAGTCAATAATACTGATCGCCAATTGAGTGAGTTACTCAGCCGCTTCTGGACGCAGGAAGAGCCACCGCAGGACACGGCACCCTTGCTCACGCCAGACGAGCAAGAGTGCGAAGATCATTTCAAGACCACGCATTCAAGAGACTCCGCTGGAAGATACATTGTGCGATTGCCGCTCAAAATTCATCCTCGAGCACTTGGCAATTCTTATCAGAACGCGCACAGTCGCCTTCAACGGACTCTCAGACGATTCAGCAAGGACGCCCAGTACAATCAGCTGTACACCAAGTTCATGCTCGAGTATGAGCAACTTGGTCATATGGTAAGACTGAACAACGACTCAATAACTAGTCCGTTTCAGTACTTTCTTCCGCATCATGGCGTTCTGAAATTGGGCAGCACCACCACCGCATTGCGGGTGGTTTTCAATGGCTCCAGTCCAACTTCATCAGGATACTCGCTGAACGATCTTCTACATACTGGTCCAAATCTGATGCTGAATATCGCAGATCTTCTCATTTGGATACGAAGATACAAACATCTGTTTGCAACTGACGTCACGAAGATGTACCGACAAATTAAGGTGCATCCAGATGACTGGAGCTTGCAGCAGATACTCTGGCTTGATGACACGCAGAAAGAAACGCAGTACCAGCTGACCACGGTCACGTACGGAACGAAAGCTGCACCGTACTTGGCTGTCCGAACACTCTTGCAACTCGCTGATGACGAAGGGTTGAAATATCCCCTTGCCGTGGAACCCATCAAAAATGGCAGGTATGTCGATGACATTTTTGGTGGCGCAGACACCGCAGAACATCTACAGGACGTTGCAAATCAGCTAACGCAGTTGTGTCAAGCGGGTGGATTTCCACTCGCAAAATGGCATTCCACAAGCAAATCGTTGCTAGAAGACCTCGCACCAGAACAGACCAACGCAGCAATTTCATTCGACGACTGCGCAACCAAAATTCTCGGAATTAAATGGATTCCACATCAGGACACGCTGAACTTCTCGACCATATCAGCTACGCAACGCATGCAGTTTACAAAACGCCTCATTCTCTCCGAAGTAGCTCAACTCTTTGATCCACTCGGTTTTGTTGCACCTGTAATTATCAGAGCTAAAATTCTTATTCAAGAGCTTTGGTTACAGGAACTCAGTTGGGACGAGATTCTGCCACTTCACATCACTCAACGATGGTTATGCATCAGGGAAGATTTAACCAGCTTGGCCAAGCTCTCCATCCCTCGATGGTTCAACACCAAGACCACGTCTACAGTTGAACTTCATGGCTTCGCTGATGCATCAGTCCTCGCGATGGCAGCCGTCGTCTATCTCGTCGTACACGCACCGTCCACGGGTACCCAAGTTTCTCTCGTCTGCTCGAAAACGCGAGTGACACCACTCAAACGTCTAACCATCCCGAGGTTGGAGCTCACAGCAGCGCTGCTACTCTCTAAACTAATACGGCATGTTCACGCTACTTTGAACATGACCGTCTCTCAAACATTTTTGTGGACGGATTCAGAAGTCACGCTTGCTTGGATCAAAACGCACCCCTCCAAATGGAAGGATTACGTTCGCAACAGGGTAATCCAGATCCAGGAGATAACGCAGAACTTTCACTGGAGGCATGTACCAGGATCATCGAATCCAGCTGACTGCGCGTCAAGAGGCATGACGACAGAACAGCTTCAACAGCACACGCTTTGGTGGACGGGACCACCGTGGATCACGCAACCGCAGAACTCATGGCCCAAGCAGACCAGTGTTGACGCAGACGAGTTGGGCGCCCCAGAAGCTCGTGCTGTCGTCGCACTCCACACGGCAAACGCAGTAAAAGAATATTCATGGGAACTGATCTATAAATATTCTTCCTTTCACAGACTACTCAGAATCACCGCTCTTTGCCTCAAATTCGTGGACAAGCTGTTCAAACGAAAGGACGCTTCGCCCACGCATTCTATCTCAGCAGCTGATATGGAAAGGGCCAGAATCTACTGGATCCAGGCCACGCAATCCGCATTTTTCAAGGACGAACTCGCTGCATTCGCCAAGGGAACAACGCTTCCTACCACTCATCCATTCACGAGGCTCACCGCTTACCTCGACCATCAGGGAATCGCCAGGGTGGGCGGACGCCTCCAACATTCAGAACTCTCGCACGATGGCAAACATCCTGTTATTTTGCCTCGTGACTCACGACTCTCTACACTGCTCATCGACCACGCACATCGTCAGACCATGCATGGAGGTACGCAATCCACCCTCGCTTTTCTCAGGCAACGCTACTGGATTCTCGGTGGACGAGCTCCAGTGAAAACGAATATCCTGAGGTGTGTGAAGTGTGCTCGGCAGAGGGGGATCCGTGCCCATCAACTGATGGGCCAACTATCTCTTTGTCGGGTCACTCCATCACGCCCGTTCACCCACACAGGGGTGGACTACGCAGGACCGCTCACGCTGAAGACTTGGAAAGGCAGAGGAGCCAAGACGCAGAAAGGGTGGGTTTGTGTATTCGTCTGCTTCGCAACATCAGCTGTTCATTTGGAAGTTGTCACCGACTACTCAGCCGACGCGTTCATCGCAGCCTATCGCAGATTCGCAGCTAGGAGAGGAACTGCAGCCTCCCTCTACTCAGATTGCGGCACCAACTTCCAAGGAGCAAACGCGCAGTTGCAAAAACAGTTCAAGGACAGCACACGCGAAAATCAAGACCTTGCAGCTTTACTCGCCAAGGATGGTACGCAGTGGCACTTCAACCCTCCTGCCGCTCCACACATGGGTGGAAAATGGGAGGCGGTGGTTAAGTCTCTCAAATTCCATCTGAAGAGGAGGATTGGAGATGCTTTGCTGACGTTCGAGGAATCAATAACATTGCTCGCGCAGATCGAAGCCATCCTCAATTCAAGACCGTTGGAACCACTCAGCGATGATTCAGACGACCTCTCAGCCCTCTCACCAGGACATTTCCTGATCGGATCGCCGCTCAACGCAGTGCCAGAGCCCACTCTTCTCGACGTCTCAGTCAACCGATTGTCAAGGTGGCAATTTCTGCAGCAGCGTCTCCAACAATTTTGGAGGCTCTGGTCCACGCAGTATCTTCAACGACTCCAAGCAGTCTCGAAGTGGCATCACCTGTCAAATGAGATCAAGGTAGGCACTCTTGTTCTTATTACTGATGAACGCTTGCCCCCAGGAAAATGGCCCATGGCTCGAGTTCTCAAACTCCTACCAGGCAAGGACGGATTAACCAGAGTCGTCGAGCTCAAGACGGCCACCACGACGCTCACGCGGCCCATCGCCAAGCTGGCCATTCTACATCAGCCTTCTCAGGACAACTCGGACACGCAGATCACATCATCGACCAGTCGCTGATGGCCGGGGGGAAATGTTGGCGAAATTCCCTACGTACACGCAGCGTGACGAAGTTGGCAGCGAAAATAGTTCGTTGGTGCGTCGTTACCGATAGCGGCAGCACCTCTCGGGCCCACCTTGTCCACGCGGTCCCCTCTCTACGCCGTAACCGGCGTAATCGACGCCATCATCGATTTCCTTCTTCTCGATCGTACGCTTCGAGTGAACGCACGTGTCTCTTGCCCACGCTCACGATACGCATCAAGTTCGACCACGTGGTTAATTTAACAAGTTTTGACCACGCAGTGTCCACGCCTTTACTTGTGTAAAGTTTATATAGACCACGCGCTATTTATTCATTGACCACGCATCGTCCACGTATTATTATTGTACATTCAGACCACGCGCTGTGATTGTTTCACGTTGTCTTTGTGTTTGTTAAACTGGTTGACTATTTCGACGCGCAATAAACGAGTTGTGTTTGTTGCAAAGTGTGCCTCAATTATTTCTGACCTCGCTGCCCACGTGAACTCGCATACAAGAAGAGTCTATCTGGATTGGATGGATTAATGAGATTATATCATATGCGTATATTGCGTTTATAATCCCTTTGCATATTTTAAGGGTGGGTTTGATTCTGATTCTGGTTTCTTGTTTCTTAGTTCTTAGCTCCTTAGTTCCTCTTGTAGTATCATGCATTGTTTCTAAGCTTTCGGGGGTTGTTTGGGCTCCCAGGCAATGTCAATTAATTGTAGACTATAAGATGTATCATATATCCTTTAGCAATTTAGATATGAATGACGTGTAACGACATTGGTTTATTGTTCGCCGTTCACTATTCACTATCCTTATTCTTTTCTTATTTTTATTCTTGGTCACTTGACCTTTCAGTGACTTCTTCTTCAATTGAGTGTTACGTTTTACGTTCCATGTTCCTATAATATTATTCACTGCTCTTTTGTAGCTCTTCGTACCTCCCCCCTCCACCCCCCCCCCTCCCAGGATAATGTTTGCATACAATTCTAGTGCAGCTGTGACGATTGTGAATCTGTGAATTTTGAATACTTACGGTACTTTATGCAATCGGTAATTTTGATCTATTGTAGTGTAGTTTAGTTTTCTTTTACCTTTATACTATGATTTAGTAGTAATATGGTTGTATGTGGGGTTTATTATTGATTGTTTAGTATTGATTAGTTTTCACCACGCACTATATTGCATCGACTTACCTGTATCAGTATTAATATTAATACCATACTTATCGGAGCGGTATTATAATCCAGTAACAATCTAATCTACTCAATTTATAACTATTTGAATTGTTTGATCTGCCTTATGGTTTATGCCGATTTAGGTCTCATGTGCTCCCCATATTATATCAGATGGGTATTCTCTTCTCCTGTTATCCGTTAATTACGCTCTACCTCCACTTCCATTGGCTGGCGTTAGGGCTTCCTGCAAATAGACTAGGATTATGTTACAATTTTACATTTAATACTATGGTTAATTTCTGATGTTAACAGTTCTGTCTCTTCCTATTATTCTCATTATGAGATATATGTTGCTACTTATCTTTATTGATGATTTGCTCGCAATAATTTCTAAGTGTTGTTTATTGCCTTCATTCGATCATTGATTGTACTCCATCATATTCGCTTGCCAACCACGTTGAGATTGTGGTTGCGTAAATGTTCCTGCAAGTAAATTTAAGTAACTCAATAGTTTCAATGAATGGTTTCAATTGTTAGTATTACATTACGCTCACCTATTTATTTTCTTCCCAGCTTACTTTCTGTTATATTCTATACTCTATATTCTATATTTTATATTGTACCTTATTTACCTGTACCTCTGATAATAATTAGTAGCATTCTATGTTATGTTATGTTTGCTTCTCTTCTCTCATGGCTGGCTCGCTATTTGCTATCTGTCTGGCGACTTTATTTTACTTTACGGTTCACATCCTTGGTTAATTCATCTCAATTTTATGGTTTATCTTGAGTTTAATTTTATGTGATTATATTGTGCGCTAGTGTTGAATGTTAAATATTCCTCTTCTGCTATTTGGCTGCTCGGCTGTATGTATGTATGATTGACGTTTTAGGTTTTGGAGGTTTTGTTGGTCATTTGCTTATGTCCAGTTCACATATGCTCGCTTGCCTGCTTGCGTGTGTCACGTGGAAAGTTCACAGGTTTTTAAATGAACAGCACTTTTAAAGGTTTGGCACTTTATTTTTTATAATCTGATTTCGACTGCTCCGCTTATGTCCGGTAAGGTCTTTTATAATGTCGCTAGTGGTGGAGAAGGGGCCGATGATTGACAAGGTGGGATGTCCGTGAGAACGCGTCTTATCGAATACTTAAGTAGGTGGTCGTAATATGATGTTTAGGTGTCCGGTCGTGAGGACTTCGATTGTTCGAATATCGATCGCTTAGGCGGGTGGCCGTAACATGATGTTTGTCCGAACGTGGGAAGAATTCGATTAATGTACGTTTTAGGCGGCTGGTCGTAACACTTCCCCCTCTTTAGACTTGTTTTGGTCTCACAAAACGTACAATTTTCCGGGCTGGTTGAATATGAACGATGTTTTCTTCTAGTGCAGGTAGCAAATCTTTGGTTGATGACCTGGTACCTTCGTCATAGATTGACGCTGATGTTGTTGGTGGGAGTGTAGTATTTTGTTGTTCTTGATTTGCAGTCGCAGTGGGACAACAGATATTAAAAATAAATGTGGATGGTATACATCGAGAAAGTAGTTTACATTTGTATAGTGTATAAATTGTGATTACGGCTATAGATATGTATCCCATAATTTGTAATACAGAGTATGCTATTTCTTTTAGGTTTTTGATTCGGTGTTCGATTTGAATTTGATCTATTTGGTTGTTGATCTGTCCTAAAGTTGTTCGGTATTGGTTGAAATTTGGAGTAACCTTTGGAGTAAAATCAATGTTTTTTTCTAATAGTTTTAGATCACTTTGTGAAATGTTGAAAGAGAACTCTTTGAATTTAGTTTCATAAGTAACTTCTTGGGTGGTGCCTCCAATTTTCATTACATTGTTTTCATAGGTTATTATACAAGGTTCATCGCTTTTAATTAAACTAGGGGTTTGTATAGTTCGTGTTTCATGTCTATCGCAGAGAATGTCTAGTGTTAATGGTTTATTTGGTATTAATATATAAACATTTGGTTGTTCAAGAGGTATAAATGTAGCGTCTATAATTTTGAATACGGAGAATGGGCACGTGTTAATTTTGTTTTTGTTGTTAACTAGCTCAATTTGACAATCTTGTGTTCCTAATTTACTATGCGTGGGTTGATTAAGTTTACAAAGATGAACTAAAGGCGTCCTTTTACAGAATTTTTGAATATATCTATAGTCAGTAGGAATATATTGTTCTTGCGTAGTAAATATAATTTCATGTTCGATTACTGGAGCCACAAAAATTTTGTCTCTCTTTGAGGGAATTGGATAAATTTTAGTGACTTTCCACTCTGTATCATCCAAAATAGGAGTTATTATTGTATATACAATTTTTCCATTGTTGATCCAAAGTTTTAAATTACTAATATCAAGTAGGGTTTGAAAATTTTCGAGAGTTGGTTGAATATGATTATAAAGAAAGTGGGTTTTAATGATTTTATCAAATGTTTCCAAAAATTGTTGTGGCTTTACAACCTGTGGATTGATTATTCCTTGTTTACCTAGTATAATCGTGTTGATTAGTTCATCGAGATTTACATGTAGTTCGGAAAGAACAAATTCTGTGTGTATAATTAAAGAGCTGATTATTTCTTCGTTTTGTACATTGTCTTGGAGTTCGCTAAGTTTTACTTGAATTTGATGGATAGATTGAATATGAGAATCGTCTAATACTTGTTTAATAAGGGCTGATTGATTAGAAACGATGATTTTTAATTTGTTATTCGAGTCAAATAGTTTGTCCATGTTTTCGTTAATTATCGTTAAGTCGTTTTCATTTAGAGTACCGAAAAGAGATTTGGATACTGAACCAACTATATTTAATAAACCACGTTTATGAATAATTCTTAATGTTAATTTCAATTGAGCAATCATTTTTTTTATTGTTACGAGTTCCTTTACTAAGTTTTGAATTTCTGTTTTGTACGCGCATTTATTACAATGTTTTGATAGACCTTCTAATGATTCTGCAATAACTTCGGGTTGTTTTAGTAGGTAGTGTGGATTAATAATAATAGATATAGATACTTGATTAGTATATAAGTAACAATTATCGATATGTTCTAAAAATACTGTCGAATTATTTAAAGGTTCAATATGTAATTTACAGTGGATTGTTCCGATGAAGTAGAACAAGAGGGTAAGGGTTGTCGGCCTGAAATAAAAAGTTTTAATCGATTACCATGTACCTTTAATTGTCGATTCTCCGACGGAAAATAAATAGTATACGTTGGAGGAGAGGCCTGTATTATTTCTGCAGGTCCTAACCATTCATGATCGAGTTTATTTCGTTTATGATCGTTATGTAGAAGAACTCGATCATCTATTTTGAATATAGTCTGTAATTTTATAATTTTTCTGTCTTGATCCCGTTTATGGCGAGCTTTGTTTTTATTGAGTGTTTTTATTGCCTCAGAAATGTACGTGTCGTGTCGTCTCTTCCAAAGTTTAAATAACTGTTCCTTTGTCATCGAAGGAGTTGCGGAAATTGTTGAGGGTAGATTAGCTTTGTGTCCGAATGTTAGTTCAAAGGGTGTATAACCTGTCGATTCGTGAACTGAGGTATTATAACCCATACAAATAAGTTTAAGATTTTCGTCCCAATCGTTTTGTCTTTCAGCTGTACATGTACGAATTAAGTCTTTTATCGTTGCGTGTGTTCTTTCAAGGGAACCGTTAGATTGTGGATGGAAGGAGGTCGTTTTAACATGTTGGATTTTAAATGCCTGTTCAAACGTTTCCATTAGCTTACAAACAAAATTCGTTCCTTGATCAGTTAAAATTTGTCTAGGTGCAGAAAATATGTATACATAATGATCCAATAACTCTGGGATAATTGTAGTGGCTTGCTGATTTTTGAGGGGAACGAGGACAAGGTATTTTGTTAATTGATCTTGGATTGATAGGATAAATTGATTTCCTCTTTTTGTTTTT
This sequence comes from Osmia bicornis bicornis, assembly GCF_907164935.1. Classification (NCBI taxonomy): domain Eukaryota; kingdom Metazoa; phylum Arthropoda; class Insecta; order Hymenoptera; family Megachilidae; genus Osmia; species Osmia bicornis. Next base: position 1,543,798 of record NW_025791124.1, read on the forward strand.
GTTAATGGGCCGAAAATATCCATGGCGATTTTAGTATTAGGTTCTATAGGTGTATCGGTTATGATAGCTTCTTCCCTTTGCCTAATTCTAACTAGTTTTTCATGTTGACAGGTTTCGCAATTTTTTATAAATTCTGTAACGTCTGCTTCTAAGTTAGGCCAGTGAAATTGTTCTTGAATTCGTTTTACAGTACGATTAATACCTAAGTGTCCTACTATTTCATTGTGATTTTCCTTCAGGATTGTTTCTTTTTCTTCCAGGGTGTAATCCCGCGGAGGTTCTGAACCGAATATAATTTTTACGTTTCTAAATTTTGTACTAAGAAATCGTATCATCATTTGAATGTAAACCTTTTCTAGTCGTGTTATTTTCTCGTCTCCTATTCCTATTGGGAAAGTAGTTTTGTGTCTATTGTCGTTAATTAGTTCTGCTAATTTATTTATCCATGTTTGTTCGTCGTAGTCACCTAGTAATTCCTTTGTTAGTTGGTAGAAGTGTGGTCGATTAATTTTTTGTGTTAGTGGTGCAGGTGTTATGTCTATTTTCCAATTTTCATATTCATTAAAATAGTCAGGATTTGGGGAAAATTCAGTTGGGACTTCTTCCGTTTCTTCTGGAGATGATATAGGAAGGTTGGATTCTTGTGAGGTGATAGGGTACAGCCGTGAAAGAGCATCTGCGGCGGTATTTTCTTTACCTTTTTTGTATTCTATGTCATAATCATACTCTTCGAGTTTCAATCGCCATCTCATGAGTCTAGAAGAGGGATCTTTTACATCCTTTAACCATTTTAGCGCTTGGTGATCAGTCTGAATTATGAATTTTCTTCCTAATAGGTATTGTCTAAGTCTTTTGGTGGCCCAAACTATTGCAAGTAGCTCTTTCTCGCTTGTACTGTAATTCTTTTCAGGAGAATTTAGTGTTCTGGAGATGTAACAACAAGGATGACCATCTTGGGAGAGAATTGCTCCTAATCCTTCATTTGACGCGTCTGTCGTTAGAGTGAATGTTTTATTAAAATCGGGGTATTGTAGTACTGGGGCTTCGCAAAGTCTTTGTTTTAGTGTGTCAAAAGCGAGTTGTTGTTTGTCTGTCCAATGGAATGGGACGTCTTTTTTTACTAAGTCTGTTAGTGGTTTTGCAATTTTTGAAAAGTTACGGATAAATTTTCTATAGTATCCGGCTAGTCCAAGAAAAGATTTTATATTTGTAGAATCTCTAGGTTGTTTGAAGTCTTTTATTGCTTCTAATTTTTTTGGATTTGGTTTAACTCCTTCCGCAGTTACTACATGACCTAAATATTCTAGTTCCGGTTTGAGGAATTCACATTTGTCGGGTTGGATTTTAAGTTTAAGATCTCTAAGCCTTTGGAATACGATTGCTAAATTCTGATTATGTTCTTGTATCGTCGACCCGAAGATGATAATATCGTCTAAGTAAACAAAACAATGTTTTCCTATTAAACCGCGAAGCGCTGTGTCCATCATTCTTTGTAACGTTGCTGGAGCATTTTTGAGACCGAATGGCATTCTATTGTAATGGAAATGTCCTTGTGGTGTAGAAAAAGCTGTATACTTTTTAGAATTGTTGTTCATAGGGATCTGATGGAATCCTGAAGAAAGATCTAACGCGCTAAAAAATTTTGCTTTGCCTAGGTGGTCCAGAATTTCATCTATATTAGGTAATGGGTACGCGTCTTGGTCTGTCAATTCATTGAGTTTACGGAAGTCGATTACTATCCTCCATTTACGTTTACCTGAAGCATCCAATTTCTTCGGGACTACCCAAACCGGCGCGTTATAAGGAGAGTCTGATGGTTCAATGATTTTTTTAACTAGCATATCATTAATTTGTCGTTCGATTTCTTGCTTATGGCATTCAGGTGGTCTATAACTTTTTATATTAATAGGTTTTTCGGATTTTAACGTAATAGCGTGTTCCGTAAGGGATGTACAAGGAAGTAAGTCAGTTTCTAAATTAAAAACGTCAAGATAGTTAATAAGGATTTTCTCTAAAGGGTCTCGTAAACTTGGATCAATATGTTTAGTTCTAATAATTTTTGCAAATTTGTTAATTTGATCGATTTTATCATCTGGTTCTATTTCGTTTGTAATCTGATGGTCTTGCTTACCAGTGTTGATGTAGCATATTTGAACAGGTTTTCCGTCTAGATATTGTGTTCGTTTTGTTGTTTTTCCCGGAGACAGTGTGTGAGGAGTAGTTTTCTGAAACGGTATAATTTTGTCGTTAATTTTTAATGATTCGTTATTGATTTCGTATTTATATTTTTCTAAGAATGGTAGGCCCATTATGCCGTCTTCTATTAAAGGAAATGAATCAGGGACTATGTGAAAGGTATGAGGTATTTGTTGTATCTGAATTATAGTCGTCTCGTGAGTAGTATGTTTGTCATTACCCATAAAGAATGTTTTGCTTTCTGTCGGCTCTATTCTTTCAGCTACTGATCGCTTGAGGATGTTGATTCCTGCTCCTGTGTCCACGAGTAGTCTTCCGATTCTCGACATTCCTGGAACTCTGCAGCAAATTTGTAGTAATTTTCCGGTGGTGCAGTTGATTCGGATGTTGTTTCTGTCACTTTGTTCTCTTGAGAATTGAGGTTGTTCACTCTTGGTGGTGGAATTTTTCCCTGGTTGGCCACTTGAAAATTTCGCGCGTAGCACTTGTCACTGGTGTGTCCTAATCTTCCGCACTTTGTACACTTCAAAGGTATCGAATGGTTTGGTCGATCACTCGGTGTATTTGGGCGTTGCCCTTGTTGTTTAGGTGGAGGAATTCTGGATGGCACTTGTCGACGCTCCATGGCACGATTCGCGTCGCGAGTCCACAGTTCCATGTCGGCTGCCATTGTTTGTGCCTCTATTAATAATTTCGGTTTACTTGGTATTACGAGCATGCCTATGTCCCTGCGGAGATTGAGCACATATGTTCGAGTAGCTTCTGTTTCTTCTTCTTCTATAGCTATCCTTCTTGAAATTGGATTTTGGTGTTTATTTTGAACGGCGTAAATTAATTCATTGAGTTGTTGTCTAAATCGTAGGTTATAAGACTGTACTGTTTCCGTTGCTCCTTGCCGTATTTGTTGTAACTTATTACGGCAACTACTAACAGTATTAGGTATTGAAACGTTCTGACGGAGTACTTCGTAAAGTTCTTCATACGTTTCAATTGACGTGTATCGAATACTTCTTTTTGCGTTTTCCGTAATTTTTTCGATCAGAATTAATTTTAGTAATAATGTTTTCTCAGAACAATTACTCCTGGCATACCTGACTGATTTGATAAAATCTTCAACTCCTACATCATCTCGTCCTCGTAAGGTCTCGATGGTTCGAATGGCGTCAACTGCTTTCATCAGTTCGTTTGGCCTGATTGTTGAATTTTGGGGTGGTTGACGGGCCGTATGCATTTCATCTTCTTGTTGATTATCTTGATCTCCGCCGCTACGTCTGGTGATAGTAGACGCGTCTTCAGTGAGGGTAACCAGTTTCAGCTGCTCTGCAATATTTTGGATTTCTTTTGCACGGTTTTGGTTTTCTTCTCCTAGAGTTGTCAATTGTTGATTGATTCCTTCTTCCATCCGTTGCATCCTGTCCAAGAGTTGCCGTAGCATGTTCTCTTGTGCAGCAGGTCCGGAGGCAGTCATTATTGAAGATATTGAGGACTCAGAGGATAAGGAGGATGAGTCTTGAGAGGAAATGCTGGGTGGTTTTAATCGGTAATGTTCAAACGCCAGCTTTTACCTTAGGTTCGTTGGATCCTTACGTATCACGACAGAGTGGCACTCGTAGTCCCTTCGTCCGGAGTTCCGTAGAAAGCCCCCTTTGGAAGTTTCTCTTCGTGATGTTGAATGGATCCTGGCAGGATCGCCAAAATGTCACGTGGAAAGTTCACAGGTTTTTAAATGAACAGCACTTTTAAAGGTTTGGCACTTTATTTTTTATAATCTGATTTCGACTGCTCCGCTTATGTCCGGTAAGGTCTTTTATAATGTCGCTAGTGGTGGAGAAGGGGCCGATGATTGACAAGGTGGGATGTCCGTGAGAACGCGTCTTATCGAATACTTAAGTAGGTGGTCGTAATATGATGTTTAGGTGTCCGGTCGTGAGGACTTCGATTGTTCGAATATCGATCGCTTAGGCGGGTGGCCGTAACATGATGTTTGTCCGAACGTGGGAAGAATTCGATTAATGTACGTTTTAGGCGGCTGGTCGTAACACGTGCAATACTACTTATGTTTACTTCACAGTTTCTCACGTTCTCATATTGCTTACTGTTTCTTTTACTGTTAACTATTCATTAACTGCTCTATTGCATTAGATGCATTAGATGCATATATATATTTATTTCCCGTTGTATTTGTGATCTGATTTAACCAGTTTTAGTATGTTTAGTATGTTTAGTATGCTTATTATGACAGCTGTTATTGAATGTATGGGCTCCTCTATTCTATTCATGGGCTTCATGTGCTTATTAATTCCTATTCATTATTCATTATTTATTTATTCATACACTCATTCATTTATTCATTTATTCTTTACTCATTATTCATTCATTATTTATCGTTGCATATTTGGGGCATTCGAAGCGCTACTCGAAGCGCTATGCTTGTCATGAGCGTGTGTGTGTGTGTAAAGTATGTATGGGACAGGTCATCGAGGATTGCAGCCTACCAAGATGTGGCACAGTCAACCGGGGAAAGGACTCGCCCCGGGCCCTGGCTGTGCTGAAGAGCAAGCCCTGTTAAAACAGGTGAACACATGGCGCGACAACCCGTTGAGCAGGAGCTCCGGTTCCTGGTCGTGGCCGAAGAAAAATGGCCTGTCCTCGTGGAAGGTCAGGTGGGCGTGATGACTGCAAGGATAAGCCACATCATCATTATCAACCAACCATGGTGGACGAAGATGGACACGGCCAACTGTGGAGATACGATGTCCCTGTCCTGGCCGTGCTGAAGAGGAACCCCTGTCCTGGCAAAAGCTAGGCAGGCGAAGAGGTGGCGCGGTCACGCTGGGAAGGCGCGATCCTGGAGGATGCCCCGGTGCCGACCGTTGCTGAAGAAAAATGGCCTGTCCTCGTGGAAGGCCAGGTGGGCGTGATGACATCTAGGATAAGCCACATCATCATTATCAACCTACCATGGTGGACGAAGACGGGTACGGTCAACTGTGGAGATACGATGTCCCTGTCCTGGCCGTGCTGAAGAGGAACCCCTGTCCTAGCAAAAGCTCGTCAGGCGAAGAGGTGACGCGGTCACGCCGGGAAGGCGCGATCCTGGAGGATGCCCCGGTGCCGACCGTTGCTGAAGAAAAAGTCCTGCGTGTACTGCTCAGGCGTGGACCCGCAGATGCCCCATGGTGCCTAGCGCATGGCGTTTCTGCGGGAGGACGGAATAATGCGAAATGCATTGAATTGCCAAAACGCCGTTGTGGCTCTACGTTGGTAACCTTTTTCTTTTATATATCCCAAAGGATAAAGAGGTACTGGCGGCCCACACAGGGGAGAGGTTTTAGTGGATAGTATATATCCAGCCACAGGACTGTCCCCTCTGGACTACCTGCTCAAGGCGCCCCTTCTGGGCTGAGACCTACTCTTGGGCTAAACCCCACCGTTCGCGGTCGGGTTGCCAGGTTGCCCCCTTCTGGGGTTGCCTCTTTGGGTTTGCCCCCACCAAACGGGCGCCAGGCTGCCCCCTCAGGACGGGTATGAGTCCCACACTGCCCGGGCCCCCTCTAGCCGATTAGACGAAAGGGGAACCATCCCGCGCGTGCATAAATGCATTTCCTCTGCTATAAAAAAAGGTTAGGTTAGGTTAGGTTAGGTTGGTGGGAATAGTGATAAGTGGGAGAAGTGAGGTAATAAATTAAATTTTTTACACAGTCGGGTGAAATAATATTTAAGGAAGGACATGATATATAAATCTCACAAATCAAACTGAGTGAAAGGAAAATATGAACAAAGAGAGAAATGAAAAGATGGACGAAAAGTGACAGGTGGAACGGTTATTCACAAGTGGTCACAAAAAAGCACTGCGCACCGCAAAAAAATAGGAAAAAGACTGTAAATGTGTAAGGTGGTTACTGGGAGGGGATATACAAACAGGAATATGAAACAACTACACGACACAGGACCGTTATGTTATGGGAGACGAGAAACACAAGATGGAGGCGAGCACGTGGAGACCGGCTCCGGTAGGAACGTGTTAGCACCTCGGGACACCACAGAAAATGGGTTCACACAACACACGAAGCACAAGGTATTAACAATAATCCACAGTACACAGGACAACACTGGTGAGTGGCTAAATGACATTTTAAACACATAATATCACGAGGAATACGGGAAACACGGGCACGTGCAAGACTGCGGAAACGGCAAGAGACAGCCGGATACGGAAACCGCGTCAATCTACCAATTGTCGCGCCCGTACGCATGTGCAAATCTAGTGCCAGCCAATTAGATCGCTGCCGAGCTCGTGCGTCTGTGTACTTCTAGAAAGCAGGTAAAAGAACAGCAAAGTGCCTAGTCTCCTAGGTGCCCTGAGCAAAGGGTATGATTCCTAGATAAATTTAAAAGTAGCTTAAACAAAAAACACTGGCAAAAAGGAACTAGGAGAGTAGGGTTAAGTGTCTGATATAGATAGAAACATTTTATAGAACCCTGTGCCGAGCAATCCCTCGTTTTCAACCAAAAAAGGAAAGGGGCACACCCCGGTTCCTAAACGCTAATTTCGACTAGGTACTTCAGTAACGCCGGTAATCAGAAGGGTATAGTGACGTCACCGTCGCGGTGGCGATGCGCAATAAACGACCGGATACAGTAGGCTCCCGAAAATTCTCACACTACAGTCGCCTACGATAGTTTGGTGCCAAAAAATTTTTTATCGCAGATTTGCAACAATATATTTTCGGGGTCCATAGTGATCCGGGGGACAAAATGACCCAGGGGTGCCCGAGGACCCCTGGGGCAACGAGGACCCCATGAGGTCTCGGGAGCCCCATGACGTAGCGCTGACGTTATGCGCGAAAAGGAATGCGTGTTGGAAACGTGAATTTGCGGCCAAAAGTTAAAATTACCTTTGGCGGGGGTCCAAGATGACCCACAGGGGCCCCGGATAACCCAGTGAGAGCAGGATAACCACGCCGTAGGGGCTGGGGTCCTTAAGAACCCAATTTCGGCATGGTCCACATAATTAAGGGGCTGGGGCACCGCGGTACCCAGTGTCTGTATGGTACACCTAGTTTAGGGGCTGGGGCACCGCGGTACCCAGTGTCTGTATGGTACACCTAGTTTAGGGGCTGGGGCCACAAAGAACCCAGAGAAGGTCGGGTGTAAATGATTAAGTGGCTGGGGTCCTTAAGAACCCAATGTCGGAACGGTCCACATAATTAAGGGGCTGGGGTGCCGCGGAACCCAGTGTATGTTTGGCCCACCTAGTTTAGGGGCCGGGGCTACTAAGAACCCAGAGTAGGACTGTGGTCCTGTGGTCTACGGGAACCCGCGTAACTTCGAAATCAATCACGAGTGGTTTGGACTTGTGATGAGTGTCGGTTAACAAGATGAGCTACCCAGACAAGTAACGTTTTAGTTACAGGTCTAAATAGCAACAAAAGGTCATGTTGGTGTCCTTGACCTTTGTTACTATCAATTCTTTGTTCTTACAATTTTCTGTGCAGTTATTTATTTATTTAAATTGATGTTGTACTGGACGGATTTATTTATTAACGACGGAATGGCGAGTTTATAGGTACTAGAATTGAGTACACGATCGGGGTAACGGGCGGTTTATTCTTATGACAACATGGCAAAACTTTCGGACAACTACATAACCAGACGGAAAATTGACGACTACGGCTATTCAAAAGGACTACTCTACAAAAATTAAAATCAAAATGGACAGCACAAAGTCAAAAAGGAATAAAGGCTACGGTGCAGGAGTTCTTGGTGGCTCCATGGTGGCGCGGATGTGGGTGTGTGTACAGGCCCCACCGCGTCGTCATCTAGCAACTGTGCATCACAGACGGCAGACCGCCAGGCCGCTGTGATAGTAAAGGTTACTGGCGAGGACTTGGACGGATGGATGAGCACGACGGGCAGGGAGGAAGTGTTCTCCAAAAAACCAAGATTAACGAGATCCGCCCCAGGAAGCAGTGTCCGGAAGGACCTGGAGAACGCGCTTGGGCAAACGGATCAGGTGGACCTCACTGGGGATGAGGAGGAAGAAGATTTTGAGAGAGAGGAAATGGCAAAAACGCAAAAGAAAATGACAAGAAAGGGGCTGACTTTAGAAGAAAAGATGGACCTGAGCATAAGGTCGTTATCGAAGATGTTGGAGGCCATTATGGGCCACAATAGGGTTTTAAAGGATCATATACTGAAGAGTGGAAAGGCCGAGCCACAAATAAGAGAAACGTTCATATTCATGGGGTACTGCCTGGAGGAGGTCATGGATGTGGTGGAAAGCATGAAAGAGGACCAATCGGAACACAGAGAAGAAGAAAAAGAGAAAAATGAAACTATCAGACAAATACTCACCAGCAAAGAGATGACCGTGGACTATAGGGCAAAGCCAGCTTCGACAGCCACCGTGGAACCTGAAAAAGAAAAAAGAAGAGATTACGCGAGCGTGGCTACGCAGACAGAGGAGGAAAAGGACAAGGACTTCCCCCCGCTTCCAACGAACAGACAAAAGAGGAAGGAGATCTCCCCCCCCCCCCCCCCCCCGCGGAAAATGTGGGAAAGAAGACCAGATTTTTTGTCTCAAGTATAGAAGGGACCCCTGAGGGAAGTATGAGGAGACAGAAAGGGGAATCAGGGGCCAGAAGGACGCAAGGGGGGAAAGAATCCAACGAGCTGGACTGGGAAACGGTGCAACCTAGGAGGAGAAAGAACAGTATAGACATGAGGAAAAGTAAGCCGGAAGAATCTAGAAGGGGTACCGAAACCAGGACGAAGGAAGATAGAGGGGGGATGAGAAATGCTCAAAAAGACCGACCAGACCGCAAGCAATAGCTGTACGGTTTGGCAAAGACTTATCATTCGCGGAGATATTAAAAAAGGTTAAAGGCGCAGCTGGCCCCACCCCCGAGGGGGTTAAGACAGTGAAGCAAACTAGAGCAGGGAATCTGCTGATCGAGTTCACCCCAGGGGCAGACCTTGAGGGTTTCAGGAAGAGCATAGATGGAAAACTCGGCCCGGAAGTGGAGGTAGCAAGATTGCAGCAGAGGATGGACATAGAACTAAGGGGAATAGACCCCTCGGCGGAAAAACATGAAATAGAGGATGCCATGAGAGAGGAACTGGGCCACGATGCAAAGGACAGCAGGATTAAGGTCCTCCGTGCTGACCCTAGATTAAATAAAATAGCGATAATTGAAGGACCGGCCGTGGATATGGTGAAGTTAATTAAAATAGGGAAAATTAGAGTGGGATAGACAATTGCACAAGTGAGGGGGATACCACGCCTCCTACGCTGTTACCGTTGCCATGATCTGGAGCACATGGCAAGCAATTGCAAAAATGTAAAAGAGGGGGGGGGGGATTCTGCAGGAACTGCGGAAGACAGGGCCACCAGATGCGGGAATGCACAGAAGAACCGAGGTGTAGGCTATGTGTGACGAACAAGCTACCTGAGGACATGACCAGACATGTAGCTGCGTCAGTAAGGTGCCCGATATACAAAGAGGCGTTAAAAAATAAAAGGCAAAATTAACATATTGCAGATTAACCTAAACCATTGTAGAACAGCACATGACTTGTTGGTGACGACAGCAAACAAGTATGATATAGACGTAGTAGTGGTGGCTGAACCCTACCGAATCCCGGATAACTGGTTTAGTGATAGCTCAGGAAGGGCCACAATTTATGTTACGGGGAAGGGCCTAGCAAACGCCAGAGAGGTTACCTTGGTTGATAGTGGAAATGGTTTCGTAATAATGAGGTACGGTGATGTGTACGTAGTAAGCGTATACGCATCACCTAATATAACCACAAACGAATTTGAAGGGATGCTAGTAACATTAGCAAAAGCTATCAAAGCTATAAAAGGTAAATACAAAATTATCGCTATGGGGGATTTTAACTCCAGATCCCCCCTCTGGGGCTCGGAAAAGTGGTGTAGTAGAGGCAAAATAGTATTTCAATTTTGTAACAGTGTGGACCTGCTCCCTACTATTTCAAAGGGAGGTGCCACATGCGATCGCGGAAGAGGTTCAAAGATCGATATCATGATCTGCAATAAGAGAGCAATAATAGACCTATGTGAATCAACAGTCATAGATGACTTTTCGGCGTCAGATCACAGGTATCTAGTACACAGGTTCCAACCGAAACAGGCGGGAACGGGTAGTACCTCCCCCTTTGAACTGGGCAAAGGGGTACTGGACGAAGAAAGCTTCATAAAGGCATTCCTAGATAAGTACAGCGACGATAAATATGCGAAGATACCAAGGACGAACACCACGATAGAAGTTGATAGGTTCGTGAAGGAAATAACAGGATGGGTAAACAAATATACAAGACACAAGGGATTAAAAGATAAAGGATATACACCGGTACCGTGGTGGACTAAGGAAATCGCCGAAATAAGGTCGAAAGCAAATAAGGCAAGACGAAGTTACACAAGAGATAAGGCCAACAGTGACCATGAAGCCACGGAGAAATCCTGGGAGAAGTACAAGAAAGCCAAAATGGAGCTGAACCGGGCCATAAAAGTGGCGACAAAAGAAAGCTGGAATAAGCTACTGAGTGAAGTGGACAAAGATATATGGGGTAGACCATATAAACTGATGACCAGGACAATCAAAAACAAAAATACGTGACCGGATATCCTGAACGAAAAAGATGTGGACTCGGTAGTCAGGAAGTTATTTATCCTAAAGCCGGAGAACTCAGGAAACCTAGAAGAAGAAGAAGAAAATATAAATAAAGGTAAAGATAAGGGGAGCGAATACCTACCAGGAGAAAGAGCCGTCATAGCAGACGAAGTGCAGAAAATAGCATCCAGGATGTCCACGAAGAAGGCCCCTGGTCCTGACGGCGTCACTGCAGCTGTGGCAAAAGAAATAGGGCTGAAAGCATCGCGATGGCTGGCGCATATATTCAATACCTGCTACACCAGGGGGTACTGGCCGGAAGCCTGGAAGACGGGTAGGCTGGTCTTACTCCCTAAAGGGAAGGCGACCAACGGTGCTGAAAAGGCATATAGGCCCCTCACGATTATATCGTGCATTGCTAAGATATATGAGCACGTAGTGAAGGGAAAATTACTGCAAGCCCTAAAAAAGGAGGACTTCGCACCCAACCAATTTGGTTTCCAGAAGGGCAGGTCCACCTTGGACACGATGAAGCTGGTAACTACTCACTGTGAGAAAGCGAGAAAAGAAGGAAAACACTGCCTCCTGGTGCTGTTGGACGTGAAAAACGCGTTCAACACCATCAGGTGGAGTAGCATAAGAAGAAATATGAGAAAGAGAGGATTCCCAGAAACGCTGATAGATACTATAAGTAGTTACCAGCAGGATAGGTGGATTGTGTACAAGGGTAAAGATACGGACTGCAGATACCAGGTGTTCCGAGGTGTCCCCCAGGGGTCGGTCATCGGTCCCCTGCTGTGGAACCTAGTATACGACGATCTGCTAAGGATCAGGACAAAAGGAGATGTGTTCCTGGTCGGGTATGCTGACGACATAGGCATTATTATAATAGATGAAGACCTGGCCAGGATGGTGTCGGTGCCCGAACAAACAATTAGGGAAATGGGGGCGTGGTATGAGAGCGAGGGCCTCAGCTTCGCCCATCATAAAACAGAAGCCATCCTACTGACGGGTAGAAAGGTAGTAGGTGGTTTAAAAATAAGAAGTGGGGAACAGACAATAAAGACGGCAAGACAGGCCAAATACCTCGGTGTAATAACGCAAATGAACAGGACGTACAATGAGCACATTATAGCTGCCTGCAATAAGGCCCTGAAATATGCCAACGCATTGGCTCATCTGATGCCCAACACGAAGGGTGCAGGAAATACGGCACGTAGGCTATACTACAGAGTAGTAGAATCGGTGATACTATATGCAGCCCCAATATGGGCAAACGGGCTTACGAACAAAGGTAATCTGGGCATACTACGTAGCACACAGCGTACAGCACTGCTCAGAGTCGCACACGCATATAGGACGGTATCAGCTGAGGCGATGTGTGTGATAACAGGAGAGGTACCAATGGATCTGATTGTACGGGAAAGGGAGGAAATATTCCGAGAAAAAGAGAAGGGGCAAGAAAATAGCGACGAAAATATGGGAATAGTTAAGAAAAGGGAACGTGCCAATACGATGTTAAAATGGCAGCAGAGATGGGAAACGGCAGATAAAGGAAGATGGACCCACAGCTTGATCGCGGAGGTCAGAGAGTGGTACGAATGGGGACCAAGATTACTAAATTACCACCTGACTCAGGTGCTAACGGGCCATGGATGTTTCGGTACCTTCCTTAAAAAGATAGGACGCCAGAGAAATGCCGACTGTTGGTTCTGCCCAGAAGAAGAGGACAGCCCGGAGCACTTTCTTTTTGTATGTAATAGATGGAGGAACGATAGGGCAAAATTGTGCTCTAAGCTAAACACGGATTTCAGGAAAGAAAACTTCGTTAAGGTACTCAGAGAAGAGACCACTAGAGAACTGGTGCTTGCGTATATAAACAGCACACTAAGAGAGAAAGAGGAATACGAAAGGAAAAAGCAAAGGGGACAGTAAATTTTACACCTATAACCAGACTATAGTTTTTTATTTTAATAAATTGACCACACTAGTTTTTAAAAGTATAACGATCCAGTTTTATGTTCTCTTTTAAATGTATAAATCGCAAATAGAAAATTTTATATTCTAAACCACTAGTCATTTTAAGGCATACCGGACAAAGGGAAAGGCACCCTACTTGTGTTTAAATTGTGACGACTCTGTAGATTAAAGAGAATAAGAGATAGAAATAGGACGTGTAGGAACGATAAAAGGAAAAGATGTTTTTTCCCCCCACAAACAAGGGTAAGGGGTACTATAACCCCCTTATGTACAGCAGCTCACATATCCGAAAAGTCGCCCCGCCCCCGAAGTAATGCATAACGGCGGTTCCGGGGGCGTGGAATTCCCGCGACGGCACCAGGAAGGTGAAATCGAGGTGGGTTTTTTAGTGGGTAGGCTAGCATAGCAGTCCCACACTCCCGAGTGACCATCAGCTCGGCGTGGGTAATGCATTTTTCCCCCTCGTAAAAAGAAAAAAAGTTAGGTTAGGTTAGGTTAGAGTTAGGTTAGGGTCACCCCTGTGGTTGGGGGGTTTAGAATACAGCCACGGTAACCCCTGCCTGTCGTAAGAGGCGACTAAAAGGGGGGCGTGAAGATGGAAGACAGCGAAGAGGACAGTCGTGGTTGGGGCGCTGCAGTGGGAAGAGGACGCTCTGAAGCAGTGAAGCAGTACACGGGTGAGCTTTCGTTTATTTACTAATATATTTAATCATTTATTTTTGTGTGCTTGAGATCTTGTGAGAATGTGCGAGTGTGTGCGAGTGTGCGTGGAACAGGTAATCGAGGATTGCAGCCTACGAAGACGTGGCACAGTCAACCGGGGAAAGGATTCGCCCCGGGACCTGGCTGTGCTGAAGAAAAATGGCCTGTCCCTGTAGGGGTCAGGTGGGAGAGATGACCTCAGGGATAATGCACATCTTCAGCATCCTACAAGGTGTCTTTTTTTTTTGTTTTTTGACAGAGAGGAAATACACTTACGTACGCAGACCACCTCCTGGTTAGGGAGTAGGCCCGGGCAGTGTGGGACTCACGAGGTGCTTACCAACCGGATTCTAAAAAATGCGAATTCTGGTTTGGATCGTTACAGCACCCCATAATACCCACTAAAACCTCTCTCCGCACCGGCCACCGACACCTCCAGCGAACTCAGGGGCCCATATCAGAGAATGTCAGTGTAAGCCACGACGATGCTTCCCTCTCGCCCCAACGGTCTCGGATGGCCTAAAGACGTTCAGCCATCCGCGAAGGTTGTGCATCCACATCGCCGCACCTCCGGTTTAACGGTAGGCTATTTTCAAAAACCGACGGCGCTTCGTCTCATTTAGCCACATACCGATCTTGAGTGACCCGAAGATCATCCTCGAGAGGTTGTGCATCCACGCCGCCGGACCTCAGAGAGGACTTTTATCCGACTTGTTTGGTCAAGCTTTTTCTTCGGGACGTGAGGACTACGTTGCAGCCTACTTTTAATTATCGCTGAGTGCTGCAGGAACTGTGCTTTATCCTTGCAGAATCCGTTTCTAACGTTGCGGCCTATAAATGAGCGCCGATTTTCTGAAAATAAGACCTACGCTACCGAGTTTTAGAAGAGGCACCTCTGACTCCGAGCGAATATGTGAACGCGAGGTAGAAGTTCCGTAATTGTTGGCTTAGAGAAGAGAAAACCTATGCTGCAAGTGGGATAGATAGATCTACATATACTCCCACGATGATGTAGGAGTACCACGCTCAGAATGGTACGGGGAGCGTGTGTATGAGAGAGAAAAAGAGAAATTTGTTTGGGTGTTTCAAATTTCGTCGAAAGATCGAGGATCATCGCGAGTTTCGGACTGGCCTGGACGATTCTGCGCACCAGCAGCGGGTCTACAGGGACGGTGCGGGAAGCACATACGCGAGAGGATAGATGCGTTTGAGACGCAAGATAGACTCGCCAAGCAGAGCGATTGAGAATTATGAATTAAAATTGAAGATTAGGGATGGAAAATTAGGTCCGAAAATTCAAGTTTCGGCTTTGGCGTCTGACAATTTGTATGGTAAATCTCGGAATTGGATTGAAATCCGGTCCAAAGATCAAGATGCAATTAAAGTTGTTGAGTTAAATTAGAATTACTTTCTTGAATTAAATAGGATTGCTTTTAGTTTCTTAATTTGTTGGGGTTAGTAAAAGGTGAGGCGTCCGTAGACCATATTGAGGGTCGAAGTATTTACGATTCAAAATTGAAAATTGGAAGACCGTAATTGAATACTTGATTACCGGGGTCGAGCTTCCAAATTTAAGAATTAAAAAATTAACTAAATCAAATGTGAGGAAGGAATTAGAGGTCCGGATTGAGCAGTCTCCCTTCGCGGGATCGCGATCGGGGGTCTGTGGCGGGCCTGAGAGAGGGTGTCAGAAGGGGTAATAAGCAGGAAGGTAGATGATTTGCCTACCGCCACGAGCGCATGCGCGGAACCTCTTTAGTCGCCTCTTACGACAAGCCGAGGACGCTGGAGATGTATTCTACTGTCCCCATCTCCAGGGAGGGTTGGGTTAGTGTTAGTCAGAAGAAAAAAAAGGGGGGGGGGCAGACAAACACCTAAATAATTTAATTAAATAAATAGATTAATTAAACTAAACTGATTCCAAGCTGATGTCTTCCGTGCCGGATGTCTGTCGAGTTGGCTGATTAAGGCGCCCCGTCTTGATTCCATCGCGGGCCCGCGATATCGTATGGTGCTTCATAATAACGTTGGCTCGTCCATTCTGGCTGCCTCTTTCCCGCATCTCCTGTCCATAAATAGAATGAAATAGAATAAAATAGTATAGAATGAGATAAAACAGATAGATAGCAGACAATAAATAGTTAAATTAAGTAAATAGATTAATTAAACTAGTTAAACTAATTCCAAGCTAGCTAGCTATATGTCTTCCGTGCCGGATGTCGGTCGGGTTGGATGATTGAGGCGCTCCGTCCTGGTTTCATCGCGGGCCCGCGATATCGCGTGGTGCTTCATAGTAGCGTCCGCTCGTGCATACTGGCTATCTCTTTCCCGCATCTTCTGTCCCTGTCCCACTCCCTCCAGTCCTGCCTGCCTGTTGCTGCCCTGTCCCTCCATAACAGCGGCCGGCTTAGGGGTCGCATCTCCTCTTTTTTCTTTTTCCTTCTTTCTTCTTTCTTCACTTTTCCTCTCTCTCATCGTCTTCATCTTCCTTCTGAGTTCTAGTCGTTCGTTCCCTGGCCATCTTGCCCTCGTCCTTTTTCCCGTTGTAGGTCACTGAGTTTGTAGGTGAGGCCGCCATTTTGAATATGAGGAAGGCGTCCCTTTCGCTGCCGCGGAACCAACACCTGTCCGATTCACAAATTGCAATCCTGTTTCTGTCCTACTTGCATTAAACGCAAGTCTAATTAATCTGCTTTATTTCTTGGGCCCCGGCACCGCCCATTATGTAATAATAAACTATCGGAAGCCGTAGATATGGTCGCACAACACACAGAGGCACTAGACAACACGTCGATGGCTATCGCCGATTAATTATGCGAGACAACCCGATGCCTGCACTTAATCTGTACACGTGACAGCTATTAACCGTGACA
The DNA here is from genome assembly GCF_907164935.1 of Osmia bicornis bicornis. NCBI lineage: Eukaryota > Metazoa > Arthropoda > Insecta > Hymenoptera > Megachilidae > Osmia > Osmia bicornis. The sequence continues at coordinate 1,560,185 of NW_025791124.1, forward strand.
TCGTAACAATTCCGACAAAAAACGCATGCAAAACACGTAAAAAAAAAAAGGTTAGGTTAGGTTAGGTTAGGTTAGGTCAGGTTGATTGCCGCTCTACATAGTAATGTGTGATGTAATATTTTCTTTCCCTCACTTAATACATTAATACATTAATACATTATGCTGTTACGGTACAGTAATTTAGATCTTATAATTGATTTATGCAAGTTACATTTGAATTGTATTGTTTTGTCTGTGAAGCTCCTTGTATTGTGTCAGATTACGTTGTTTCTTTCTGTCAATTAGTCTGTTGCTGCTTGAAATTGAGTGTGGGCTGTCGATAATAGTTATTAATGAACGACTTGCTGTTTTATGATGGCGAGCTGATAGAGGTTTTTCTTCGCTTAATAATAATTAATTATGATTTCATTGTCCAAATGTATTTAGATTCATAATTATAATTACAATTCATATAATTACAATTCACGCTTTTATATATTTCAATAAATGTAACAATTTTTCTCGGGAGCGTTAAGTGTTCTACTTAATTTCATTATCTGAATACTAGTCAAGATTGAGATGTTGTGCATATTGTGCATATTTTGAATTTGAAATTCCATAGGCGGTTTTATAGTTCTGCCTGCTAGTTTGCTTGCTGATTTGCTGGTTCTCACGCTGCATCCTATTTCTTCCTGCTCGTTTCCTTACTGCAGCGGACGTAACAGATGTATCGGGCTGTCAGTATCGTTCATTCCCCATTGGGTTTTTCCTATAAACATTCAAATACTCTTATAAACACACTCTGATAAATATTCTTATAAATACTTGGTCAAGCTACATCACTACATCATTGCATGATATTTCCATATTTTCTTACCTGGGCTTAGTTTGGTTCCTGTTCAGAATGTTGTTATGAAGCCAAGTTCTTTTCAATTTCAATTTCAATTTCAATTTCAATTTCAAGTTCAAGTTCTTCAGCTTCTAGTTCCTTGTATTCTTTCTCTTCGCCAAATAATGCAGGTTCTTGCGTCTCTGCGACTATTCATTGCAGGGTTGCTTGACTACATATAACATATAACACAGTCTGGTACTCTAATACGTCAAATAATCTTAGTGAACTTTAGTGGACTTTGATTTACATTATTTGGGGTATCATGGCTTCTCGGAGAGGTATCCTCAGCTTCGTTGAGCATTTCATGTAAGCCCTCAGTTCACTTCTCATTGTCTTGCTGTTTTACTGCCGGTGGTAATCCATTGGTCACCTTCATGGTTTCAGCAGATGATTGTGAGGGGTTACCTGTTACACATACATTCATTTACTTATTTACTTACTTATTTATTTATTTATTTTATTTTATTTATTAATTTACTTATTTATTTATGTATTCATTACGCTATTACGCTATACATACATGTATGGCGTATCCTTTCTTTTATGGTGTTCCTGCCTCTTCGTTTCTTCATTTGTGGTAATGCATGTGCCTAGTTTGCATGGGAGTCTGCCGTTTATGGTTATACTCTATATTTTACCTTATACTTTATTTTACCTTCTACCTTTGCTTTTGACAATAATTATCTGATTTTGTGTTTACTCCCTCTCATGATGACATTGCTAGCTGCTGTTGTTGGCGTTCTTTACTTTTCACATCCTTGGCTCATTTCATTTCATTTTCAATTTCATTTTCATTTGAACTTTATAGTTTAGTTTGGAATTTTATTGATTCTATTCTATTATATTAGACAATTTGATCACTTTGAGTGTTAGTGTCATATACTAAATGCTCTTTTACTAGTCGTCTCCTGCTTCTTGGCTGCTTGGCTGTATGCTGACGTTTGTTGACGTTTGAGGTTATCGGGTTTTGCCTTTCTTATGTCAAGTTCACATGTGCCGACATATGCCCGCCTGCCTGCTCCTTTACTATACTTATGCTTAGTTCACATGTTTGCATGTTATTACTGATTTCTTCGTTCGTTATTTTAACGATTCCTTCCTTCTTTCATTTTAGCTGTTCCTTAACTGCTCAGTTGAATTAAATGTATATATACGTTGATCTTGCGTTTGTATTTTTCTTTTTTTGTATTTTCTGACTTATGGTCTACTATGGCCTATTACGGTTTACTACGCTTAATCACGGCTAATTATGTTTATTATAATTGTTTATTTCTGTATTTATTTGTTATTTGTTATTCAGCTGCTATTTATTTAGTGTTTGTTTTTGGGCACTGCTATTCATGGGCATACTGATTCACTCACTCATTCACTCATTCATTTGATTGATTCATTATTCATTACACTCATTCATTTGATTGATTCATTCATTACTCATTCTTCACTCACTCATTCATTATTTATTGTCGCAATTCTGAGCATTGACGTGTTA